>NC_133506.1:50058333-50372000 GCF_049354715.1 Callithrix jacchus
TTTGGGGGGCAGGGGGCAGGAGTGGGGCAGCTGGCTATAATTATCTGACTAATCCACAAAATGCACTAAAAATTTCTTGTTAGGGGAGAGACAAATCAGGCAATTTGTTCAACATTAACCTGCTGAATGTGTGACTCAGATGGCACCATATAACAGCTCTCACTTAGTTTCTTTCCTTGCAGTGGAGAGAATCTTCCAATCAATCATTGTCATGGCTTGTCCACGATGCAAGCTTCAGAACTAAAACTTGGGTCTATCTATCTATGCACAATCCCTCAGTTACTTGCCTTTAAGTGACATTTCTGTGCTCTTGTCTACCAAGGACATATCAGCTTGGACCTCTTCTCTGACCTCTGCTTATGTAAATTCTCCTGTCTACCCCACATCTCTTGGATGACTCACAGACCTGCTGCTCCTAGAGTCATCTCCATCTTAGCCGCTAGAAGTCCCAGCATTTTGGTTGCGTAGGTAAAAATCACAAGCAAACCTTGGTGTCATTTCACTCTTCTCCCCTCATTTCTCACCCCTACAGGCAATCCATCAGGAGATCTTGCGGGCTCTGTCTTTGAAATATATCTAGAATCCGGCTCTCATTGCACACCACCTGGTCCAAACCCTCATTGTCTCCTCCCTGTAACATTGCAACAATCTTCTAATTTGACTTCCTGCCTACGCTTGTTCCCATTAGTCCCTTCTCAACACAGCAGAGTGTTCCTTTGGAAATATACCATAGGTCGTGTCACCTGGCTTCTGAAGCTGTCAGAGGCATTTGAACCAGAGCAACTCCATCTTGAATAGGAGCTGGGTAAAATAAGGCTGAGACCTACTGGGCTGCATTCCTAGATGATTAAGGCATTCTAAGTCAGGGGATGAGATAGGAGGTGAGCACGAGATACAGGTCATAAAGACCTTGCAGGTTGCAGTAAAGAAGCCTGCTAAAACTCACCAAAACCAAGTTGGCCATTAGCGTGACCTCTGGTTGCCCTCACTGCTACATGGTGCTACCCCCACCAGTGCCATCACAGTTTACAAATTCCGTGGTAACCTCAAGAAATTACCCTATATGGTCTAAAAAGGGGAGGCATGAATAATCCACCCCTTGTTTAGTATATCCTCAAGAAATAACCATAAAAATGGGCACCCAGCAGCCCTCAGGGCTGCTCTGTCTATGGAGCAGCCATTCTTTTATTCCTTTACTTGCCTTATAAACTTCCTTTCACTTTACTCTATGGACTTGCCCCGAATTCTTTGCTGTGAGAGATCCAAGAACCCTCTCTTGGGGTCTGAATGAGGACCCCTTTCCTGTAACGAAGCCATTGGTGACTTTCCATTTACTGCCAAGAAGTCTTATATCAGGCCCTGAGCCCTGTGCTGCCCCAGAAGCCTTCCTTTCTCTTACTGTTCTCTCTACTTGGAATGGTTTCCCCACGTGTCTCCTCCTGGCTCACTCTCTCATCAGCTTTATCCATTTCTCAGCTGGTGCCTTCTCAGTGAGGCCTTTCAGAACACTCTATTTCTTCTTCCTCTCCTTTCCTTCTTTATCTTCCCTTTTTTTTCCTCCCTGGTCTTACTACCCTCTCCTTCACTTTTTTTTTTTTTTTTTATTGTCTATATACTGCCAAGGACATGTGAGGCTCCATGAGGGCTGGGACTTATTTTTTTCTCCCTCCCTCCCTCCCTCCCTCCCTCCCTCCCTCCCTCCCTCCCTTCCTCTCCTTTCTCTCTTTTTCCTTCCTTCCTTCCTTTCTTCCTTCCTCTTTCTCTCTTTTTTCTTCCTTCCTTCCTTCCCTTTTTCCTCTCTCTTTTTCTCTTTTTTCCTTCCTTCCTTCCTTCCTTCCTTCCTTCCTTCCTTCCTTCCAACCGTCTTGCTCTGTTGCCCAGGCTGGAGTGCGGTGGCGCCATCTTGGCTCACTGCAACCTTCATGTCCCAGGTTAAAGCAATTCTTCTGCCTCAGTCTCTTGTGACTACAGGCACGCGCCACCACAAACAGCTAACTTTTGTATTTTTAGTAAAGACAGGGTTTCACCATATTGGCCAGGCTGGTATTGAACTCCTGACCTCATGTTCTGCCCATCTCAGCCTCCCAAAGTGCTGGGATTACAGGTGTGATCCACCACTCCCGATCTTCTCTCTCCTTTCATCATAGCTGTCCCCTGGTGCCTAGAACAGGTCCAGCGCAGAATGTGCACCTGATGAAGATTTGTGGAATAAATTGAGGGCCCCATCACCGTGTAGTAGCTTAAGAACCTAGGCTCTGATGTGTGACTCTGTTAAAAATCCCAACTCAGTGACTGGTTATGTGACTTCTGGTGAGTTATTTAATATTTATGAGCCTCTGTCTTCTGTAAAAAAATGGAGACTCACCACTCACCTAATAGATGATGATGATCATAAAGAGCTTAACACAATGCTTGACACAGTAGAAACCCAATTAATGATGATTAGGTCTCTCACTCCTACTTGCAGTGTGGTTACAGACAATGACACTTAGCTAGTTATAATTTTCACTGTTTGTACGGCAATTGTTCTTATCCTCAAAGAACTTGTTTTTTAGTTAGGAAAACAAACTTAGTATCCATGAAATAATTTACAAGTACCAAATGTTGCTTGGCATTGATAGTTGATACAGAAGGAATTTAGAAGATTTCGCCTTTTGTAAGATTTTCCATGATTATGCACAAATGGCAAAGATATGAAATAAGAAGAAATACATCTTCATATATCTTTAATTTGAGTGAATTCACTGAACTAGAAGGTATTTTTGTTAAAATGGGGACCATTTTCTTTTGTGGCAGAGAAGACATTTAAAAAATTGGTCAGCTCATGTCCAGGTTTTAAAAATAAATATTTTCTAACTCTTTGATTTTACAGTTTCATCTGATCCAGTATGCCAGAAAGGCTTTAATGTTTCATTTGAGATTTTTAGATATAGATGTTCAGGAATCCATGCATTTTTTTATGGCACCATGACAAAGTCATGGTCATAATACGAAAATTATACAAATAGAATAAACTCATCATATACTATTTATTTTTCCTTTTGAGATGGAGTCTTGCTCTGCTGATGAGACTGAAATGCCCTGAAGTGACCTCTGCTTGCTGCAGCCTCCATCTCCCAGGTTCAAGCAGTTCTCCTACCTCAGCCTCCTGAGTAGCTGGGACTACAGGTGCATGTCACCACACCCACCACACTCAGCTAGTTTTTGTAGTTTTAGTAGAGTTGGGGTTTCACCATGTTGACCAGACTGGTTTTGAACTCTGGACCTTAGGTGATCTACCCGTCTCGGCCTCCCAAAGTGCTGGGATTACAGATGTGAGCCACTGTGCCTGGCCTCATCATATGCTATTGTTATGTAAACATATGTATGCAGATGCACACATATGCACATATACACTCGGGAAGATATGTGAAGTTCAGTTACTCTTTAAGAAAAAGAGGCTTTGGGATAACTTTACTAGTAGGGAAATTTATGGCCAGATAGACTGTGTATTTATATGTACATCAGTCAGGACAACTCGATTATTTTGGCTCCATTTGAATCAGCTTCACTGACGTGGTTTCTGTGTCAGAAAGGCTTTCCAGCTGGTATTTCAGTCATCTTCATTTGATTGTCCATGTGGATGATATGATTAATTGTGCATAAAGTCAGCCTTTACATCATCTTCAAAACTGATTTAAGCCAAGAGTGGCCAATTTAGTGACTTTGTGTAAAGACATAAACCAAATTAGTGATATGATTTTCCCCACATCTGCCAATGTATTTTTAAAATCATATTTATTAGAAGACTAGAAATATTTATTTATAAAGCAGCTTTGCAATATTTGTAGGGAATTGTTATCTTTCGTATTTTAAGAACTTAGTTTTCCTGGAAATATATTTTCTTTCATTTATTTTATCATCTCTTAAATATTTCTTGAGTACCTATTAGTGTTAAGCTTAATGTAAACCGCCTTAAATAAGACAGATACAGTCACCATCCTCAAGGAGTTAACAATTTATTTTGGATTTGTGTTATTAACAAGAGATTAATGTATTCACTATAGTTAAAGAGGAATTAATCTGCATTACAGGTCAAATATTGAAGTGAAAAGATACGTGTGGATATTTCTCTGTTCTATTGTGGAATGAGCAAGGGCAAATTTGATTTTTCTCTAACTCTAGGAATTTGATCCTAGTGGGGTGGAAATTAAACCTTTGGAGATTATAAGCCATAAAGAAATTACAATGCCTCCCTCCTGCAAATCCCCGTTCCTGTGAAATTCAAAATAAAATTGTGAGTTTAGAAATGCCGCATGATATATGTGTATGTTTAAATTAGAATAGCTTCTTTCTAGAATGCAGATGGCTAAATTTTGGATAAGTATTTGGAAGCTGGTTTTTGCAGAGCAGTTGTGGGGACTGTCTTCATTTTACTTGTGTTCTCATCCTCTGTTTATGTCCTGGAGACCAGAGAACAAAGACCTTAACGGTGTGTTTTGTGTTCTTAAACTGAGTTGTTAACGAGGTTCTAGTGAGAGGAGGTAGTTGACTTTTCTGAGACAATGCTTGTAGCTTGTATGAGATTCTTACAGAAGTTTGGACCTCCCTCCCCAGCCTCTTCCACTTCCCACCTGCTATGCCTTCTTAAAGATTAAGATCAACATTTCATTTTTTTAATTGAATTTTTATTTTTAGGTAATTGTTATGTTCAGATGCAGTTGTAATAAATAATATGGAGAGATACTTCATGCCCTCTACTCAGTTTCCTCCCAATGGTAACATCTTTCAAATTTTGACAGTGTAAGAACCAAAATATTGACAATGATATAGTTAAGATACAGAATATTTCAAACATTTCATCCCCTGGAGGATCCTTCATGGCCTTCTTATACAGCTGCCTCTCCCTACCCTGTTTCCCATCCCCCTAATCCCCTGACAATCACTATCTGTTTTCCATTTCTATCATTTTGCCACTTCAAGAATATTATGTAAATGGAGTCCAGGCTCGGTGGCTCATTCCTGTCATCCTAGGACTTCAGGAGGCCAAGGCAGGAGCGTCTTAGGCAACACAGTGAGACTCTTAGGCAACCAGTCTTAGGCATCATAGTGAGACTCTGTCTCTACAAAAGACAAAAATAGAAAATTTGCTAGGCATGGTGGTGCATGCCTGTAGTCCTAGTTATTTGAGAAGCTGAGGTGGGAGGATCACTTGAACCTGGGACGTTGTGGCTGCAGTGAGACCTGATCACTGCAGTGAGACCTGCAGTGAGACCCACAATACTCCAGCCTGAGGGACAGAGCAAGATGAGACTGTCTTAGAATTTTTAAAAAGGATATAATATAAAAGAACCATATAGTATGTACCATTTGGGGATTGGCTTGCTCCTTCCTTCCCTCCCTCCCTCCCTCCCTCCCTCCCTCCCTCCCTTCCTTCCTCCCTCCCTCTCTCCCTCCCTCCTTCCTCCTCTTTCCCTCCTTTCTTCCTTCCTTCTTTCCCTCCCTCCCTCCTTCCTTCCTTTCCTCCACTCCTTCCTTTCCTCCTTCCCTTCTTTCTTTTCTTTCATGGAGTTTCACTCTTGTCATCCAGCTGGAGTACAGTGGTGTGATCTTGGCTCACTGCAACCTCTGCCTCACGTCCAGCTGGAGTATAGTGCTGTGATCTTGGCTCACTACAACCTCTTCCTCAGCCTCCTGAGTAACACCTGCCACCATACCCAGCTAATTTTTGTATTTTTAGTAAAGCTGGGATTTCACTACATTGGCCAGGCTGGTCTCGAACTCCTGACCTTAGGTGATCCACCCACCTTGGCCTCCCAAAGTACTGGGATTATAGATGTGAGTCATTGTGCCTGGCTGGGGGATTGGCTTTTAAAAAACTTCAATGTACAAAAACAAGCAATGGGGAAAGGATTCCCTGTTTAATAAATGGTTTTGGGAAAACTGGCTAGCCATGTGCAGAAAACAAAAAACAGACCCCTTCCTGACACCTTACACTAAAATTAACTCCAGATGGATTAAAGACTTAAACATAAGACCTAACACCATAAAAACCCTAGAAGAAAACCTAGGCAAAGCCATTCAGGACGTAGGCATAGGCAAGGACTTCATGACTAAAATGCCAAAAGCATTCGCAACGAAAGCCAAAATAGACAAATGGGATCTAATTAAACTCCAGAGCTTCTGTACAGCAAAAGAAACAGTCATTAGAGTGAATCGGCAACCAACAGAATGGGAAAAAATTTTTGCAATCTACCCATCTGACAAAGGGCTAATATCCAGAATCTACAAAGAAGTAAAACAGATTTACAAGAAAAAAACAAACAAACCCATTCAAAAGTGGGTGAAGGATATGAACAGACACTTTTCAAAAGAAGACATATATGAGGCCAACAAACATATGAAAAAATGCTCATCATCACTGGTCATTAGAGAAATGCAAATCAAAACCACATTGAGATACCATCTCATGCCAGTTAGAATGGCAATCATTCAAAAATCAGGAGACAACAGATGCTGGAGAGGATGTGGAGAAATAGGAACACTTTCACACTGTTGGTGGGAGTGTGAACTAGTTCAACCATTGTGGAAGACAGTGTGGCGCTTCCTCAAGGACCTAGAAATAGAAATTCCATTTGACCCAGGAATCCCATTACTGGGTATATATCCAAAGGACTATAAGTCATTCTTTTATAAAGACACAGGCACATGTATGTTCATTGCGGCACTGTTTACAATAGCAAAGACCTGGAACCATCCCAAATGCCTATCGATGATAGACTGGACAGGGAAAATATGGTACATATACACCATGGAATATTATGCAGCCATAAGAAACGATGAGTTTGTGTTGTTTGTAGGGACATGGATGAATCTGGAAACCATCATTCTCAGCAAACTGACACAAGAACAGAAAATCACACACTGTATGGTATCACTCATAGGCGGGTGTTGAACAATTAGAACATGTGGACACAGGGAGGGAGCATTACACACTGCGGTCAGTTGTGGGGGACTAGGGGAGGGATGGGGTGGTGGGGAGGGTGGGGAGGGATAATGTGGGGAGAAATACCAGATATAGGTGATGGGGGGAGGGAGGCAGCAAACCACCTTGCCATGTATGTGTATCTATGCAACAATCTTGCATGATTTGCACATATACTTCAGAACCTAAAGTACAATAAAAAAAATATATATATTTTAAAATAATGTTTATAACTACTAGAAATCTTGCTGGATACTGTCTCATTCTACACACACAAACAGAAAATTTATTTGGTGCATAATTTTTTTTTTGCAGTGGGAATAGTGTAAGTTTGAGACTCACACTAGTTTGGATCTCAAGTTGGCCACTTATTGGCTCTGTGGCCTTAGGGAAAATTGCTTATTCTTTCTGATCTTTGCCTTACTTATATACAAAAAATAAGGATAATATACGAAAGATGAGTATAGCAGGCTCTTAATCCTGTGCCTGACTCATAGGAGGAACGCAGTGAGTCATCCTATTGATTTTTGTTTTTTATTGGTAAGAGGTTGGAATGGTATTTTCAGTTTACTGTCTGTAAGAACCACAGCCTGGTAGATGAATTCAGTCATATTCCAGCAGAAGAGTCATGTTTTTGGTAATAAAAAAAATAAGGTTGTGTTCTGTCTTCCTCTTGCTGTTGACTTCCACAATATATTTTTGTAATATTGGGTTTATTTAGGAGCCACCAATGAAATCATATCTTAGAACATAAAGACTTGAATATATTAGCCAAAATGGCAGACCTTTGATTAAAAGTCTGGCCACAGTATTTTTGTCTGTTAACTCTTAACAGTGCTGTTCAAATGTGAGATTTATATGTCTGGAGAGATAATTTTAGGGTAGTAAACAACAATCAATCATAAAATAAGAAAAAGTATTATTTATTGTTCAACATATTTCAAAGAGTTGGTGACTACTAGGTCTTTTCTAGAAAGGACCATCCTAACAGGTGTGGAGGTTCAGGGTGACAGCATCATATTTCGTTATATTAATTAGTTTTATATTATGTTACATTTTATGTTTTCTTTCAAGTGATACTGGTTTCCAATTTCAGATAAGAATGTGTGCTTTCCTTTAAATAAGGCTTATTTATTTAAAAGAGTAAAGTAACTTAATTAATGTCAATTTACAGTGCAGGTATTATATTACCATTCAGTGGCAAAAATTTTGGAGGTAGGTGATGGTACACAGATGCAGTGTGAATCCAAAGGGTGCGAGCCTGAAGCTGGGAAACTGCAGACCAGTGTACTTATTTTTCAAAGTGGGTTTTCTTAAATTTCTTTACTTATAGCTGCCATATGGCATCATTTTATATAAGTGACTTAAAAATTAGGTGCTTAGGGAAGAGTTCCTATGCACCCGTGACCATCCTCTTACAACTATCCTCTGATATCACCGTGTATGTTACCTCTCACCCCCCAAAATCTGTACAACCTTATTTCAATTTTGCCCAAGCTCTTATTTTTTCTTCCCTTCAGTCATATGTACAATGGATACTGCTGTGATTACCAGAAAGAGAAACTAATGAGTCTCATGAATGGACTAACTCAAATTAGTTGAAACTCTGGTATTGAGTTCAATGCTTTTATTTAATACAAGTTTCAATGTTTAGAAGAGCAATTAAACTCTTAGAATTCATTTTGTTATCTTAACACCGTACATTAATTCAATAAAAAGCAAGTTATGGGCCGGGCGCGGTGGCTCAAGCCTGTAATCCCAGCACTTTGGGAGGCCGAGGCGGGTGGATCACGAGGTCAAGAGATCGAGACCATCCTGGTCAACATGCTGAAACCCCGTCTCTACTGAAAATACAAAAATTAGCTGGGCATGGTGGCGCGCGCCTGTAATCCCAGCTACTCAGGAGGCTGAGGCAGGAGAATTGCCGGAACCCAGGAGGCGTAGGTTGCGGTGAGCCGAGTTCGCGCCATTGCACTCCAGCCTGGGTAACAAGAGCAAAACTCCGTCTCAAAAAAAAAAAAAAAAAAAAAAAAGAAAGTTATTTTCCAAACTGTTAAGAAATCATACTTCTTTGCATCTCCTAGCAAAATCAACTCTTTATATTAATTTCTTGGTTTCCAGGTTTCTTTCCACCAAAGTACAGATATTTTGGCTAATCTGTGAAAGAGCCAATTTTTGAGTCTGGGTTACATTCCACCAGCAGTGGCCTAAAATCTAGACGTTATCTTGCACCTCGTCTAGTCTTCAGCATCCATTAATTCAGTGTGGTTTAAAGTGAGATTCAATAGGAACGTTTTCCAGAGACTTCGTCCTCTTGGAGACGTCTTCACTCGTTTGAATCCATCTTATGCCTTAACTGGCTGTTCTTTTTTTTTTTTTTGAGACGGAGTTTCGCTCTTGTTACCCAGGCTGGAGTGCAATGGCGCGATCTCGGCTCATCGCAACCTCCGCCTCCTGGGTTCAGGCAATTCTCCTGCCTCAGCCTCCTAAGTAGCTGGGATTACAGGCACGCGCCACCATGCCCAGCTAATTTTTTGTATTTTTAGTAGAGACGGGGTTTCACCATGTTGACCAGGATGGTCTCGATCTCTTGCCCTCGTGATCCACCTGCCTCGGCCTCCCAAAGTGCTGGGATTACAGGCTTTAGCTGTGTGTTGGCATCCATATTCCTCCCTCAGAGCGGGTTGCCTTAACCACTACATTTAAAGTTGACCCCTCACATCGGTCTAGAATGTCACCTAATTTAAATCCATGTATAGAACTTATTTTTTTTTGTGCCATTCATTTCTCATCTCTTTCTGTTTCTATATACATTTTTTTTCTTGTTTGTTTTTCTTCTCCAGGAGAGGGAATGAACAAGATAGCCAAAGTCTCTGGCTTCACAGAACTTACTCTAGAGATATAAGCTTTATCTTACATATATTGTTTGCATCTGTCTCCCTCCCTCCCTCCCTCCCTCCCTCCCTCCCTCCCTCCCTCCCTTCCTTCCTTCCATCTATCCATTATTAAATATGTACATGCATAGAACTTACTCTAGAGATATGTTTTAGCTTACATATATTGTTTGTGTCTGTCTCCCTCCCTCCCTGCCTCCCTTCTTCCTTCCTTCCTTCTTTCCTTCCATCCATTATTAAATATGTACATGAAGTAGGTGTTATTTTATGCCCATTTTATAAATTATTTACATCTTACAGTAAGTTCTCTGAGGCCAGGGACTTTGGCTATCTTGTTCACTGCTGTATCCTCAGGTTTTAGTCCTTAGGAATTCTCAATATTTGTTGATTGAATGGATGAGTGGTTTTACTTCATGTCAGAAGAATGGAATGGTATATTCAGATGTAAGAAGACAAAAAGAAAACTATCCCTATATCCCATCTGATTTTGCAGTAAGAAAAAAATTCTATTCTGAACGGTAGAACATTTTAGAATTTCTCATAGTTGTTTATATATAACCAGCAAATTCATCATCAGGAAATACAGCAATTAATATCAAAGGTTTGGATTTACTCCATTAAAATTAAATTTTATTTGATTTCCTTTGGAGTAGGTAATATGTACATTTGGTACAAAGTTCGAGGGTACAAAGTTTATGCGCTGAAGACTCGAGTTTTCTTTCATCTCCATTTCCTAGAATCATCTAGTTCCCTTTTTCAGAAGCAACCACTGTGAATAGTTTCTTCCAGAATAGTCTCTATATAAGTAGTTTTGGGTGTGTGTTTGTGTGTATGTGTGCGTGTGTGTCTGTATGTGCATTTGTGTGCAATATATACTTATATAGTCTTCTGAGCCATGGATTTCTTATTTAGTGATGTATCATAGTTTTGAATAATTTGATAGAATTCCCCTGTATGGGGAATATATTTTATTTGATTATTTATTTATTCTTCTTTCCTTCCTTTTATTTGTTAAATATGTACATGAAGTAGATGTTATTTTATGCTCATTTTATAAATTATGAAACTGAGATACTAAGAGGTTAAGTTTTTGGCCATTTCACACAACCATACGTGGCAGAGCCTGGGTTTGAATCCAAGGTGTATCTCTTTTGCGGAACATTGGGATAAATCCATTTTTTTCCCTTTGATTACAAGCAGTGCTACAGACCACTCCTCATCACATCCAGTGGAGAGCCTGGAGGTGAACACATTCTTAGAAGTAGGGCTTTCGGTTCCAATTATTAGAAGTGGGATTATGGTTCTATATTCACATGTAGAATTTCATGAAAGTTGCTTTGGAGGATGTTCTCCAGCAATGTACAAGATAGCCCATTTCTTTTCATTTTCCCAAGAGCTTTTTAGACATTTTGCCAGTCTACTAGGTGAGAAATGGACTCATTTGTGTGTAGATTTCCTTAACTTGAGGCGGAGTTTTAGGGCATTGTATAATTAGAATCTTTTCTTTTTTTTTTTTTTGAGACAGAGTTTTGCTCTGTCACCCAGGTGTACAGAGGCGTGATCTTGGCTCACTGCAACCTCTGCTTCTGGGTTCAAGCAATCCTCCTGCCTCAGCCTCCCAAGTAGCTGGGATTATAGGTGCCCATCACCACGCCTAGGTAATTTTGTATTTTCAAGACATGGGGTTTCACCATGTTGGCCAGGCTGGTCTCAAACTTCTGACCGTGTGGTCTGCCCACCTTGGCCTCCCAAAGTGCTGGGATTACAGGTGTGAGCCACTGCACCTGGCCCAGTGTTTTTCTTTCAAGAGTAATATTCACTCAATTTAAAAAAGTAGTTATTTAGTGAGCATTTAGAAACATATGCATCATAATTTACTTTCTTAAAGCACACCTTCTTGAGAAATGGCTGTATGGAAATCTTTTACATAGAATATAGGATAAATCATATGTTAACTGTTACTCTATTCATTTTTACTCTAAATTATGGATTTGCACTTTTGATAAATGTATGTTGAGTGAAACGATATATATATAATAAATTTAATCAAATAAATATATGTTGACTAACCCAGTCTGTATTCTGGTCAGTCTTGTAAAATGCTTCAAGTGTGTCTAGCTTTGTGGCAGGAGTGGGAGGGTAGGGGGTGATGTGAATCTTTGTACTGAGAGCTAGATATACTTTCTGAATGTTGCATCTGTGTTGTTCCTGGGTATCTGGTATCTTGAGTCTCTCTTTTCCTTTCTCTCTATGCTCTGGCCACAGCAGCTCCTTTTCGTTCTTCAAATGAGGAAGTCATTTCCGTTCGTGTCTTTGCCATCTCATGCTTCCCTTTGTCTGGAACGTTCTTCCATGGCAGGTTCTTGCCTCATCGTCAGGTCAGAAGTCCCCTGCGCAGAGAACCATTTGACCGTCCAATCTCAGGTGGTCTCCTTTAGGTATTCTCTGCCTCGCTCCCTTTTAATTTCATATGGGATCATGCCTCACAAATGTAATGATTTCTGAAATGATTCATTTCTTTGTTGCTTGTTTCTTCTATGTAACAGTAAGCACTGAGCGGGCAAGGTCTTTTTCTGTTTTGTTCATGGCTGAATTCTTAGTGGCTAGAAGAGTATCTGAGTACAGAGTAGGTGCTCAATAAATATTTAAGTAAATAAATGAAAACTTGATATAACATCTTGCATGTTAATTATGAAAGAGGCAAGTCATCCTAGCATAGAATGCATACACATATTCATACATGTCAAGAAATTCCCAAAGGTTTGTGGAATTCTATTGTGTGATTCTTGATTGTAGCCTTTTTGCAATGATCACAGCTGCAATCCCCAGGGCAGGCCAAACTGGTAGAAGAGAGAAACGTGGCCAGAGTGAGAAGGGCCCAGTTTTCACCCCTGTCCTACTGCTGGCCATCTGCTGTGAGCAGACCATGTCATTGAACTGCTCACACGTCGGCTTCCACTGTGGAAGATGGAGACAGAAATGCCTGCCCTCCTTCCCTCACCAGCTGTCCACCTCTGTGCAGGAAGTGTGACTGTGGATGTGAAGAGCATCTCAAGTACACAGAACATTCTATTCAGTTCCAAGTGGGTCTCCCCAGCATCCCACCATTGGCTTCTTGAGTGGAAAATAGCAGAGAAAACTTGGGATTTTTCTCCAAAATTGCCGTAACTTCTATCAGATCTCATACTGCAGCTGATGACTTTTAGAATGTGTTATTTACTTTAGATCTCAAGAATGATCTGATCTTGCAAAAAGTAGAGTTCAATTTCTGGCAAAGAAAGAGAGACAGAGAGAAAGAAAGAGAAAAAGAAAGACAAAGGGAGGGAAAGAAAGAAGATGGACCCACTCTATGTACAACAAAGGATATCATGTATATATGTCATATATTTATATATAAATTATTTTAAATTAACTAGTATTTTATATTACATACATATGGTAGAGAAATGAAACAATGCAAAAAAGGATAGAATGAAGAGAAAATTCCTCTCCAACCCCAGACTGGTCTCACTTCCTGGGGTTAGTGAGATTCCTAGTAGATTCTTGTATATCTGTACAAAGATGTTTATTAGAGTCAAGCATAAAAATGTGTGTACTTCTGTGTATATGTATAGTTTGTTTTACACACATGGGTTCACGTTATACAGTCCTGTTATATACTTTGTCCCTTTTCTTTTATGTTGAAACACTTTTCAAAAATTTTTATGAATGCTCAATATTCATTTTCTTCTATGTCACAATTTTTTGAATGCAGTCCACCAACAATGGACATTTTTAGGTATTTTCCAGTTTTTGCTATTTAAACAATGAGGTAGTAATATCCTTGGGTATACACTCATGCATACTTGATACTGTATTTCTAAGAGAAGTCTAAAAAGGAAGTTATTCTTACAAAGTTGTGTACTTTTGAGGAATAAAATGAAATTTTCTTTAAAGAAGTTGTACCGGGTATACTCTGATGAAGAGTGCTTGTAAAGGTATGTTTTGCTGTATGCGTGTGTGTGTGTGTGTGTGTGTGTTTTAGTGTTTTACAAGAAGAGGGTGTTCTTGGCCAGACCAACATTTTAAGGGATGTTCTTGGCCAGGCGCGGTGGCTCACACCTGTAATCCTGGCATTTTGGAAGGCCGAAGCGGGCAGATCACAAGGTCAGAAGTTTAAGATCAACCTGGCTAACATGGTGAAACCCTGTCTCTGCTAAAATACAAAAAAAATTGCCTGGGCTTGGTGGCATGTGCCTGTAATCCCAATTACTTAAAAGGCTGACACAGGAGAATTGCTTGAACCCAGGAGGCAGAAGTTGCAGTGAGCCGAGATCCTGCCATTGCACTCCAGCCTGGATGATAGAGCAAGACTCGGTCTCAAAAAAAAAGGATGTGCTTGTCCCTCTGCTCCTTGGCTCAATCCTCCCCAAATCTGTTCTCTTTATGGCAAATTGACCATCTAAAAATTAAACCTAATCCTATCCTACCTTTCTTACAATTTTCCAGAGCGTTCCGCTTGCACGTGAATATCTGAAATGTACTCAGGACACTGTGTGATCCAGAGCCTGCTGAGTTCACTTGCTGTGTCACACCATATTCCCCTAAATCCGTGCCTGAGCCCAACATACCTCCTTTAGTTCCTCCAGTAGCCACACGCTCTTTCCTTTGTCGCTGTCCTTATATAAGGTCTTCCCATGGACTAGCAAGTTTTTCCACTTACTCTTGGTTTCTCTAATTCCTGCTCATCCTGAAAATCCAGGCTGGGATGTAATTGATTTGAGATGCTTTTTCTGACACATCCCCATCTAAATGGTGGGGGTAGCCACTTGCTACCTGTGAACATGTAAATTTAATTAAAATTAAATAAAAATTTAAAAACCCAGTCCTTAGTCATCCTAACCACATAGTCACACAAGTAGTTATCAGTGGCTACCATATTGAATAACACAGATATAAAATATTTCCAGGCTGAGTGCATTAGTGGCTCAGGCCTGTCACCCCAGCACGTTGGGGGGCTGAGGTAAGAGGATCACTTGAGGCCAGGAATTTGAGACAAACCTGGGCAACATAAAGAGACCCCCATTTCTACAAAGATTAAAGAACTTAGTTGGGTGTGGTAGCTGGCACCTTAGTCCTAACTGCTCAGGATGCTGAGGTGGGAGGATTGCTTGAGGTCAGGAGTTTGCGACCAACCTGGGCAACATAAGGAGACCTCATCTCTACAAAAATTAAAAGACTTAGATGAGCATGGTGGCTGGCACCTGTAGTCCTAACTAGTCAGGTGGCTGAGGTGGGGGATCATTTGGGCCCAGGAATTGGAGGCTGCAGTGAACCGTGATCGTACCACTGCACTCTAGCCTGGGTGACAGAGTGAGACCTGATCTCAAAATAAAAATTAAAAATTAAATAAAGCACTTCGATAATTGCAGATAATTCTGTTGGACAGTGCTGCCCTATTCACAGGGGCACAGCTTGTCTTGCTTCTTGCTTTTTCCCACATACTAAATGTTCAGTAACTATCTGTTGAATGAATGAATGTGTGAATGAATTAAATAATTCCAGCTCTTAGCTTTATTGTTGTATTCTTAATATTCAGTGGACTTTCTGGGAAGGTGCTGAATGTTCTACACCTTTTTTTTTTTTTTTCCCTAGAGTCAAGCCCTTTTCTTGTGGAGAAACCATTCTCAGTAACTTTTGGCATAACTCTGAGAGCATTCAAGTTCCTAGGTGAGGTGGGTGGAGGATCTTTGGAAGTCTTTGCTGAGAGTGCATCACAGCTGACCCCTGCCCGCCCTTGACTCCCTCCAAGGTGCTGATCCTGAGAGCCCTTCCCAGTGAATACACCACCTGCAGGTCTTCTTCTTGGTATCTGTTCCTGCAAAACTCAGTCTCCAGCAACCTGATGTATAATTGGAAATCTGCAACGTTAGACCAAACTTCTAAAGAGGGACTCGAGACCTTTTGCAAAAATGTGGTTTGATTTTTTGGCCCATGGTTCTCCCTTTATTTTACTCAATGTTCTCAAAACTAAAATGTAAAATGGCTCTTTTTTATTTTATTTATTTATTTTTTTTGAAACAGAGTCTTGCTTTGTCACCCAGGCTGGAGTGTAGTGGTGTGATCTCAGCTCCTTGCAACCTCCACCTCCCGGGTTCAAATTATTCTCCTGCTTCAGCCTCACGAGTAGCTGGGATTACAGACACACATCATCACACCCAGCTAATTTTTGTATTTTTATTAGAGGCGGGGTTTCACCATGTTGGCCGGACTGGTCTTGAACTCCTGACCTTGTGATCCTCCTGCCTTGGCCTCCCAAAGTCGTGGGATTACAGGCATGAGCCACCGCACCCAACCTAAAATGGCTCTTTAGTTTAATTTTCATAAAATGGAAATTTGGTAGATCATATTTTATTTATTATGTTATTAAAATGCCCCAGTCTCCTCAGTAGATTCATATACTGAAAAAATATATATAAAATACCTTAACTGGTTCATTACATTGAACTTGCACTGGGTAAAGGGTCAGCATCAACTGTGTTTTTTGCTGGGAGAAAGAAGCTCCAAACAGTAGGCAAGATTTCTATGCCTTAAAGAAACGTTACTTTAGCTTTTCTGGCTTCAGAGGCCTAATAACAGCTCTTCCTGAGTACCTGTTTATCCCGCCATAAAAAGGGAATGCTGGTTGTAGCTCACTGTAGCCAGAGGGAAGAGAGATGCTTTTGTCTGTGGCGTTGATTCCACTTCAGTCCTGAACAGGGTATTTGGCCTTCAAGCCTACTGACTGAGGGAGACAATTTGATTTTATTTCCTTATAACTGTCAGTTTCATTAGGCAGCTATACATTTCTGGGAATATTTGTATAATAGATGGAATTATAGAAGTTATGCTGACCAGCAGATGTTTTGAGATTTAGTAAAGATTTAGAAAGAACTGGCCAGGCATGGTAGCTCACGCCTGTAATCCCAGCACTTTGGGAGGCTGAGGCAGGCAGATCACCTGAGGTCAGGATTTCAAGACCAACCTGGCCGACATAGTGAAACCCCATCTCTACAAAGATAAAAAATTGGCCAGG
The DNA here is from genome assembly GCF_049354715.1 of Callithrix jacchus. Lineage (NCBI taxonomy): Eukaryota > Metazoa > Chordata > Mammalia > Primates > Cebidae > Callithrix > Callithrix jacchus. The sequence goes on from NC_133506.1 coordinate 50,075,246, forward strand.
CATGATGGTGGGTGCCTGTAATCCCAGCTACTTGGGAGGCTGAGGAGGAAGAATCGCTTGAACACAGGAGGTGGAGACAGCAGTGAGCAGGCCATTGCACTCCAATCTGGGCAACAGAGCGGAACAAGACTGTCTCAAGAAAAAAAAAATTTAGAAAGAAGTACATTTCCTGGGCTGCTGGGGTGCCTCTTAGTGAGATCAACAATTTTACACACAGGACTGAAAAAATTCTTTATCGTACAGAAATCAGTTTCTGAGGTTAAATTCATTTGAGAGAGACAGACACTGGATCAAGTATGTGTGAAGGAGATTGGACATTTTCTTGGCATTAAATTTTGAAGCTTAGTTTTCAGACACAGATGAAGTTGAATATTATAAAGTTGAAGAAAAGACCTTTTGTTAGACTAATTGCTCTAATATTAACTCAAGAATGGGTCAACTTTCTGCTAGTTAAGGTCATTCTAGGGAATTTGATCTTGATTTAAATAGGCGTTATGAATACAAAGTTAGAAATACCAGTGTCTTCTTTTATCTTCCAAAGGTTTAGACTGAGAAGGGCACTGGCATATTAGCTGGAGGAAGACTAATAGGGAGACTATAAAGGCAATGTTTCTTACTATTCTCTGATCTAGCAAGGCATGCAAGTGAAAATTATATTAAATTTAAGGGAGAACATATTGAAAGAATAACGTCAGTTCACGTTTTGAAATCCTAGAAAAGAAAAAAAAGGAACCAGCATAAATAGACATTCAGAGTAGACAGAGATTTGATATTAACTTCTTTGATCCCTGTCTTTGCTGATGGGGAAACTGAGTTCAAGTGAGATTTCATGATTTCTCTAAGATTCTGGCCTCTTAGTACCCACATTTTAAGGCTGTAAAGGATATAACCTGGTGGCTTAGAGCATAAAACACTGGGAGGTGGTAGACAGACAGACAGATCTTTCTTTACCACGGATACATTGTGATTCTGAAATGTTACTTAACCTCTCCTAGTTTCTGTTTTCTCAGTTAAACAATGTCAGTAATTATGCCTCTTGAATCACAGGGTTGTCTTGAATATTAAATAAAATAATTGCTGCAGAGCCTTTTCATAACCTATTAGCTACTTAGAAAAGCAAATTCGGCCAGCCGGGTGTGATGGCTCAGCCCTGTAATCCAGCACTTTGGGAAGCTGAGGTGGGCAGATCACGAGGTCAGGAGTTATGCTCTAAGCCTGGCCAACATGGTGAAATGCCATCTCTACTAAAAATAGAAAAATCAGGTGGGTGTGGTGGCTGGCGCCTGTAATCCCAGCCACTATGGAGGCTGAGACAGGAGAATTGCTTGAAGCTGGGAGGCAGAGGTTGCAGTGAGAAGAGACTGTGCTACTGCACTCCAGCCTGGGTGACACCGTGAGACTCTATCTCAAAAAACAGAAAAAAGAAAAGCAGATTCTGAAGTTGGGGACCATGGCTGGTTGTTCACCTGGATTCCTGAGCCCTGGAACATGGCAGGTCCTTAATGAATCCATGAGTGAATACCACAAATCAAAATGTAGAGACACCGCTTCATGCACTATGTAGGCTAAAATCGCCATGCATTTAAAATATCAATTTAAACAGTCTTTCATTTGCACAACATGTGGCTACTTTACTTTCAGAATATCTAGCTCCAAACTCTTATAATTGAAGTGTAAACTTGTGTAACGTAAGCATAGGTAACATCTTCTAAATGGAGGAGTGGACAGTTAAAAGGTGACATAATCTGTTATAAGATTTAAAAAAAAAACAACAACAAACACCCACTAATGAGTTTTAAGTCTTCATGTTTTTCTCTATTCTATGTTACTCCATTTGCTATATCTTGTAGAAAATTGTCCTGACATATTGTGAAGTAGGAGGAAAAAAGCAAGTGTCAGAAAAAAAGGAATTTTGGCACAAAAGTGTCCACATGAAGAAAGGAACGGCTTCTGATAGTAACTATGGTAAAGGAACTGTGTTTTCCTAGAAGTGGGTGGAAGTGAGTTGAGTGGTCATTGCTTTTTTATTTTTGTGCTTTTGTGTGTATTTATCTGCTTGTCTGGTAATCTCTGTTGCTTATTCATCCATACAGTGTACATCCTTACCTTTTGTAATACAAAAAAAACAATATTACGACCCTAATTGACTAGAGACAAGGAACAGTGATTGAGAGATAAGATTTTTTTAGTGAACCTATTTTAGTTAAACTATTTTGAAAATACCTACTCTATGTGGTAAGGGTTCATATTCATGTATTGTGTGTTGTCTTAAAAGACATCATGCAGTAACATCGTTAACCCTTTCTCTTATGTATTTTTTGGGACCTTGGAGAGCAACAGATCATGTTCATCCATATGTAAATTAATCCATTTGTCACTTTCACTGTATATTTTGTGTTGCAGGAGAATTAGTGAGGCAGTGTTAATTTCTGCACCTTAGCATAATTATTGTGGCATTGTCAAAAACAGTACAAGGCATCTTGACAATTACGGTGGAATATATTTTCCTTTAGTGACCATTATTATTGTTGGTTTAATTAAAAGCACTGATAGCTCAGGGTTTTCAGCAACATCTTTCTCACTGTCATAAATCAGAGAATTAAATTGTCTTATTTCATATCCTACTAAGTTTACCAAGGGAACAATAGCAATTCTAGTTTGTCAAAGGAGAGAAAGATGGGATTCAGATTCATCTTAACATTTAAGAATTGCAGCTTGAGTCAGTGAGAGACTGTGGTCAGATTGAGCCATTGGAAAGAGGAAGTCGGGTCACATTTTCACAGTAAATCAAGCTGATTTGGAATTAAAATGTACTTTGATAATTTGTTTACTTTTAATTTTTGTCACTTTGCAAGTGTTGCTGTTTATTCTTATGTAGCAAAATTACACTGAATATTTAAGGGCCATGATCCTGGTGAACCGTTTAACCAGCATATTTTGTTTAGGACAATAATAGAAAGTGGTGAAGGAGATAATCTGTTCTTTTGAGTTTATTTTATTCACAAACTGATATTTTTACAGGTTTTGACTCTTTAACCAAATAAGGCATTTCTTCCCCCTATGGAAGAATGAAACCATCTGATGATTGCCATTTAAGTTGAATCACTTGTAATGTAAATATTGAAATATAGAAATATTAGCAGATATGAGCGGTACACATCAGCATTCTAAGTTTGAAATTAATAATAATGAGACACTGACTAGTAGCTGGTTCTGTACAGTGCTGTATGCTTGTATAGGGTAAACAGTTACTAGCAGTGACCCTGATTTCATGGATGAAGGAGTTGAGGAGCACTGTCAAAGCTTGTCCTAGGCCACGTGGTCAAGAGAGATGCACCTAGAATTTGAGCTTGGAGATGTTTAATTAATTCTTAATTTAACTCTTGGGATAAGGTTTAATGATTACTGTTACTCCCTTGGGAGGGAGAGGACGATTCTTACATGCCATGCTAGATTTTCTATATTCATCATCTTTTTGATTCTCTTCTCACTAATCCTTTAAGGCATGTGCTATTAATTTCATTTAAGGTTTCATTAAGGTTTCAGGCTCTGAGAGGTTGGAAGTTGTCCAGAGTTACAGACAGGGTAAAGGACTGGATAGGGTTTGAATTTGTATTTGTGGTACTGGTGTCCATGCTAGTTCTATTACTTATACCTACCCTGATACAGACAGACCTAGAAGTCTCATCAGAATGCTGGATGGATGAGGAAGTGTGGATGAATCAGGCGTCACCCACAGAGACCGCATCTGTGAATGCTCTGCTAATATGGCAGGTATTATACTGCTATGGAGCCAGTAATAGTGGAATAATTACTGAGTAGGAGGCTCTCTTTTTGACTTATGTTGTCCCTTTGGCCAATTTAAAAGGACCTCTATGTACATAAGTAAGGTTAAGACACAGATTAATTAATCAAGTTTACACAAACAAGATGCTCACATCCACGTTTATGGTTAATCACGTTACTTGACCAAGTAGCAGTAGAGCATAATGGTTAAATCTGGGATTGAATTGAGTGTCAGTCTATAATGATGTGTTATCATTGAACTCATCTTGCAGATGAAGTTGGGGCTTGGAGGAATGCATAATTTACTGAAGACTGCCCAGCTCTGAACTGGAGGAGCGGGAGGTTCAGAGCCATACCTTCTCTGCTTAATCTCTGCCATATTGATGCATAGCCCTCTAGCCAATCCTTGTCATTTTAACATTAGTAACAGGGCTAGCTGAGTACCTCAGGTTACTACTTGAAGATTGCCTCTTTTAGACATGTTCTTGAAATGCTTTATTTACCTGAAAATGAGGAGAAACTTCAAGAAGTTGCTAAATAAAAATGTTAAAAAGCTGATTTTAAGGAAAACAAAGTGAATGCCATACAACTGGCTTGAAAAACAAAGAAGATGCAGCAGGGGGTTTGAGCACCCCTTGTAGGTTAATTTCTTTAGGGAAAAGAGTCTAAAGCTAAATTCCAAGGTTTGAGCCTTTTGAAGAATCTTAATAACCAAGATCATCTCCAATATAATAAACTAAATTTGAACACTGGACATGAAAAGAATAGGGAGGAAGACTATATAGATGTCAATAAATGGTTTTATTCTTTTTATTATCATTGTTTTGCTGAATTTTACACTGTTTTCCCTTTAGTAACATAATATAAACCTACTGGTCCAATATAAAATTATCATTCTGGTATGTTTCTTCCTATTTATTCCCCTAAATATTGAAACTTTCACATGGTTACAATGATCACATATTTACAAGATCATACCCAGTATATATTTTAAAATGTATTTTATGTTGTAAAACATTTTCCCAAATTATTAACTTTAAAACTGTGAGTTTGCAGTGTATGATGACTTGGTATACATAATTTACTTGAGAGTAAAAACATTTAAATTGTCTTTAATTAAAAGTGACACTCAGGCTTGTAACTTCGACCATTTATAGATTGTTTCCTTGGAATGGATGTGATTATGAAGCTAGAGAGTTTGAATATTTTTATGGCCCTTAATACATATTACAAATTAGCTTCCCTGTGGACCACACTTTACACTGCAGCCAGTTTTTAAGGCTAGAAATCTGGCATTGTGCCACAGAGGAAGCTGATGTTCTATTTGTTTTACAGGCATCCATGTTCTGGTTATAGGATGTGGCTCAGGCTCCCAAAGTGAGTAATAAAACAAAGTCATGTGTACGGTCCAACATGTATGTTTTGACCCTTAGCCTGAAAATACATACAGTGTTTTGTGACTTCCATAATTTAGAGTCTCTGTAAATTCTTTTTTTTTCTTTATTGAGACAGAATTTCACTCTTGTTACCCAGGCAGGAGTGCAATGGCGCGATCTCGGCTCACCACAACCTCCGCCTCCTGGGTTCAGGCAATTCTCCTGCCTCAGCCTCCTGAGTAGCTGGGATTACAGGCACACGCCACCATGCCCAGCTAATTTTTTGTATTTTTAGTAGAGACGGGGTTTCACCATGTTGACCAGGATGGTCTCACTCTTGACCTCGTGATCCACCCGCCTCGGCCTCCCAAAGTGCTGGGATTACAGGCGTGAGCCACCGCGCCCGGCCAATTCTTTAACTCATTTAGGAATTACATTATAACCAAAGAAAACTTAAATATGACTTAGCAGTGGTGAGCTGTGCTGAGTCAGCACATTAATAAGTGCCACCAAATGATTTCAATGAACATTTTGATTTCATTTGTTCTGAAACTAGAAAGAAGACACTTAATATTGGTTTCTGACTTTTAAGTAAATTTTAATTCCTCGGTTAATACTCTGAATGCAATGTACTTGCTGTACTTGGTAACAATGGAAAGCACTGAATTTGGTTTTGTGGCTTATGCTCTTTATCAATTATATGCCATTGATAAAGCTATCTCCCTCCACTGTAATACTGGGAAGGTTAATAAAGAGACAGCATGTTCATTTTAGTAAGTTCTGTACTGACCGAATGTGCAAATGTGGCTATTTCTGGTACATGTATGGCCTATCGGAAACTACAATAACAATTGAGACCAATTTAATAACTATTATACCAGTTACCTAGGCATTCTTGTAATTTAATATATTTAATGCATTTACATTCATTTGTGGCTCCATGCATATCACACATTCGTTCATTTATTCAACGACTTTTCACTGAGTACCTACCATGTATAAGGTACGTAAACCAGAAAATAGATAATGGTAAGTATTATTCCTTTGGAATGCAGTTATTTAACGAGTCATTTTAGGATTACTATAGCAGCATTATTAAATGAAAAATTTTGAAGTTATTCACATGGCGCAAAATCCAAGAATTAAAAGTTCAAAGGGGCATACCGGAAAAATTCTTTCTCTCACCCGCCTACCCAGAGCCACCAATTCTCCTCAAGAGGGTGATCAATTTTATAGTTTCTTTTCTTGAAACTATATGCCATATTTATCTAAATATATGCCATATTTCAAGCATATACCAACATATACATATTTAGATATATTTGCATATATGTTATATGTGTGTATACCTCATTTTTTCCCATGAAGATAGCGTGCGTGTGTGTGTGTGTGTGTATATATATATATATATATATATATATGCTGTATCCATTATCTCTACCTACCTTGTATCACTTAATAAATTTTGAAAAGCTCTTCCAATTATTGCTTAAACGTTGGCTACATTTCTTTTTTTTCCTGTCAGCATGATATTTCGTTGTGTTAAATATTCTATTAATTTTGAATTCTTGTTTATATTTTTATAATTATTATAGATAACACTACAATGCATATCTTTACATAAGTTGTTTTTAGATTTACATTATCTTTCCTTAATAACTAGAATTGCAAATTAAAGTGGAGCAAGTTTCTATGGCTATTGAAAAATATTCTTCAAATTATAATCTGGAAATATTGACCTACAGTATACACAGAATACTATATTTTGTGTAAGAAGTGGGTGTAAGACTATGTTTGTATTTGTATATATGTGTTTCTGTTTGCACAAGAAAATCATGCATTTAGTTGTGAGTCAGTGACTGTGTCTGGTGCAGGGGTAGGAAATAGAGGTGGGAGGCAGGCTAATTACTATATACCTCAAATAATTTTGAATTTTGATCCATGTGAATGTATTGCTTTTTAAAAAATTAATATTAACTATAAAATTAAAAATTAAAATATATCTATTCTGTCATTTTCAATATATAAGTACACATGGATTTTTTTCTAATAATTTTATAGACTGGGATATTGAAAAAGTAGTATAATCAAGTGGAATGCAGGAAGTCACAAAGTGGACCTGGTCTTAGAACTTGTTCAGTTGATTGGATCTAATTCAGAGTTCTGTTGCTTTTATTCCTGATTTTCTTTTTTAAAAAGGAAAAGTTATGAAGTGTTTTCCAAATGTCAGTCATTTATGCTTCCCCTCCTCAGTCTTTGTCATATCTGTGAATAGCTTTCACTGTTATTCACTTACTACTTCTCTAAAATAATTTATTTTTATTTATTTTGGATTTTTATAGCAGTTCCATTAATGAAAAACCAATATTATTTTCCATGAGTAGAGGCTGCATACACTGGAGTTCCTTCAGAGAAGAAGAACCACTAGGTAATATTTATTAGAGGGTTGGTTTGGAGATTATTATTATTATTATTATTTTTGAGACAGACTCTCTGTCACTCAGGCTGGAATGCAGTGGGGTGTTCTCAGCTCACTGCAACCTCCATCTCCCGGGTACAAGTGATTCTTCTGCCTCAGCCTCATGAGTAGCTGGGGTTACAGGCACACACCACCACACCCAGCTAACTGGTTTGGGGATTATTTCTTTTGCACTTGTAGGGGCCTGAGGTTTGCAGGGTCTAGGTGCTCTTAGTGCTGTAGCCTGCCATCAGAAGTGAAGGTAGACATAAAATAGGGGGATCAAAGACAAACTGCAGCCTATGAAGATGGGCTGGAAGCATCTGATTTACAATGCTCTCAATCCACTAACTTCAAAGATGGGGTCATACTGTAAGGAGAAGAGCTAAGCAGGCACTTGGCTGAGGTTTCTGGAAGGAAGATCTGGAAGGAGCTAAAGTAGTTGCATCCCAGCTGTCGTCCATGCCACCCTGGTGAACCAGCATATCAGAGACAGTGTGCATGAGTGACAGTAGCATGCACTGACCTGAGTTTCCATTGGGTAAGGCAATATGGCTACCCTCACCTTCTCACATCCTGCAATATGGCTAACTATGCCCACCTTCCAGATCTCTTGTGATCTGCCCTAATTCTGACCTGTGCAGGGAAAGCAATTCTTTGATAAATAGTGCTAGCTTAACTGAGCCGACATAATACAGATCCGTTGCAAAAGATAACTAGAAGTAAATACAATGCAAATGAAACAATATTATTAAATTGTAACCAGACACATTGCTCAATGAAAGCACTGAGTCTGAGGCTTTCCCTTTGTTGAAAAGGAAGATTAGCAAGTTTTAGAGGGGTCTTAAAATTGTTACCCACTGAATGGAACTTCTTGACTCATTCAGAGGGACTGACATGAAAAATGAATATCTTTCTCACTGTGAGGTTCTGTGCCATTTGATGCCTCTCCCAATAGTTTCTTCTCCTCCCCCGACAGTTGAAGGAGGATACAGGGCTAAGTGGAGATGGTGTCATGCTATCCTTAGCCTTATCTGCATTTCTACTTCTTAAATGAATGAAAAGATGAGCTAGATGATCACATGGTAGACGGAAGGGGAAAGAGTGATTTTATTTTTCTATAGACAGAGTTCATTGAAGACCTGTCATGGGCACACATCATGGACAAATGTTGTGTGCATCAAAGGTTTGTTGGCTTTTGAGGTGGTGGGTGAGAAGCAAGCATAGTTTGGCTCATATCTGTGAAAAGTATTTTGGCATCTCAATACTCACTGGAGAATTTTGTGTGACTAAAGAGACCTCATGACTTTGAGTTTCTGGCAGACCCACTAACTGTGGATGGAAGCACCACAAGCTGGCTTCTCACTGAGATGCTTCCATTTGTATCTGTCCCAGTGGCATTCCCCAAGTGGTGTGTCCTGGATCCCCTCCATCCTTGAATCCGTGCCTCATCCCACACCCTGCTGCACAGGTGTGAATTGGTTCTGCAGTTTACCAGTGGTTTGACCTGGGGCAAGTCAACTTGAGTCCCTGCAAGGTAGGGATATTATATATTCCAAATCACTGGGTGGTTGTGAGGATTAAATCAAGGATTGCTCAATTATGATCCAAAGGCCAAATGTGCCCCTCTCTCCTGCTTGTTTTCTGCGAATAAACTTTCACGGGAACACAGCCACACCCATTAGTTTACGTGTAATCTGTGGCTGCTTGCATATCACACAGCACAGTTAGTAGAGCAGGTGTGGCAGAGACCCTGTGGCCGACAAAGCCTAAGATATTTCCTGAGAAAGTTAGCTGACCCCTGGATTAAACGAATATCTATAAATTCAATTCCCAAATGTTTATGGGCTACAGTGTTGAGGTACTGAGCCTGTAAGAGTGAAGAAACATAGACAAAAGTCCCTGTCTTCATGGAGCTTACAGTTCAAGAAGAGAAACAGACAACAAAGCAAAAAGAGTATGTAAAAAAAAAATTTTACACACTCTGGAATGTAAAATAGATGTTAAGTGATCTGGTGGTATGGAGAGGGAAATGCAGGAAAGAAAGAGAAAAAGAAAAAGAGAAAGAGTATGGGGGGGAAGGCGCAATTTTATTTAGGTTGATTGGGAAATCTTCACTGAAAGAGTGACATGACATCAGAGCCATGTGGACACATGAAGAAGAGGGTTCCAGGCAGAAGGAACAGCCAGCATAAAAGAACAAAAGCCGTGAGGTGAGAGTGTGTCTCTGAATGTTCAGAGACCAACAGGGAGGCCAGTGTACTCAAAGCCCACTGGTGGTGGAGATGAGAAAGCCGAAGATGCTTTCAGTGGGGTAGGACTACCTTGACCACAGCCAGGACAAAGCATTTTGTTTGGCATGGGAAGGAAGGCACTAGTGGCTTGTGAGCTGGGGATGGTAAGCTTTTGATTGCATCTTAAAAGCGTCACTCTGGCTACATACAACAGCCACTGCGGTGCTCATGGTGGCTTGAACTGGGGTTAGAGCCGTAGAGGTGGTGAGAAGCAGCCCAACTCTGCCTATATTGTAAAAATAGAGAGACAAGAATTACCTGACAGATTTGGAGTGCATCAGAAAAGGAAGACAGAAATCACGAAGACTTTGATACTTTGACTTGGTCAGCTGAAGGAATGGGATTATGATTAATGCAATGTGGAAGACACAGAGATAGGGCAAGTTTTGGAGCCAAGGTTAAGAAGTCAAAATTGAATATGTTAATTTGGAGCTGCCCCTTAGACATCAGGGTGGGAATGAAAATGCTTAGAACAATGTCTGCCATGTAGTAAATTTTCAATAAATATTACCTGTTATTATTACCATGATTGGTTTTATTATTGAGGGCTTACTCAATACATGTAATTTTATTTTATTATTTTTATTTTAGTTTATGAGACAGGGTCTTTGTCACCCAGGCTAGAGTGCAGTGACACCATCATGGCTCACTGCAGCCTCTACTTCCTGGGCTCTATGATCTCCCACTTCAGCCTCCCAGATAGCTGGGACTATAGGCATGTGCCACCATGCCTGGATAATTTTTAAATTTTTTTGTAGAGATGGAGTCTCCCTGGTTGCCCAGGCTGGTCTTGAACTCTTGAGCTCAAGTGATTCTCCCTCCTTGGCCTCTTAAAATGCTGGGATTAGAGGCATGAGCCACTGCTCCTGGCTTGATAAATATTTCTGAATACCTACTATCCATGTGTCAGCACTAGAGAAACAAGGCTTGAGTTTTGGTTTCTGTCTTCATGGCGGGAGATAGATAATTCCTGGCCATCATATGTGAGGTCACTGCTCTGAAGCAGTGCAGCTCCGGGGGACCCACAGAATCTGGCTGGGTCCTAAACATGATTTCTTTGAAGTTATTCTTGTCCTCATCTATAAAATAGGAACATCAACTTTATTTAGATAATGCATCTAAAGTGCTCAGTAAACATCAGCTCTTGGTATAACATAAAGGGTTCTATAAAATCAGTCATTTGTTTCACAAGCATTTTTTTGAGTACTTACCACCATGTTTTAGGATTTTGGAAAGTACTTGGGATACAGTATGAACAAGAAGACCCTGCCTTTAAGTGGATCGAGGGGGACTGAGTGGGGATAAATATATGAAAATGATAGGTCGAGGTAACAATTACATATAAAATTAAAATACATATGTTCTAGAGTAATACTGTCCAATAGAAATATAATTTGAGGCCACATGTGTAATTTAAAATTTCCTAGAAGCCACATTAAAAATAAAGTGAAATAGGTAAAATTAACTTTAATGCTATATTTTATATTAATCATATATATCCAAAATATTTTAACCCATAAAAATATAAAATTCTATATTTTCTACTAAGGCATCAAAAATCCCATATTTTACACCCTATTTTTTTAATCCCATATTTTGCACAATTCTTTTCAGTCTAGTCACATTTCACGTGCTTGAAAGCTACATGTGGCTATTGGTTGTTGTCACATTGCACAGTGCAGGTCTTGAATGGTGAGGTGTCTGCTTTAAATTGAATGGTCAGGGGAAGCTGAGACCTTATGACAAAGACCCATATGAGAAGGACCCAGCCATGAGAAATCTGAAGGAAGCCCTCATGTGTACCAGACAGAACTAGGCAAAGAACCTAAGGCGGGAATGGGATTCTTATGATAATTAAAAGCAGATCAACAAAGCCACTGAGATTACATCTTAGAGAACAAAAAGTATAGTCATAGCACAGTGGAGCAGTATTTAGGGCCAGATCTTCTAGGAGTTTAAAGAGTTCATGATGAGGAGTGTGGATGAGTTCTAAGTGTATTGAGAACTAGTGGAGGGTTTTAAGGAGGGAAGTGATAATGATTAAGCTGTCACTGACTATTGTGCAGAGAGTGGAATATTAACAGCAAGAATGTAAGCACAGAGCCATGAGAGATACATCCTGTCCAGCTATGGAAGCTCAAAGATGGCTTGGAAGAAATGTGTCCTAAAGAGGACTTACCTAGGCCAAAGTTGGGTTGATAATGGGGTTTTCAGAGTCAGAGTGTATTTTAGACCCATAGACATCAAACCTTTCTGATTACACAATGCATTCAATTAAAAGTAGTAACTCCCAGTATTTGTAGAGGTGTTTATTCCCTGTACATGTGCTCTGCTATTAAACCATGTATTTTACTGAAAAATTTCTTATTTAACCTACCTCCTCGTCACACATAAATAAAAGTTTCAATTTTTTTCGTTTTATTCCACTGCATTTTGCTTTGGAAATGACTTTTCCAGGCAGACAGACTTACACAGGCAGAGGCCTGGGGATATAATGATGCTTGTCACACACGTGAGATGGCAGGAGCTTGTATCTGGAGAGTGGAAATAAGGAAGTGGGGAAGGTGATGGTGAGGGAGCGTTCAGAGCTGCTTCTGGAGAACTGTGCAGGCCCATCTCATGAAGAGCTTGCAGGCTTTGGGAACATTTTTATTTTTAAAATTATTTTTATTTAGTTATTTATTTTTTGAGACAAAGTCTCACTCTGTTGCCCAACCTGGAGTGCAGTGGCGTGATCTCGGCTCACTGCAAGCTCCATTTCCCAAGTTCAAGCAATTCTCCTGCTCCAGCCTCTGGAGAAGCTGGGATTACAGTGTGTGCCACCATGCCCAACCAATTTTTGTATTTTAGTAGAGATGGGGTTTCACCATGTTGGCCAGGCTGGTCTTGAACTCCTGACCTCAAGTGATTCGCCCACCTCTACCTCCCAAATCCCTCCTGGGATTACAGGCATGAGCCACCACGCCTGGCTTAATTTTTAATTTTTATGTTTTGAGACGTAGTCTTGCACTGTCACCCAGCAAGAGTATAGTGGTGCAGTCACGTCTCACTGTAGCTTTAAACTGCTAGGCTCCAGCGATTTTCCCATCTCAGCCTCCGAAGTAGATGGGACTACAGTCACGCACCACTGCATCTGGCTAATTTTATAATTTTTCTGTAGAGACAGGGGTCTTGCTTTTCTTTTTGCCCAGGTTTGTCTCCAACTCCTTGCCTCAAGCAAACGTTTCACCTCTGCCTCCCCTAATGCTGGGATTACAGACATGAGCCCCCACCGTGCCCAGATGGGAAAGATTTTTAACATATTTTTATATACGATGGGAGGCTATTGCTGAGTTTTAAGCAGGAGATGGTGTCTAGTATTTTGGTAAGCACTTTACATGCATTTTCTCATCTTATTTGTCTTTAACATCTGCAAAGCAGGAGCAAATGAAGGGGTTTCAAACAAGATGGTGACAAGGGCATTTATTATTTACTAGAATTTTCTCCTTTTTCTCCTCTCCACTTCTCTAATTAAATTCTCTAAGTTAGAAACTCATGCTGGTAAAGAGCAAGCTTTAATCACAGAGAGAAATTTCATTCTGGGACCGACTGCTTGCCTGCTCAGGCTGACCCTGCTTCCACCTCTCCAGAAGACAAATGCTGCCTGGGGGCCACTTGACTAAAAACCACCCAGTTACTCTGCAGTCTGGAAATGCCCATCGGAGGCTTTCAGACAGCAGTACCTGTGCTTTGAAAAATACACATAGTGGGGAGGCGTTCGGGACGGAGAGCATTAGGAGAAATAGCTAATGCATGCTGGGCTTAATACCTAGGGGATGAGTTGATAGGTGCACCAAAGTACCTTGGCACGTGCTTACCTATGTAACAAACTGCACATTCTGCACATATATCCCAGAACTAAAAATAAAAATTAAAAATAAAAACCAATTTACATTTCCTTTTGTTTGTATTCTTTATTCATATGGGAAATCTGCTGCTATAATAAACAAAGCTATTCATTGTTCTTATTATAGGTTCTCCTTTCTGCCTTCCTTGATTAAACAAACTCACCATAGAAGGGGCTGTTTATCCACAAATGCTCAATAATTAAGAGTGGCACTTTACACTTAATTTAAAAATATATGTACACTAAATAATGTAAGATTTTTAAAACAGCTGATTTTAATCTTTGTGTTTGTACAATTTTTAGCTTCTTATTAGATTTAAAGAGAGAAGAAAGACATTTTATGTTAAATTTTTGGTCACTGTTAAAAGAGTTGTTTTATTGCTAATCTCTGTAAACCACAGCCAGGGAGGTATACTCAGAAACTTACTTTATATAATAATGACTAACTGGAAAAACTGATAATATTATTGAAACATGGAGAGAAATGTTGTGAGGGCTTTTAAAATGGATTCAACATAGGATCTCATGGCCTAGTTTTGGAGAGAACATCTCTCCTTCCTGCTCTGCTGGAATCCAGTTAGCCCAGCCCCCTCTGCCTTGCTTGAGTTCACTTACATTGCCCTGGGTTGTGTTGACTTGGAAGGCCGCCTGGCCTTGTGTGCTTGCTGGGCTGAAATTACTCTCCCTGCTAGGCTATTGGGAGCACACCCCACCTACAAATTTGTCCACTTGATTTCACTCCTGGGCCTCTGGAGTTGAAAGAGCAGCCCATTTAAATGGGAATGAGCCAGAGGGCTCCGCAGGGCTGGGTTGATCAACACTGTCTGTGGTGCTCAGCAGGACATTGCAGAATAGCATTTGTGTCTGAGGACAGTCAAACCCACGCCCCCAGCCTTCAACAATAGCGTTTATTATTTTCTATGGGCTCATTGCTGAGCCAAATATTTTCAAAGGTTTTTTTCATTAAGCCTTACCTTGACTTCATGAGCTCGGTAGCATCACGTAGGAGGATGAGGGTGCTTTAAGTCACACACTTCCAGGTCTCAATCCTGCATTGACCACGTCCTAGCTTTGTGACTTTGGGCAAGTGGACTAACTCCTGGAGGCTCACATTTACCCATCTTTAAAATGGGGATACACTACATAGAGCTGTTGTATCAAGTAGGATGCCGTAGTGCCTGGTACATCATAGGTGCTCAAAAGTTATTTAGGGAGGTGAAGTCACCTGTTCAACTTGCTCATGCTCATACAACAGATATTTCCTCTGGCCTCATCAAAAGATGAAGCAAAGAAAATAAAGTAGGAAAGGTGGTATATAGCTGATAATTTTTAAAAAAAATGTGTTTCCGATATGTTGGTAGGTTATATATAGTTTCTTGGAGAATTTAACAGCCACTGGCTTAGTCTTCATTCACTGTCAACTAACACTAGGTAAAGATTCATAGCTGGAATTTATATTAGTTATGGTGCAAATGGCAGAAAATTTGATCCAAACTAAGCAAAGAGGAAGGTAGTGGGTTATCATATTCAAATGCCCAAGGGTGCAGCTGGCTTGGGGAGTGGCTTGTTGCTGGAGTCAAATGAAATTGATGGGACCTGATTGTCTCTTGGCTTTGCTTTTCTTCATTCTCATACGGGCTCTTCTTAGGGTTGCAAGATGACTGCAGTGGTTTGAAAACTCCTATCCTTTCAGGTTCTTACCTAGTGCAGGAGAGAATGTACTTTTTTTCCCTAATGTTTGCAGAAGCATTTTAAAGCCTGGCCTTCATTGGACAAAATTAGGTCACATGTCCACCATTAAATGAATCACGTGGCTCAGCTGATGGGGTAGGAGGATTGGGTCAGACGATTCAGTTTTCTCTGTTGAACTCCTGGTTAGTTCTACCTTATACACACCAACAGAGCAGAGGTGGCTTCACCAAGGAAATGCGGGGTGCTGTTTACCTATGTGAATGAACAGATGCCCCATGACATAAGCAGTAGAAATCCACTAGACTATGGAATAATGATTAGATTCACCTGTGAATGTTGAGAGGTCTGCTTCCTTTCCTTTTTTATTTCCTGAAACCTTTCTTTTCTGCAAAATATACGTATTCAGAGAATAAAGAAAAAATAACGACTTACCCTTCTCAAGGGAAAACAGTCAACTATAATGCAGCCTTTTAGATTTTCTGCTGGTCCCGTGAATATTGCAATACAATGCTTATACTCAGACCATCATGGCATTTAATGGTGGTTAGCAGGAACTCAAAAGGCACTGACTGACCTGGACAGTTACAATTTCTTAAAGATATGCATTGTTAAAAATGCAAATGTGCATTGTCAATTTAAGAAGTTGCTTCTGCCATTTATAGAGAGAAGTTTATTTAGCTATGGTAACAGCAGCCAATGGCTTAATTATAGGCCCACTAATTCTTTGCCTTTGGGAGAGTGAGGGTGATAAAACATGGATTTTGTTAAGAAAGTTTGGCATTTTTAGTAGTATTCTTTCTTTCTTTCTTTCTTTCTTTATTTTTGACATGGATTCCCTCTCTGTCATCCAGGCTGGAGTGCAGTGGCACAATCTTGGCTCACTGCAACCTCTGCTCCAAGGTTCAAGCAGTTCTTCTGCCTCAGCCTCCCAAGTAGCTAGGACTACAGGCATGCACCACCACACCTGGCTAATTTTCATATTTTTAGTAAAGACGGGGTGTCACCATATTGGTCAGGCTGGTCTTGAACTCCTGACCCTGTGATCTGCCCGCCTCAGCCTCTCAAAGTGCTGGGATTACAGGCGCGAGCCATCACGCCCAGCCAGTAGTAGTATTTTATGTTAAAATGTTGTACTTTGCTTTACTCTTATAAAAACACTTTTTTTAAAAAAAGAAATTTGCTATGAAGGATAAACTGCATTTCAGTGATGTTTGTTGGACTTTGGCCTGAGTCACTGAATGGTTCTGGTGTAGTATGGTTCTGGAGAAGGCCATCACCAGAGCACCTGACAGCTGGAAGTAGAAGAGGAGTGCAAAGGATTAAGGGTAGGAGAGAGGAGCAAGAGCATATATTTGTGGGGGCTACGCATGTTTCAGAAATGTTGCATCAACTCTTATTTCCTCATAACAAACCCATGACGTAGGTTTGTTTTGTAGACACTGCTGGAGATCTCACTGATGTCTTTTTCCTCCTTATTTACTAGCAGATCCTCGGGTTGTTTGGGATCATGCTATACCCAGCTAAAGTAACTACATTTCCCAGCTCCTCAGCTCATGCTTGGTCACCCAGTAGGGCTTCTGGTGAAGCCCTTTAATAAGGGGCAGAGTCTGTTGGCAACTTGTCTTTTGCTTCTTCTCAGAGTGTACCCAGGGATGCTCCTGAAGATTGAGCAGTCATCTTGGGACTATGGGCTAACAAGACATAGTAATTAGCTTTCTGTTACATTCAGCTGAATGCAATTTCTAATTAGAAAAATATTATTCATTACTATTAATTGAGCTTTTCTGAGGGCATGCTATCTGCTGGGCACTGTGCCACATGCTTTCTATTTATTATTTTGTTTAATTCTTACTACAACCACATTATCAATGGTATTGGAAACAGCATCCGTGTTTTGCAAATGAGGAAACTGAGGCATAGTGATTCTAAGTAATTTGTGAATGTGAGTCTATTCCACAGCAAAGCCTCTTCTCTTAAGCAAGATGTGAGTTTCACTTTTTATAATGGGCTTCTGTTACATTAGTAGGTAAAATTGAATGAAGTAATAAACTAAACAAACAAGCATAGCCTCCGCTTTCTTGGAAGTGTTCACAAATGTACTCTAATTCAGGAGCAATAAAGAAATGGTGTATTCCATTTGACAAAGTAAAGAGCAGAGATATTAGTTAAATTTCTTTGTCCCCAATCTTAAAACTGATCAGCATCTATAGTCAGAATGGCTTCCAGGGATTGAGAAATCCAGTTTCAGTTCTTACCGCTGCTTAACTAGCTGGTGACTAATTAACTGGCAATGGGGATTAACCAAGCTGCTCCTTTTCATCGTCCATCATGACCTCTCTATTACTGACTTACCTTGAATCTGTCCTTTTCAACTACGTATCATTGACAAGCACTTTACCCTAGTTGGAGACATGGCTCAGTGTAGAGGACATACATGCTTTTGTCCCCCAAATAATTTATATTGACATTCCCAGTTGAGTTTCCTATTCCCAGAACTTCAGTTCTGTGAAGTGAGAACAACCATGATACTCAGCTGATAGGGCTTTAGTGAGAAATATGGAAATTAATGGGTAATTGATGCACAGTAGATGATATTAATCCCAGGTGACTAACACATAGTAGGTACTTAAAAATGAGCTGTCATTGTGGAAGACATAATTCCGAAGAGTCAAAATCTCAATTATTGTGGGGCAAATGAGGAGGGCTGCATAGAGATTGTGAATACAGATCTTTGCTCTATCTCAGTTAAGCAGTTGCTTTTTATATCTAGCCTGGGACCCAGCTTCATCAGTTTTTCCAGTTTTTAAAAACAAAATTGGAAATCAGCTTTAGTGAAAATTTTGTCTTAAAATATTGATTTGTTTTGTTTGCTTTAAATACTCTGTGAACGAACAATAAAACAGCATCCATTTTAGGCCACCATTTTGCTGCCACTGATCATGTATTGCTTTCACTTATTCATTCAACAAACCATGGGGAGATTGAAGGTAATTTGGAAGGGCATCACTAAAAGGCTAGAGAATAAGACTGTCAAAGGAAGATTTTTTAAACGTGAGATTATTAAAGTTGAAGAAGAGTGGGCTGTGCTTGGCTAATTAATTGTTTTCTAATATACAAAGGGATTTTTAGACAGCTGCTGTTGACTGTCCTTTATCTTCTGGAGCATCGGGTAGAAAAGAAAACACATTTATTTTTCAGGAGAAGAATTTTGAATAAATAGGAGAACAGTTTTCTGGATGCTGATATTAAGTTTTAGCCGAGGAAAGGGCCGTGGACCTTTATTTTACAAAGTTTCTTTTCTTTTTTTTAATTAGGGCAGATTTTCAGAGAGAAATTTGGTGGTTGTGATGACCTTGGAATGACCTCCCGTTTGGATTTTGAGATTCAGATTACTTATTCTGAAGGGATTCAGTAGCTACACTCTACTTTTTGTACTCATTGTGCACTGCAGGATGCAATTCAAGGGAATAGCTGGGAAGTCCAAAACGGTTTTGGATTCTGATGTCTTGAGAGTCACTGGTCCCTCCTAAGCCATAGCAGTTTCAGTTGAGGGACATGTGGCTTTGAATACAGGCTCCTTTTGGAGTCCCCCCTGGGAAGTCACATCTTATGGTTTGACAGATGCCAAGCTGACATTTTCTTTCTCTTTCATTATTCTGAATAATTTTGCAAAGCCCTCATCCTCCCAGTACTGTACTAAGTGTGAGAATTTGCCTTTTCCACTTGTCAAAATATGTCAAGTGTTTGTAGGAGTCCAAGGTCATGCTTCAGTTTTCAGACAGAAGAGGAATTCCAAGAATTCCAGAAGTGGCAGGAGATCTCTTTTCTTGCTAACTTTGGGTCAGGTGTGCTTTAAAAATTCAACATTTAATGGGTTCTTAAATATTCTTTCCTTCTGCTGAGGAGCTTCAAGTTATTTTAATATATATTGAGGGTTGCCTAGTAACTATAGCTTTACTAGCTTACCGAGAGAAGTTTTCCTTTTTTTTCCGCTGAAGAAAGACAATCAGGGAAGAGCAATTGGAGATGGGGTTCATGGAGAAAAGGAGGAAAAACAGGTGTCTCTTTGGGACTTGAGGTCATGTAAAACTGATGTTAGAAGAAACATGCGTAGGTCTTTGAGGCAATTGGAAGCAAGTTCAAGGAAGCCATCTTCCACTTAATCTTTGCTTATGCTGAATCGTTTGAGTGAATTATGTCACAGGGAGTTGAATTATGGAAATGCTTTCCTGCCTTCCCTTTCTTCTTCTCGTCTTCCTTCATTTCTTCCTTAAAAAAAAAAAAACAAAACATAAATAGGCTGGGCGTGGTGACTCACACCTGGAATCCCAGCACTTTTGGAGGTCACAGCGGCCAGATCACAAGGTCAGGAGATTGAGACCATCCTGGCTAATATGGTGAAACGCCGTCTCTACTGAAAATAAAAATATTAGCCAGGCATGGTAGCAGACACCTGTAATCCCAGCTACTCAGGAGGCTGAGGCATGAGAATCGCTTGAACCCAGGAGATGGAGGTTGCAGTGAGCCGAGAATCGTGCCACTGCACTCAAGCCTGGGCAACAAGAGTGAAACTCTGTCTCCAAAAACAAAAACAAACAAACAAAATAAACAATCTTAGCATTCTATGGACTGAACTTCAACTCTGAGGTATGTGTTAGTTGTAACTGATTTTTCTTTTTGAGGTGGAGTTTCATTCTTGTTGCTCAGGCTGGAGTGCAGTGGTGTGATCTTGGCTCACTGCAACCTCCACCTCCTGGGTTCCAGCCATTCTCCTGCCTCAGCCTCCTCAGCCTCCTGAATAGCTAGTATTACAGGCTCCCACCACCACTCCCAGCTAATTTTTTGTATTTTTAGCAGAGATGAGGGTTTCGCTATGTTGGCCAGGCTAGTCTCGAACTCCTGAACCCAGGCGATCCACCTACCTCGGCCTCCCAAAGTGCTGGGATTACAGGCGTGACCCCCTGTACCCAGCCAGGTACAACTGATTTTGTAACTGAATTATTTCTCTTCTTAATTCTGCTTCTTTTAACCTAGTGGGAAACCACTGAACAAGGTGAAAATCCTGTTGGAACCATCACCTATTTTCCTGAGTCAGTCCAGGTTTTTAACTAACTTGTAGATGATTTGAATGTTGAACTTTGCTGAGTTTTGTGAGGATGTGGAGATTTTATAAACCAAGGATGTGGATATCTCTGGGGGAACATTTTCTTGTCTACCACAGTGCATCTTGTGGATATTGATTACTAAATCCCTACATTGAGATCTTAAAACTGGGAACATACTACCAATGTCAGTTCAGATACAAATTTGTTTGAGCTTGTATTCTCTCTTGATTAATCCATGTCAGAAAGTTAATTCATTTACCAAGAAGAAAATCATTTCTTCTATTAGTTACCAATGAAAAGTGGCATAGTCCAACTAAAGAGAGCATGCAAAGATGGGTTTTGTACCTCCTGAGGAGATGCTAGCTACCCAGAAACGTAGACTAATAATACATAAGATTACTGGCCATCAGCCAGTTTTGCCAGGCGATAGCATGAATGTTCAACCTATGCTTTTATGCAGTTCTGTGATGCTGCAGTAATTGGGGAATGCATTAGCTGACAGCAGTCCCTGATTCCATCCATCTCTTTCTGGCTCTAGTTACTTCTGACTCATAAAGTGGACAGGGAAAGCAAAAGAGAAGTGTGTATAACAGTAAAATGTTCACTTGCAGTGTGTCATGTACCCTTAGGCTAAAGATAGACAAGCATCTCAGAATCTAGCTCCCATAGTCTCATTTCCCCGTATGTAATTCTTTAAGTGGGCAGAAGTGTATCTGGTTATATAATCCTGTTACAGTGGGAAGAGGAACGATATTTAAATATGCATGTGGAGAAATCATTGTCAGCTACAGATACATATTTAATTATGGTAAGAAAAACAATCTGAATTTGAAAATGATGTGGGGGTGGTTTTATTCAAATTGGGGTTCTAATTCAGTCTAAAAAAACTGAGCAGTGTTGTTGAAATGATTGCGTCTTAGGAGATAGTATGTGTATATGTATCCTATAGCTCTGCCTTACTTAAAGAGGCTTTTACAACAGATGGAAAGATATAGTGAGAGAAGAAAATAATTTAAATTTAACCCTTTGTAAGTTCTCTAGCTTTAAGGACATTTTGCCTTCCTTGGGTTGTGGGTAGAGTATGCTATCATATGTGAACTGTGTGTTCCCCTTATAATATTCTGTGCTAAGTGCTCATGCTCCCCAAAATTTGTGTCCCTTCGAATGGTGGTGATGGGAATCCAGCTCAGACAGTTTGACCCCAGATGTGTGCTTTACACTGATCCAAGATATAGCCTAGCAATACCTGATGTACAAATTAACGTTCACATATTGACTCAACTACTTAATAGGTACTAAAAGTCAAGCTTTTTGCTAGATCCGAGAACATAGAAGTTGAATTTAGTTCTTGCCCTCAAAGAGTGTACAGTTTAGGGGGTAGATATACTTCTGAACTAGCAGTTAAGTTTTTAATATCTATGCATTTATTCTACAACACTGAATTTAAAACAGGTTTTTCTCAGAAGCAATTCTGTTTCTACAAACTGTCACCAGGGCTCAGAAGCCCTCATGTTACCAAGTTCCTTGAAAACCATGCTTATTGCTTTTAAGTGCAACATCCCTCGGGATTCATGTTTTTGCTCTATAGTAATCCTTCAATTCCCTTTTTTGTTTGAGAGTTTGGAAATAATGTTGTATGCAAAATCACTAAAGAATTATCAGAGCTGGCCGGGCGCGGTGGCTCACGCCTGTAATCCCAGCACTTTGGGAGGCCGAGGCAGGTGAACACTGTCTGTACTAAAAATACAAAAAATTAGCTGGGCATGGTGGTGCGTGCCTGTAATCCCAGCTACTCAGGAGGCTGAGGCAGGAGAATTGCCTGAACCCAGGAGGCGGACGTTGCAGTGAGCCGAGATCGCGCCATTGCACTCCAGCCTGGGTAACAAGAGTGAAACTCCGTCTCAAAAAATAATAAAATAAAATAAAAAGAATTAGCAGAGCTGATTTGATTCACATATAACTTCCCACCCTGTGTGCAGGGTCATGCCCCTGAGTTTCATATACATGAGTTCTAACCCCTTCTTTTCTCTTGCCAAGTCTTATCAGCATTTGGTTAATGCTTGGCTTAGCTTAGCTCCATTTTCTTCATCTGAATAATGGGCATAGGTACGAATTCTCAGAAGAATCAGATGTTATTTTGCAGAAGTCGTATAACAAGCTTAAGTTCTGAAATAAAACTAAAGCATCATGATGCAGGCAACATGAGATAAAATTACAGCCTAACCTCTGTGTATGCTGGAGTCACACAATTTGAATTATGTAGTCTTTGAGGTTTCATATGCTTAGTTTAAAGGCTGGCTGGCTAAGCCATTTATAAGCTGTGTGGCTTTGGGTGATTTATTTAATATTTCTCTGTGTTAGTTTCCTTGTTCGTAAAATAAAATAATAATGGTTTCTTTTACAGGCTTGATAATGATGCTGAAGGTGCTGGTGGAGATGATAAAGTGATGATGATGATGGTGGTGATGATAGTGACCCTGCAATGGCTTAAAAATGTATGCACCCCCACCCCAAATTTAAATGTTGAAATCTTAACCCCCAAGGATTTGTATTAGGAGATGGGGCCTTTGGGAGGTGGTGAGGTCGTGAATCATGAATGGGAGTAGTGTTTTTACAAAACAGACCCCGGAGTAGTCATTTGTCTTTTCACCACGTAAGAACACAGCTAAAATTGCTGGCTGTGGACCATGTAATGGGCCCTCACCAGATGCTGCATCTGCCAGTGCTTTGATCTTGGACTTCTCAGCCTCCAGAGTGAGCAATACATTTCTGTTGCTTATAAGCCATTCTGTTTATGATGTTTTGTTATAGAAGTCCAAATGGGCTCAGCCTTTTAGTTATTAAGTCCTTCCTTCTTGTCAGGTACTGTGCTGAGTACTCTACACGCATCACCTCATAGCATTCTCAGTTGCCGTCTCTGGTAGTTACTATCATAATCCCTGTTTTCAATGAGAAGTTGAAGTTCGTAGAGTTGCTTAACATGTCCAGGCCCACCTAAGGCTCCAACCTAAGTTTGATTGACTTTAATACTTTTAATATATACTGTGTCTCAGTTAATGTTTTTATTGTGCTCTGGTAGTTTGAACTACATTCTCTTGTATCAAGAAACCAGGTGCAATAAAGATTAAAAGAGACATGACATATGTTTAATATTTAGCATCTGTTCCATAGTAAATGCTAAATAACTACTAGATATTTAATTCATATTATATCTATTTCTAACTTATAAATGATAATAGTTATAGATTCTAATATTGCCTTTAAATTCTGAAATGATGAAAGGGTTTAGTCTCCTCTACAAGGATGCAAAAGTTGCTATTGCCCATATCACTGAAAACGAGGGAATGACAAGATTTTTACAATGTCTACTGAACAGGAAAAATAGATTAATCATTTAGGTCAAAGTTTCAAGTTTAAGTAAGGCTTATTCTCTTTTTTTTTCCCAAATAACTAGTTTGTATTTTTAAACAAATGTCTTCAAGTCTATAATATCATTATCTTATGGTAAAGAGAAATAAGCTGTCTAATTACAATGCCATATGGCTGGGTGCAGTGGCTCACACCTGTAATCCCAGCACTTTGGGAGGCCGAGGCAAATGGATCACCTGAGGTCAGGAGTTCAAGTCCAGGCTGACCAACATGGAGAAACCCTGTCTTTACTAAAAATATGGAATTAGCTGTGCATGACGGTGCATGCCTGTAATCCCAGCTACTCGGGAGGCTGAGTCAGTAGAATCGCTTGAACCTGGGAGGTGGAGGTTGTGATGAGCCGAGATTGCATCATTGCACTCCAGCCTGGGCAACAAGAGCAAAACTCCGTCTCAGAAACAAAATAAATAAAATAATAAATAAATATGATGCTGTACCAATTCATTTAAAAAAGAATGATGCATTTAGTTAACTATATTTGTGAATTTGGCTCTATGCTATAAGATAACCAATTTGTCTTATTTTATCCTTGAATTAACACTGTTTAAGCTTCAAGGAAATGTGAAGCATTAGAAATTGCAGATTATCTGTGGCGAATATGACTCCAAGCATTTAGTAACACCTCATTTCAAATTCTCAAGAGAGAATCCTGTTGTCTTAATGTTTTGGTTTTTGATATCCAAGTGTGTTTGAAGTTCGATGATGCACATACCTGCCCACCACTGCTTTTTGACCTGCAGCCTCACGGAACATTTGAACTCTTGTTGCAGTGCTTACGTTATTGGACCCCTCCACGTCCTTGCCACAGTTGATGGAACCAAAGGCATCTCAGTAGAACGCTCCTAAGCCTGCTCCCTAAATGCGCCCCACAAGTCCTTGTCATCTCAGTAAACGACATCTCCATTCTTCCACTTGCTTATCCTATCAACCTTAAGCCGCTCTTGACTTCTCTCTTTTTCTCACATTTCATTAGCAAATTCTAAGCCTCTTATCAAATTCCATTAGCCCTGTGTTCAAAATACATCGAGGCTGTAGTGGTTGGTACTCCTGTTGTTTCCACTCTAGGACAAGATTTCACATAGAATCACCTGGACTATTGAAATCGCCTTTTAAGGTACTTCCTTTTCTACCCTTGCCCATATTTGATTGAGATGATGTTTGAAACTGTAAGATCATGCCACTTCTCTGCTCAAAATTCTGCAAGTCTTGGCCAGGCATGGTGGCTCATACCTGTAATCCCAGCACTTTGGGAGGTCAAGGCAGAAGGATCTCTTAAGCTCAGGAGTTTGAGACCAACCTGGGCAACACAGCAAGACCTCGTCTCTACTAAAAATAATAATAATAAATTAGACGAATGTGGTGGTGTGTGCATATAGGCCTAGCTACTTGGAAAAGCTGAGGCAGGAGGACTCATCTGAGCCCAGGAGATTGGGGCAGCAGAGAGCTATGATCATGCCACTGCACCCCAGTCTGGGCAACAAAGTGAAACCTCATCTCAAAAAACAAAACAAAACAAAAAATACAAAAAACCCAACATGTCTTATATTTTACAAAGAATAAAATACAGAGTCCTTCATGGCCTCTGAAGTTTCCCATGGTTGTGCGTCTTCATCCTTCTGTGCTGTGGTCTCTTAATACCCTTCCCTTTACTCTGTAAGCAGACTTGCTTTTTCTTAATTATGGTAGGAACACTTGCCCCAGGGCCTTTGCACTTACTCTCTCCTGAGAATGATCTTTCCCTGCTTGTGGCTTGGCTTGATCCCTTATGTTACCTGGCCTCCTGGTTGAATGGTGCCTGCTTGGGAGACCTTCAGTGAGCAACCTTTGAAGCAGCACCTCTCTCCCTCATGGCCCTTGCCATCTGTTATCTGGTATCGTGCCACTTATCACCAGCTGTGGTATCCTTCTTTTTTTTAATGACATGACTTCTAACATCACATTTGCTGTTCTCTTTTTCCGTACCAATGCTCTAATTCTCCAATAATAATTAGTGCTCAGCAATTTAATTCAATGCTGGGATCATACAGATCCTGCTGGTTAAAGGCTCAATCCCACAAGACTGTCCCTACGTCAGACACCAACCACAAATGGGTCCCAACCTACCCCCATCCCCCGTGTCCCCGTTTAACAGACTAGAAATTTCTAGGTTCCCATTCTCACATTTAATAATTCACTAGAACAACTCACAGAAGTCAAGAAAAACAATTTACGTACATTTAGTGGATTTTTATAAAGGAGTCAACTCAGAAACAGACAAACAAAAGAGATGTATATGGTATGGGGTGTGATGTGAGGAGCTTCCATGTCCTCTTGGGGGATGCCATTCTCCCAGCATCTCAGTGTGATCACCAGTCTGGAAGCTCCCCAAATCCTGTCATCTGGGTGCTTTTATGATGATCTCATTACTTAGGCATCATTGATTAAATCATTGGGCATTAGTGATTAGCTCTATCTTTAACCCCTCTCTAGTTGGAACTGGGACTGAAAGTTCCAACTCTCCAGTCACAAGGTTGGTTTCTCTGCCCAATTCAGAGTCAACTCATTAGTATAAACTCAAGTCTGGTTGAAAGGGGCTAGTTATGAATAACAAGAGACACTCCTAAAACTCCAGTCACTTTTGTCACTCAGGACATTCCAGGGGTTTGGGAGTCTCTGTGCTAGAACCAGGGACAAAGACGAAATAAATATTTCTTGTTGTTCACACCAGCCAGACTGCTTCATGTTGTTCTTGGGTGCTGTCTCTTACCACTTGCAAGAACTTAGCTCTACAGAAATAAGTCACTTTTGCCAGTTTTATTACTGGTCTCATTCAGCACCCAGAGCAGTGCCCAGTGTACCAGAAGCCAGGGGTGTCTAATCTTTTGGCTTCCCTGGACCATATTGGAAGAAGAAGAATTGTCTTGGGGGTCCACACATAATATACACTAAGGATAAGGATAGCTGTTGAGCTTTATAAACACCCACACACACCCACACACACCCATAATGTGTTTTTTTTTAAAATTGTACTTTAGGCTCTGGGGTACATGTGCAGATCATGCAGGGTTGTTGTAGGTACACACATAGCAAGGCGGTTTGTTGCCTTCATCTCCCCATCATCTATATCTGGTATTTCTCCCCACATTATCCCTCCCCACCCCCCACCATTACCCACTGTCCCTCCCCTAGACCCCCCCAACTGACCACAGTATGTGATGCCCCTCCCTGTGTCCATATATTCTCATTGTTCAACATCTGCCTATGAGTGAGAACATGCTGTGTTTGGTTTTCTGTTCTTATGTCAGTTTGCTGAGAATGATGGTTTCCAGATTCATCCATGACCCTGTGATGGACATGAACAGAGGCCTTGGAAGCAACACCACACATCTACAGCCATCTGATCTTTGACAAACCTGACGAAAACAAGCAATGGGGCAAGGATTCCGTATTTAATAAATGGTGTTGGGAAAACTGGCTAGTCATGTGCAGAAAGCAGAAACTGGACCCCTTCCTGATACTTTACACTAAAATTAACTCCAGATAGATTAAAGATCTAAACATAACACCATAGACCTAACACCATAAAAACCCTAGAAGAAAACATAGGCAAAGCCATTCAGGACATAGGAATAGGCAAGGACATCATGACTAAAACACCAAAACCAATGGCAATAAAAGCCAAAATAGACAAATGGGATCTAATTAAACCCAGAGCTTCTGCACAGCAAAAGAGTGAATCAGCAACCAACAGAATGGGAAAAAATTTTTGCAATCTACCTATCTGACAAAGGGCTAATATCTAGAATCTACGAAGAACTAAAACAGATTTACAAGAAAAAAACAAACCCACTCAAAAGTGGGCGAAGGATATGAACAGACACTTTTCAAAAGAAGACATATATGAGGCCAACAAACATATGAAAAAATGCTCATCATCACTGGTCATTAGGGAAATGCAAATGAAACCACATTGCGATAACATCTCACACCAGTTAAAATGGCGATCATTAAAAAATCAGGAGATAACAGATGCTGGAGAGGATGTGGAGAAATAGGAACAATTTTACACTGTTGGGAGTGTAAATTAGTGCAACCATTGTGGAAGACAGTGTGGCGATTCCTCAAGGACCTAGAAATAGAAATTCCATTTGACCCAGTAATCCTATTACTGGGCATATATCCAAAGGATTATAAATCATTCTATTATAAAGACACATGGACACGTATGTTCATTGTGGCACTATTTACATTAACAAAGACTTGGAACCAACCCAAATGTCCATCAATGATAGATTTGATAAAGAAGATGTGGCACATATACACCATAGAATACTATGCAGCCATAAAAAACGAGTTCACACCTCATCATGTTTTAAGAAAGTTTACAAATTTGTATTGGGCCTCATTCAAAGCCATCCTGGGTCACATGTAGCCCATGTCAGCAAGTCTTGGTTGGGCATGGTGGTTCATACCTGTAATCCCAGGACTTTGGGAGGTCAAGGCAGGAGGATTTCTTGTGCTCAGGAGTTTGAGATCAGCCTTGGCGACACAGCAAGACCTCTACTAAAAATCATAATAAGAATTAGCCAGATGTGTTGGTATTTGCATTGAGTCCTAGCTACTTAGAAAGACTGAGGCCAGAGGAAGAGTTTTTACCAAAAAATACGAACTGTATTTTTTGGGCCAGGCTTGGTAGCTCATGCCTGTAATCTCAGGACACAGGTTGGACAAGCTTGCCATAGATACTCAATCAGTACTTCTTGAATGAATTGTTTACATGAATTAAATTGGACATTAGTTAATGCAATAGTTCATGGAGGAAGACCACAGGTATAGGCAGACATGAATGGAAACATGTTCCACAAGAGACAGGGAACGAGAAAAAACAACATTGTTTTCTTTCTTTTTTTTTTTGAGAAAGACCCTCACTCTGTTGTCCAGAGTGGGGTCCAGTGGTGTGATCTCGGCTCACTGCAACCTCTGCCTCCCAGGTTCAAGCAATTCTCCTGCCTCAGTCTCCTGAGTAGCTGGGATTGCCGGTGTCTGCCACCACACCTGTCTAATTTTTATATTTTTAGTAGAGATGGGGTTTCACCATGTTGGCCAAGCTGGTCTCAAACTCCTGAGCTCAAGCTGCTTACCTTGGCCTCCCAAAGTGCTGAGATTACAGGTGTGAGCCACCGTGCGTGGCCCAGAGGTGTTTTCTGAAGAGCTTTCTGTTTGGAGTTTCACTTTTTCATGATACTTTGTTTTACTTCCTTCTCTTGGAAAATTCCCTGAGCTTTGCCTCTGTCCTGAAAATAAATTCTTTTCTTAAGTAAGGTTGAGTGTGTTTTCCATTTGTTGTAAGCCAAAGTACCTTGGCAAATGCAATCCTTCTGAGCCCATTAGAGTAAAAGATCTATGCCTGGTGCAAAATAGGTGTTCAAAAATATTTGCCGAATGAATGAATGATTGCTACAAAGAGAAGGGCTTGTATTTCCTATTGGCTCCAGGGAGAAAGCTCCAGCACATTTGATTGCTGTCTACTGCAGTGCCAAAATCAGAAACGCATTAAGCATTCTGAAAGCAACGATCAGCCTCTTTGAGGGCACTCTCCACTTTGAGAGGAACCATCAAAGTGGCCTCTTTGAGGGCACTGAACCTCAAAACTCCAATAGAAATGTGACAATTAACTGTATTTTTTGGACCAGGCACGGTGGCTCACACCTGTAATTCCAGAACTTTGGGAGGCTGAGGCAGGTGGATTGTCTGAGGTCAGGAGTTCGAGACCCAGCCTGACCAACATGGTGAAACCCCATCTCTACTAAAAATACAAAAATTATCTGGGTGTGGTGGCCCATGCCTGTAATCCCAGCTACTCAGGAGGCTGAGATAGGAAAGTCACTTCAACCTGGGAGGCGAAGGTTGCAGTGAGCTGAGATTGTGCCACTGCACTCAAGCCTGTGTGACAGTGACTCTGTTCCAAAAAAGAAATCAAATTAAATAAATAAATAAAAGGTTTTTATTTTATTTATTTATTTTTTGAGACAGAGTTTCGCTCTTGTCGCCCATGCAGGACTGCAATGCTACAGTCTCGGCTCACGGCAATCTCCTCCTCCTGGGTTCAAGCAATTCTCCTGCCTCAGCCTCCCAAGTAGCTGGGATTACAGGCGTGCACCACCACACCCAGCTAATGGTGTATTTTTAGTAGAGATAGGGTTTCACCATGTTGGTCAGACTGGTCTCGAACTTCTGACCTCAGGTGATCCACCTGCCTTGGCCTTCCAAAGTGTTGGGATTACAGGCATGAGCCACGGTGCCTGGCCAAATAACCATATTTAAGGTCAGCATTAGGGACTGAATTTGTTCTGGCCCCAGAATTGAAAACTTTGGATGCTGTTCCGTGAATCTTCTGCAATAGCAGGCTTGAAAAGTTGTTCTGGACTAAAAGTTTGTTCAATGGGGGTTATCAGTGGTTGACCCTGTTCACCTCTCATCCATCCTACTCCATGCATCTCCAAGATCTAGCCCAACCTTAATGCCCTCCCATTGTGAGATGATGGAAGGCTGAGGGGAGAAAAGTAGTGTGGTGGAGGAGGGGAGAGAAGATTGTGCTGGAGAAGTCTGGGACTGAAGCAGCAGAAGGGTGTTAATGCTAAAGAAGGATGAAGTGAGAGGCAGCTTAGCTGCAGGTGGAGATCCAACTTGGGGTGTTTCTCACTTTGCCCCTTTCTTCTCAGAATCAGGGTGTTCCACCTGACAACCTTATAGAGATATATGTTGATAAATGGCCCATTAGAATGCAAAGAAAATGAGCAGGACATGCCCTTTGAAACTGCTACAGTTCTGGAAAACTCCTAACTCTGCTTTTCTGACCACAGGCTCCACTTGCATCTGATTTTAGGAAAATCCATTACCTGTGACTAACACTGAAATAGCGTATTGTATGCCTCAGGACCTGCCTTCTCTCCTGGAACCATACTGTGGGGTAGCTCTGAAGATGTTGGTTGTATTTCCCTCATTATTCAATGGGAAAAACTGAGACCAAGAGGAGTTAGAGAATGTGTTTGCCCAAGGTCACACAGTAGAAGGATAGCTGGCTTTCAAACTCAGCTTGCTCTGACTATTAAAGCAAATTTATAACATAAAGCATTTCTTGAAGTTTTAATATTCTTCCTCTGCTAACTTGTGTTTTCTTTCTCGATAACTTATTTTCGCTAAGACAATTTGCATGCTCTTGAGCTTATTAGCTGAAACTGTATACCAGTTTGAAAATCTGTATCAGTCCTTCTTTAATTAAAAATCAGGCCTTAAAATTGGATGGAAAAGGTTGAGTTTCTGTCACTGTTTGTAGCTTGTATGTTACTGTGCTTGGTTTGGATTTGTTTTCAGCCAGAGGACAGCCCTTTGGAGAAGAACATTATTTGGGGATGTTCCCAAGCGGGTGATGGTCACTGTCCAGGGGAAGAGCAGGCGGAAGTTCTTGCCCTGCTCACATGTTAAATATTCCAAGTGGCATTGCTCTGAGCACTTGTGTTATTTATAGTGGGTCTAATTGTGAGTGTCCTTGCCCTGAAAGGAAGTTGTTTTCCCCAAGGGTGGGTGACAGACTGACAAACTAGTGTGCTTTAGCAGGAGTACATGGAATCCTGCTCTCTTAGTTGGTTGAAAATCATTATAATGACCCACCTGATTAACTAGGGGTTATAGAGGACTATTCCAATATTACAGGGACAAATGGAAATATATCGAGTGGGTGAAAATCAATTCTCCTTTGGACTTGAACATTAAAATTCTTATTTTATTTTCAAAGATGCATCCTTTGAACGTATTTATGCAGGGAATATGCGCTGTCAGAGAAAACAGTCATTGAAGTACCCTAAAGAGCAGGTAACCCATGGTGCTTTTGTTAGTTTTTACACTGTACTTTATTTCTGAATGCTCGACAATAATTGTGAGCCACTTAAGGCTACAGATAAGAAAGAATATAGAAAAATCTCGATGCAGATCTGGTCTTGGAATGTCAAAGCCTGCTACTTAAACTGTTATGAGTCTCTTCCTCTATACGATGGAGACACTAATAATACCAGCCGGGAGAGTTAAATAGGCTGCATTTATGCAGAAATCCAGATTTTAGGCTTTTACTAAATATTGACCGTTATTATCCCTTTGAAAGTAAACCATGTTTTGCTGCCTATTTTTATGCTGTAAAAATTTTTATGTTTTTGAAAAGGTAATTTCGGCAATCCTTTGATCTCTGCTGAAATGACAGAGGGATTTGTTAGAAGTTGTATTCAGGCCTCCTAATGCTTCCCATTTGCTGATTCAATGCATTTGGAAGATTTGCCTACAGATTTGGGGCCAAACATTAAGACACAAATAGACTTTTTGTTTTACATTTGTGAGCTTGAGTGTGATATTTTTTCATGCCAGTTTCCAGCGACGGGCTGCATTGTTTCTTTTCTGTGGCAACCAGTTTCCCTCACCAAGTTTTAGTCTTTACATTTGGCTGCCTCTCCCAGTTGAGGTTCACTCTTCTCTGATCTCTGGCCCAGAAGCCTGCTTGAAAGTAAACCAATATATATATATTTTTAACAATTTCCTGCATTTCTCTCTTTTAGGTTTGATGGGGTCAGATTTCAGAATTGCCAAGCTGTTTCCTCCTTCCTCTATTCATAATGTTGGATAAAGATGGGCTGTTTAAAGAGCACTTTCAGTCTGAGGGGCGTCTTTTCTCTACATTGTGAAGGGTGAGGCCCCAAAGCTAGGAGGACGACAGCATGGTGCCAGGATCATGGAGTTTTAGCTAGTGAATATTCAGGAAAGAAATGTATTCGTGTCCTTTGATCCAGAGCTGGCCACCCGGGGTGCTGGCTGGCAAGTGAAAGGAATTGTGGAAGCTGACAAATCTGATGTTAAATAGCATTAGGAGTCATGATCCTCTTCTTAGGACTCAGACTGAACTTTCTTGTTGTGGACTCTTGGTTTGATTATGAACCAAGTGAGTATTTGGCAGAAACCAAGCATATGCGATTTTTTAAAACCCCAAAATTTAAGAACACAAAGATGTCCAATTTCTAGAAGTTCCCTAGAGCCGTGTAATTAAATTAAACTTTGTGTT
Source organism: Callithrix jacchus (assembly GCF_049354715.1). Classification (NCBI taxonomy): domain Eukaryota; kingdom Metazoa; phylum Chordata; class Mammalia; order Primates; family Cebidae; genus Callithrix; species Callithrix jacchus. The sequence goes on from NC_133506.1 coordinate 50,108,354, forward strand.
TTTCTTCAGAAATACCTGGAAAACCTCCATTTCCTAATAATAGATATCTATTTATATACATGGCTGTGTCTGAACTCCCAGAGAAGAGTGGGCCTGTCTGTTTGCAAAAAGCAGTCTTTCTTCCCTTTCTGAATACCAGTAAGAAAGAAAAGTGTAATTTCTTATTCAGAGGTGGCGATGCTTTAAAGTCAGTTGCTTAACTAGAAGCAGATAATGTCTATGAAACAATGAGGTTGTAGTGATTATAGACCATGTTGCATATTAAGGTACAGTTGTTCCTGTTTATTTTCTTGTTGTTGTTTAATTTTACTGGGAAGTGATTCAAAATAGTTGAGGTTTCTGTATAGGTCTGATAAGGATACTGACATAATTGTACTTTTAGAGGAAAGAACAATTCACAAAAGCTATTTCCTTAATATTTGTGTCTAAAATTAAAAGCTTGAGCAACTTGCTTGAAAACACAGATTTTGAATGACGTATAGGGTCTATTTTATCCATACAATTGCAGTTCTAACGCCAGTGGCAAATTTCAGGATCTTTTGTTCGAAATTCACCTTCTGTTAGAGAAGGGCCATTAAAAGATTTTTTTTTGATTCAGTTTTTTTCCGATTCAGTTTTTTTTCCTCTACAATTCATAGCTATTTTATGGTTTGACCAATGAAGATACATTGCAAGTGTATGTTCATGTGCGTAGGATTTTATGAAGCTTGCTTAAACTTGCAATTCCCTGGTGGTTACCAGGAAACAGCCCTCATCTCGCTGCTTCCGCAGAAGTATATGTTGTCATGGCATCCACAGCTTCATTCAAATCAAAGAGCAAACCTCTCAGGTTTGTGTGCTATTGGGTGATATATGCTTCAGTCTCCACTCTGAGGGAAGTTAACCACAGAGAGCTTTTTGTTAGTTCCCCAAAATGGAAGCTGGCAAAGTTACTTCCCTAAGAACAAAGCAAAATTTAATGCTCTGGGAAGGTGGAAGTGAGTAGAAATGGATTTGGGAAAGAGAGAGTGTTTTAAACAAGAATTCAACAAAGTGGCAAAGGAATACAGGGAAACAGTTTGTGTCCACCAGTAGGCTTTAAGGTCAGTGTATCCTTGCAGTAGAAAGCTCTGTGTGCATTAAAAAGCAATTGTTAGAGCTATGGCTATTAAGCGGAAAGTTGCCTTTGATTTGCTTTCCACAGGAAAAGTAGAGGAGACCATTATGGAACATAATACTTGATGTGATCTTCTTAATTTTTAAAAACACACATACGCCAGGCAGGGTGGTTCACGCCCATAACCTCAGCACTTTGAGAGACTGAGGAGGGTGGATCACCTGAGGTCAGTGGATCACCTGAGGTCAGGAGTTCGAGACCAGCTTGGTCCACATGGTGAAACCAAATCTCTACTAAAGATACAAAAAATTAGCTAGGCATGATGGCGGGCACCTGTAATCCCAGCTACTCAGGAGGTTGAGGCAGGAGAATCACTTGAACCTGGGAGGCAGAGGTTGCAGTGAGCTTAGATTGTGACATTGCACTTCACCCTGGGCAACAAAAGTGAAACCTGTCTCCAAATAAACAAACAAAACAAAACACTACCACCAACAACAAACCACACATACACGTGTAGACAAATAGGAAGACAGAATATGTCTATCTCAGTTAGATTTGGCTGCATGTATCCTCCAACTCAGAATAATAGTGGCTTATTAAGGTCGTGTAGTTTCTTTCATGGGAAGGAAGTCAAAGTTAGTCCCGTAGTTCCACGGTCAACGGGAAACTTGGTTTCTTTCACATGTCTGCTCCACCATTCTTGTATATGGTTTCCCACCTAGAGGTTACCTCAAGGTCCAAGACGGCTGTTGGACATTGAGGTAACCCTCTGTCCCATCTCTTAAAAAGGCCTTCTTGAAAAGCTCACACAAAACTTCTTGTATCTCCTTGACCAATATTTGGTCACTTGGCTTTACCTGGGAGAATAGAAAATGCAATCTCTCAGCTGGCACATTGCCCAGGGTTTTGTACTACCGAATAAAAAGAGAATGGCTGTTGGGAGGCAGCTTTTTGGAACTGCTGCAGGTGACATACTTTGGGCACCAGAAGTGGAGATGGAGAGCAGGAACCCTCCATTTTCTTCTTTGTATACTTTTGTACTGTTGCATTTTAAATAATCAGCGAAAACAATCCGAGGGATGCGTATTTTAAAGAAGAAATAAGACCATTAAGTGGATTGCGGTAAGTCATCAGTCCGACATTAGCGATGCAATAGGAGTAATGATTCTCTGTCTTGCTTGGACGCACGCTTTAATGTTAAAGCATCCTTTTATCTTTGAATGAATCACCTCCTGCATGACCCTTGCTGGGTCCTGAGTGGGATTAGACAACCAGGTGTACACACAATTTAGATTTCATGGTCTTTTAATCTCTATTAAAACTATCTGCAGAGATGCAGTTCTAATGACAAATGCTAATTATTGGCTGTCACTTAGCCTTCTAATGATTAAATGCAAAAGGCCTTAGGGTGCTAAGGAGGAGAGACAATTAGCATAATAAAACTAAAATATATGGAATGATTTATTGGAGTAGTATATTCCCTTGAATAGGAATTGCTCTTCAATTGCCATTTTAGTATTCTACACCTGAATTTCTCACCTTGAAATATTACTACTACTAATAGTTTCTCTATATATCATGGAATTGTTCTAAGAGTTAAAGAGGATTATGCTGATTAGGTGACTGGCACTTAATAAATGCTCAGTAAATGCAAGATGAGGATGATTTTGTTGTTGGCATACCATGTGCCAAGCATTCTGTAATTACTTTGAATTTTACCCCCAACAAGAAGTTTATAAGGGTGACTTAAAAAAAAGCAGCATTATTGGGACATAATTTATATACCATAACATTCATCCTTTCAAAGTGTATAATCCAGTATTTTTAGCATATTCATGCTGTTGTATAACCATTATCACAACGTAAATGTAGAACTTTTTCATCATTCCATAGAGAATTCCCCTATCCATTCACAGTAGTCAGTCACTTCCCATTTTCCCTTCCATCAGTTTCTGAAAACCATGAATCCACTTTCTGTTTTCACACATTGGCTTCTTTTGGAAATGTCATATAAATGTCACATAAACGTCATTTATAAATGTCATAAAAGACCATGACCCTGCAATACATGGTGTTTTGTGTCTGTCTTCTTTCACTTAGTACAATGTTTTTGAAGTTTCATCTATGTTGTAGCATGCATTAGTACTGCATTCCTTTTTAAAGCTAAATGATACTCCATTATGTGAATAGAATACGTTTTTGTTTATTTATTCATTCATTTATACATTTGGGTTTGTTAAATTAAGTTTAGCCTACAGCTGTCTCTTTTTATATATTTTTAGTTTAGTTGAAAGGTTTTTTTTGTGAACTGGAGTTGACTCTTGTGTCAATTTCTGAGTTTTGGCTGATCAAAGATGGCCAACTGTTTAAATCATGTTTTCAAAGAAGGCAAGTGCCATGGTGTAACCAATTTGGCTGTTTCTGTATCTCACTTTTGTTTCTTTGTCCTTTTTTTCGTGTGTGTCTGTAATCTTTTTTTAATGTAGGCTATGCTAAAGCCTCTGTGAGCCTATTCTTGCTTGGGAGTCTGCCCAATTACTCTTACTTATTTGACATATTTTAAGATGGCTGTTCAGGGGGCCAGCACACAGAAGCAACCTGCAAAGCTGTCTTCTGTCAGGGAGATTTGCATCTGTGGAGAATGTGCATTGAAGCAGCCAACCTTTCCCTTGTCCTGATCTAGGGAAGATTAACTGAGAGTCTGACATCTTTAAAGAAGAAACACTTACCATCTATTCTGAGGGCTCTACCTGTTTGGTTTCATTTATACAAGACCACCTTGACTAGCCAAGCCTCCTTTTCTCTGCTTCCTGTGACCTGTCTTGCCACCGTAACCTGGTTTACCAGCCTAACCTATTTTTGGCCATCCTGAGTCCCTGTTCTTTCTGAAACCTCAAGATGGTTTATAGGCTTCTGCACCCCATTAGAGAGTTGGGGTAATCACTCTGTGGTTCTCTCCCATGTGCACATTAATAGATTTATATGCCTTTTCCCCTATTAATCTGTTTTTTGTGAGTTAATTTTTTAGACAGGCTTCAGAGGAAGGGAAGCTTTCCTTTCATCCCTGCAATACTCTGTATACCATCGTTTCCCAAATGTAAGATGATATATGACCCATGTAGGAATATAAGAATAAAGGGGTAAGCTGAATTCCTGTGAGTGGAACTGCAGGGTCAGAAGATGTGTACATTATGGGGAATGATCTTGTCAAGTTGCTCTTCTGTGGAGATTGTCTGAATCAAACTCCTATCTGTTGTGAAGAGCTTGAGGCAATATTTCTGTCTGAACCAATTATAAAGAATTGTTGTGACTTTCCTCAGTAATTGGTTGGTTTTTGTCTTATGGAGAATGTTATTCACAACTTACTAAGTTTCAATTAATTTGCTTGCTTAGAGCCAGATTTGTGGTCCATCATGAATGTCTGTGAAACTGTATTCTGAACTTTTGTGAGTGTCACTCCACTTTTATATATTACGTGGTATTGGAAAAGCATTTCACTAGAGCTTAAAATCCTTATTCACATGAATCTTGAGTCACTGTCAATTCTAGTCATAGAACCCCAGAGTTCCAAAAGACTAAAGCTACAAGAACCTAGTTTATAGCCAGGAAAGTTTTTCAAGTTTCAGTGAGTTTGGGTAAAATTCACTAAAGATATGATACCTAAGGATAAATTGATATTATAGGGGAAATAAATCACCAGGTTTTCTCATTTTATAGCAAATCAGAGTAAGAATGCCATTCCAGGTCTTTGCAATATTCGGCAGCTTCCTACAAACTTCTTTTTGTCTTTGAATACAAGGAAGATAAAAATTGAGTCTCTTGCCTCTGTGTATTACTATTGGAGACAAAGTCTTGGGGAAGTCATGTTCCAATTAGTTTCTAATGGAGGGGCTCTCACTTGCTTCATATAATTTGAAAAAAAAATCCAGTAAAACTTTATAAAGACAAGTTTCCAAGAAAGCACAAAGAAAGATTTATATGAATGCCACTGGCTCTACTGATCTGATTTTATTTATTCTTTAAGTTGGGCATTCATTCATTTCTTCATTTTACTTGGAAACTGTTTTGTTTTGTGCTCAGCATGATCCAATTACTATAATTTGAGTAGTGCATAAAGCAGGCTCTGCCTTTCATAGAATTTACAGTCTACAGAGAGATAATTATACAATTACCTTAAGTGTAGTTTGTTTATGATGGAGAAAGGTTAAGGTGCTCTGAGTGGAGATGAGAGGGGCCTCTCGTGTAATTTATTTACGCAGCAAGTATTTATTGAGTACCTACAATGCGGTGATCACTTTGCTAGAGCTGGGGATACAACAATGAAGGCTGTAGACCTCCACTTCTGGAAGTTGGAGTCTAGTAAGTGCATCTCTCATTTATTAAACACTTACATTCCAAGCCTTGTTCTAAGGCGCTTTAAATGTAGTGACTCACTTGATCCCCTCAACATCCCAGTGAGGTAGATAAGATTACATTTATCTCATGAAGGACAGAGGTTACACAACCTGCTGAAGGCCACACTGTATGTACATTTTGCAATTAACCTAGGCAGGTGGGCTCCTGAGGTTGTGTTCTTGACTTTCATTGTATATGCTTCTCCCTATGCTGTGTTTTATTGAAAAGAAGGCATTAGGGAAGGTTTCCTAGAAGAAGTAAGATGATACAGAAAAGATAAGTAGCCAGGTAGAAGGGTGTGGAATGGGAAGATGATTCCACTTAGATACATTAAGGTGGGGCAGGTGGGAATAGTTTCATGAAAGAAAGGAGCCTGGTGTGTGGGAGGCTGGAGGTGGATATCTCCTCAAGGCTTGGCGGAAGTCTTATAGGTTGCTTGCAGACTCGAGACTTTATGTGTAGGGACTGCTGCTGTTCTCAGCCTCTGTTTTGTTTCTTTTCATACAGGGTAATCTTCACTGTGTCACTTTTTCTCTTGTTTTCTGTGTCTGGGTGCTGACAGTGACTTTGCTAGCCAGGATCAAGTTTGGGCAAGATTCCAGGAGGCTCAGAGACCTGATTTCCTCAGGCCTTGTCCTGACCTCCTGGCCCAGAGCTAATTGTGCCACCTAAGTTTGAAAATTCTTTAAAATGTCAAATATATCCTCCTGGGACAACTGGCGTGTCTTGGCTTGATAAACAAGTTGATATCTGTGTCTGCCTGATCCTAAAGCCTTTGCCACGCTAATGTCATCTTGATCTCCATCATGACAAGTGCTTTGGTTGTATACTGCCTCATCCAGTAGACTAAATTCTGATTAATTATTCCTTTTAAATCTGGGATAATGGCTTTAATATTGAAAATCCTCTTCTTTGCCTAACATCTTCCTTTTCTCAACTTCAACACCATTGACATTTTGGTGCAGAAAAGTCTTTGGTGGGGGCTGTTCTGTGCATTGTAGGATATTTGGCAGCATCCCTGGTCTCTACCCATGAGATGCCAGTAGAAACCCATATCCAGTTTTATGACGTCCAAAAACATCTCTAGATGTTGTCAAGTGTTCACTGGGGGGTCACTTCCACCTCTAGTTGAGAACTACTCATCTAGGCATAAAGGAAGTGTGTTCTTCATCTACAGTCCTGTGTCATTCTGGTATCAATTGTGTTTATGAACTGGGTGATATAAGAGGCCATTTCACAGCATTTCAATAATTTGAAATTTAGACATTTTTTCTAACCTATTGTAATTAAATTAGTAGTAATAATAAAATAATAATAAAACATCCAATCAGCAAAAGAATGTATAATAATAAAATAATCACTAACCTTATTAAGCACTAAGTATCACATACCTTATGCACACAGCTGTAAGTTCTGCACTACCATTATCATCGTTAACAGATGAAAAAACTGAAGCTCAGAAGGTAAGTTATTTACTCAAAGCAGACTGATAGTATTTTTTTTTACTTTAACTCTATCTCAAGCTTTCATTTTTAGAGCTTGGGCTGAACCTCTCTTAATATTAAATTTGTGATATAATAAAACAATATTTTAATTTTTGATTTTGTTTATTTGCTTGATTCCAGAAGATAAATTATTGATTTTTCGAAGTAAAAGTCCAGATTAAAAGATGACAATTATATTTTTGATTAATATTGTAATTTTAGAGAAAGTAGGTTCCCAAAATGCTGATCACTGTTTTCAACTAGCAGTATTTATATATAGCAGCCATACTATAACTTATTTGATAATTATCTCATTTTTGACTATTTTTCTAATGACTTATTGAAGTATCACTCTATTGGCAGGAATAAATTCAAACACTGAAGAATGAATTAAAAAAGAAAATAGCCAGTATGGCTGGACCACCCATTATAAAATACAGATGGTGGTAAAGATTTCCTTCTGATCAAACCTTGGGAATTGGAGCTCAGGGTGCAAAGCAGGGCCTTGGAGAAAGGTGAACCTGATTTCAAATCTTTTTTTTTAATTTGTTTTTTTTTTGAGACAGGGTCTAACCCTGTTGCCCAGGCTGGAGTACAGTGGTACAATCATGGCTTACTGCAGCCTCCATCCCTCTGGGCTCAGGTGATCCTCCCACTTCAGCCTCCAGTGTAGATGGGTCTACAGGTGCATGTCACCATGCCCAGATAATTTTTGTGTTTATTGTAGAGATGGGGTTTGGCCACATTGCCCAGGCTGATCTTGAATTCCTGGGCCCAAGCAATCACCTTCCTTGGTCTCCCAAAGTCCTGAGATTACTGGTGTGCATCACTGCCCAATTTCAAATGTGACTCCATAATATATTAGCTGTGTTACCTTGATCACATTGCTCAAATGTCTGAGTCCTAGTTGTTTCATTGGTATAAAGTGGACATTACTAGATCTTAGCTTACACAGTTTGGGTGATACTTAAATGAAAGCGTACATGTGAAATACTTAGTTTAATACCTGTCAACTAGGCAGTGAATATCTGTGAGGATGATGATCTATTTCAAATAGTGTGTTGACACTGCTTAATATCTCTCCTCCTTAAAACAAAACCAACAACAACAAAACACCTTGCAGGTGCTGTCCCTTTCACATGTCTTCACAACAAGAACAGATTTTGAAAACTTTTTTTTTTTTTTAGATGGAGTCTTACTCTGTCACCCAGGCTGGAGTGCAGTGGTGTGAGCTCAGCTCACTGCAGTCTCTGCCTTTGTGGTTCAAGCAATTCTCCTGCCTCAGCCTCCTGAGTAGCTAGGATTATAGGCCTGTGCCAATACGCCCAGCAAATTTTTGTATTTTTAGTAGAGACGGGGTTTTACCATGTTGGCCATGCTGGTCTCTAACTCCTTATCTTGTGATTTGCCTGCCTCTGCCTCCCAAATGCTGGGATTATAGGTGTGAGCCGTCGTGCCCGGCCAACATGTTTCTTTCCTGGAAGTTGTCCATGAAAATCTGCAACTGTCTCCTCTGTGGCCACCCAGGTTTTCTTCTCTTAAATTGTTGGCTTAAAATTTTTTACCACATAACTATTATTCTTCCCCTTCTGCCCTTTTCTGGCAACATCTGTTCCTTGTTGGTGATTTTTTTAAAGAGTGCTTTCTCAACCATGGAATTCATTTCTGTTGCCTTCTTTGAGAGTGACATTCTAATTTTCTGTACTGAGCCTTCTCACGAAATGTCTTTTACTCAATGTTGCTTTAATAATGTGGAGGTTGGGAGACTGAACCTTGCTAAAATGTTTCCTTCTGAAATTATTACGGTGATTCCATTTCAGAATAGACATTTTTTAATGCAAAGTCCCTAATTTGGGATTTTTTTTTTGCCACAGTAGAGCGATGTATCTCCAATTTTGCTGAAGCTTGTTTTTAACAAATATATTCTATATTTGTTTTATTTATATAAGAATTTATTCATTGTGAGGTTCTTTGGGTTCAGAACAAAACCCACTGATATTTGAAAACACTGAGTGACAAATAACCACCAGAACCCTTCTCCATGATATAAAAAGTAGCATTTGATACAATGAACTTTTTAAAGAAAAATGTGTTATACAACTGTTTAAAATAATGTTTCTCTTAAAACAATGTCTCTCAATATGATTTGAATATTTGTACTCCGCATATTCTGGGCTTATTTTTATTATTAGTTTTTTTATTTTTTGAGATGGAGTCTTTCTCTGTTGCCAGGCTGGAGTGCAGTGGCACGATCTCGGCTCACTGCAATCTCTGTCTCCTTGGTTCAAGTGATTCTTGTACCTCAGCCTCCCAAGTAGCTGGGACTACTGGTGTGTGCCACTATGCCCAATTAATTTTTGTATTTTTAGTAGAGATGAGGTTTCACCATGTTGGCCAGGATGGTCTCAATCTCCTGACCTTGTGATCCACCTGCCTCAGCCTCCTGAAGTGCTGGGATTACAGGTGTGAGCCCCAGCGCCTGGCCTCTGGGCTTATTTTTTTAAAAAACTGAATCTCTCATGTTAATATGTTAAGGAATGTTTGGAAATCTCTGGCCTATTCTGAGGGTTTTTGATCCACGGGCCTCATTTATGAAAGTCTGGGAATTTCATCAGTTCTTAGTATGACTTTTGCCCACTCATTTTTTTTTCTCATTTGTTTATTCACCCAGCCATTCAAAGATAAGGAAGTGAGAACCTAATGTTCTTCTAGGCCTTGAAGATTCAAAGTGATTTAGATAAAATATAGTATGTTTTTTATATTCTAAAGAGGAAGGCAAGAAATAAAAATGTCGACAAATTAGTAAGCAACATAATTTCAGATATTGATGTAAAGTCAATATGTGGAGGCCTGGGGGCTGCTTTAGATTTAGGAGGTAGAAATGTCTCTCTGAGATTGCAACATCATGGTAGACTGTGAGCCCCTTAGTGGCCACAATCACTGCTGTAATCTTTGCTCTGTGACTTTACTGTCTCCATCATTTCCGACTCTGGGTTTAACCAAGTGAGATAAAATATGAGTAAACTTGACACAGCAAAGGCTTATAAAAGTATTTACAGGCTTCCACTTTTGGGAACGGTGAGTAGGTGTACCTTTTCTTACTCCTCTTGCTGATACTATAAAGCTGGGACATTGAATATAAATCAAACCTAAGAAGACTCTGAAAGGTGGAGAGAAGTTAGCCAGACTAACTTTTGCCTCATAGATCCCACACATGGAGCTGAAGAAGCCAACAACCCAGAAACCCCAGCAGGCACAGACAAAAGGAGTCTCCACAAAAACCTGCTCAGAGGACCAGGAAATGTGGCAGCCTAGCAAGGCAAGAAACTTTTAGATAAGAGCTGCTCTACACCATCTGAACACTAAAGAAAAGCCTATGAGCCGGGCATGGTGGCTCATGCCTGTATTCCCATTACTTTAGAAGGCTGAGGTGGGTGGATCACCTGAGATCAAGAACTCAAGACCATCCTGGCCAACATGGTGAAATCCCATCTCTACTAAAAATACAAAAATTATTTGGGCATAGTGGCATGTGCCTGTAGTCCCAGCTACTCGGGAAGCTGAGGCAGGAGAGTTGCTTGAACCTGGGAGGTGGAGGTTGCAGTGAGCTGAGATCACGTCACTGTACTCCAGCCTGGCAACAGAGAGGGGAAAAGAAAGAAAAGAAAGGAAAAGAAAAAAGAGAAAAGGAAAAGACAAGACAAGACTATGGCCCCACCCTCTCCCATGAAGGCCAAGTGAAGGACCTTGTCTTTCACTGTCATGAAACTGTAATGAGTTATCCCAACACTTCACCAAGATGATGTCTTTCCTACCCTTTCCCCTATTGTAGCAACATTAGAGGAATCCCGTTGAAACAGATTTATTTAAGATCTGGAACCTCATGACATAATGTGCCAATTACTTAGATTTCAATAAAAAGTACCCATTATTCTACAATGAATGCCAACACAGAGGTGATAGAATTATCTGACAAAGATATGAAAAGAGCTGTGCTAAAAATGCCTTGAGGAGCAATAACAAACATGCTTGAAGCATGAGGAAAAAAACTGAAAATTTTCTCAAGAGGAATTAGATATGAAGAAGACAAAAATGGAAATTTTAGAACTGAAAAAATACAATAATTGAAATTGGAATGGCTTACCATCAGATTAGAGAGAATGAGGCAAAGTGGAACAATAGTAGTCACCCAGTTGGAACAACAGAGAAAAAATAGACTGGCAAAAAAAAAAAAAATCACAAGCATTTCAGGGACCTGCAGCATTACAACTAAAGATCTAACATTCATGTCAACAGGGCCCAAAAGGGGAGGAGAGAGACGTGGGACTGAAAAGTGTGGGAAGTCCTCACCTAACATTGCCAGTGGAATCTTGGAAACTGTGACTTTAAGTGAAATGATGTACTGCAAGTTCTTGAGTAATGTTCTATCATTGTAATGGTGAGAAAAACCATGGCTTTATTGTGCACCTTTGTTTCCAAGGAACTATTGACGTTAAGGGAGGACCTAATGAACTCAAATGATAGCAGAAAGGATTTGACAGAAGGAAGTTTACTCATTCAGTGCTAAGAGAAAAGACCTGTCAACCTAGAATCTTATACCTAGCAAATATGTCCTTCAGGAATGAAGAGGAAATCAAGACATTGTCAGATGAAGGAAAATAAAGAGAATTTATCACCAGTAAATTTTTCTACCTTAAAAAAAATTAATGAAGATTTCTAAACAGAAAGAAACAATACAAGAAAAAGCGTTGGGACATCAGGAGGGAAGAAGGAACTTAGTGAGCAAAAATAGGATAAACACAATACAGTTTCCTTCCCCTCTAAAGTTTTCCAAATTAGGTTTGATGGTTGAAATAAAAATTAAAACACCGTCTTCTATATTTCTAAGTGGATACAGAAAACATTATTTAGGTTAATTATAAATAGGAGAAGTAAAATTATGTTAAGGGTAGTAAAGTTTATCCCAAAGAAATGATGACTTTGGTCACACAAAAATATGTGTACAAATGTTCTTAGCAGCTTTATTCATAAAAGTCAGAAACTGAAGAACCTAGATGTCTTTCAGTGACCAAATGAATAAACAAACTGTGTTACATTAGTACCCACCTGGGTGAATCTGTATCACCACCTGGGTGTATCACCACCTGGGTGAATCTGTAGAGAATTATGCTAAATGAAAAAATCCAAACCAAAAAGGTTGCATACTGTTTGATTACATGCATGTAACATTGTTGAAATGCCTAAGTTATATAAGAGGAGAACAGATTAGTGGTTGCCAGGGGTTAAGGAGGGCATGGGAGAGGAAGGAAGTGGTTGTGGTAATGAAAGGGCAAGTGAGGGATCCTCGTGGTGATGGAAATTGTTCTGAATCTCGCCTGTATCGATGTCTGTATCCTGACTGTATTATTACACTATAGTTTTGGGGGATGTTTCCCTTAGATGAAACTGGTAAAGAGTAGCTAGGATCTCTCTGTAGTATTTGCTGCAACTGCATGTGACTCTACCATTATCTTCAAATAAAAAGAATAATTAAAAAATGAAAAGCATTTCTGGTTTCTGTCTTCTCTCATGGGCTCCTGCTTGCTCAGGAGAACAAGCTCCAGATACGCTACTTGAGAATCAGACACCATAAGCTGCACACCTAAGTCATTCCAGGCAGCCTGAAGACAACCCAGGACTTGACTGCTCATGCGTGAATGAACCAAGCCATGATGAATGAAGCCAGGTCAAATCAGCAGAACTGCCCACTCAACAGTTATATTCATGGGAAGTGATCAATTGTTGTTTAAGCAACTAAACTTTGGAGCGACTGGTGATGCAACAACAGCTAACTGATAGAGAAATTCCACCTAAGACCAGAAGGAGGAAAAGGAGTCAGCCATGTGAACTGCAAGGGAAGCATTATTCTCTCCTCTCTTGTCAGAGAAGCACATAACATGTTCTTCATGATAGGCTGGCCTGTCATGAGTGAAGTAGGAAGTAGTGGGATATGAGACCTAATGAGTAGGCAGGGGTCAGTTATATATGGCAGGCTAAGCAACTGGAATTTAGTCTTAGTGACTACTCAAAAGACCTCTCTGGAAGTCCCTTTGAAAGCCCCAGAAACATCATTGCTTTTTTAAACTCTACCAAAATACTTATTGGGTGTATACCACAAAATGAGGGCTCTGCAGAGATAGTCTATTATCATTACTACCACAGACCTGGCATTGTGTGAGGGGCTGGGGTACTTGGTTATTTTTCCCTATGTAATAGAAAGTAAAATTTCTGGACTTTGCTTTGTGTACTGCTCTTTATTCATTGCTTGGGACAGTGTCTAGCTCATGCTAGGTGCTCAGAAGATATTTGCAGAATCAATGAGTAAATGAAGGAAACAATATGTGTTGCCCTTGTTTGCATGCAAATCACCACCTAGCTGGATGGTATGAACTGCTAACCACTATGGAGTACTTACTATATACCAACCAACATGCTAAGTATGTTATTTATTTATTTATTTAGACAGGGTTTCTGTTGCCTGGGCTGGAGTACAGTGCACGAGCATGGCTCACTGCAGTCTCAATCTTCTGGGATCAAGTGATCCTTCCCCACCTTAGCCCACCTAGTAGCTGGGAACACAGGTGTGCACCACAACATCTGGCTTATTTTTTTATTTTTCTGTTTTCTTGGAGATGAGGCATCACCATGTTAACCAGTTTGGTCTCAAACTCGTGGCCTCCAGCAATTCTTCCACTGTGGCTTCTCAAAATGCTGGAATTGCAGACATGAGCCACTGTGCCTGACCCTAAGTACTTTAAATGCACTGACTTATTCAATTCTCACAACAGCTCTATAGGGAAGATAATATTATTTCATTTATAGAGTACAGTAAAATCTTGTATATACAGTTTCATATACACAACATATACAGAACTGCTTCATTATGTTTAATAATATAATTTTTATACAGACTTAAATGTTTAATAGGTGTGACAAGCTTAATAAACCCATCCCCAAATTCCGCACCCTCCCTACTAAACTTCGTCCTTTTCCAGGCTTTCTCAGCTAATGGAAACTCCATTCTTCCACTTGCTTGACCTAAAAATTTTGGAGTCATCTTTGACTTTTTTCTTACCCTTACATTAAATCCCATCAGCAAATCCTGTTGATTATAATTTCATAGTATGTCCAGATTCTTAGCACTTTCCCCCTCTCCTCCACTTTCATCCTAGTTCAAGTCAGTGTCACCCCCTGCATAGTTTGTTGTGACCCCCTCTAACTGGTTTCCCCACCTGTGCCTTTCCTGCTCTATGACCTGAAGTTGGATTATATCACTTCAATTTAACTCTTTGTCTCACTTCCCATCTTAGTCAGAGAAAAAGCCAATGTCTTTATTTATTTATTTATTTATTTATTTATTTATTTATTTATTTTAGTTTTTTTTGAGACAATTTCATTCTGTGCCTAGGCTGGAGTGCAGTGGTGCAATCTCAGTTCACTGCAACCAATAAATATTTGTTGAATGAATTAAGGAATGATATCAGCTCTCAAATTTTTGCTTAAATAGAATGCCTACCCAGTATTTTAGATTCTCTGGCATTTCTTTAGAGTAGTACGTTTACCTTTTTCTATAAAACTAGTTAGAAATCAAAGGTAGAAAAATAAATATAACAAATTATGGCTTCTTTCTGCAGTGCTTCTGCTTTGGAGAAGAGAAAGGCTTTGGAGAGAGAGAAGGAAAAGCATATATAACTTTCTCTTTTAGCGCTAGCTTGGATGACACTGGTCAACTTTGCACCGACAAAGTAAGGGTTCCCTATGTGTGGCGAGAATGGTCTGAGCAGTTCATGGCAGATATTGATTGCATGAGAATGTTTTCAAAATAATACATTCATTTTTTATTATACAAAAAATACAAGCTACAGGACATATATTTATGAAAGAAGAATATAAAATGAAGAAAGCTGAAAAATAGGTTATAACATAGGGAGGTGCCAGTTCTTGAAGGTTCTGGAATGTCTTGTTAAGATACTGACTTTTGCACTAAAGACATCAGGCAGCCACAGAAATACTTTGGGTAAAGGAGCAATGTGTTCAGATTAGTGTTGCCAAGATCACCCCAGATGTTAGGTACAAAATGGATTGCAAAGTAGCAAGAATAAAACAGGGAGCTCTCAAACTCAGAAGATGGTGGCTTAGAGTAGCAGTCCCTAATAGAGAAATACAAATATTCCAGGTTTAGCTAGAGGGTAAAAATACACAGAATTTGGTGATGATGAATTGTGTTAAAAGATAATTTTCAAAACAGATAAAATTATGACTTTCATACAAATGCAGAATGAACAACAAGGTGAAACCCCGTCTCTACTAAAAATCCAAAAAATTAGCTGGGCATGGTGTCTGTAGTCCCAGCTACTAGGGAGGCTGAGGCAGGAGAATTGCTTGAACCCAGGAGGCGGAGGTTGCTGTGAGCCGAGATCATGCTATTGCACTCCAGTCTGGGTAACAACAGCAAAACTCTATCTCAAATAAAAAAAGATCTTTTTCCCTTCATAAAATATGTGATTCTGACCCAGCTCATTATTTTGGTAAGTAGAATTGGTAGCAGCCTGTATATTATGATTGGGGGAGGCCATAGAAATCACTCTTTTGTAGACTTCAAGCACCAACTATGAAATCCTGTCATGAAAGAGTCATTCATAGGACTGGAAACTTCTACCTTTCTTGACCTCAGAGATCATCCAGCCCAATGCTCTTGTAACTGCTCAATGGGCTCATTTTAATCACTGCCCAGGTAGAGACAATTTATCAAGACAGAGGAATTCCAATAGAGCTGGCTGAACAGGAGACAAGAGCCTCTATAAAAATTTGGAAGCTAGGGTTTTCAAGGATAGTTTGACGGGCAAGGGAATGGGTGCTGCTGATTGGTTGTGGATGCAATCATGAGAGTGTGGAAAACAGTCCTTGTGTACTAAGTCCACTTCTGGGTGGGAGCCACAGAATCAGTTGAGTCAAGAGTCATGAATCTGGGTGGGGCTATTGGTGGTCAGCAATGCAAAAGCCTGAAAAGATAACTCAAAGGGCCAATCTTAGGCTCTACAGTAGTGGTGTTATCTGCAGGAGTAACTGAAGAAACTGCAAATCTTGTGACCACCAGAATAATGGCTGGTAATTCTTTATACCTACATCTGAGCAGAATAGCTCCTCTCATCCTCCTTATCTGGTGGTCTTTCATAAGCTTTACAAAAGCCATTTAGTTCTGAAGAATAGCGATTATCATTTAGATTATAAACTAAATTTCTCCCAATGTTAGGTTGGCCCAAGTCCAAGAATGACTAAGGGCAGTTTGACGTTAAAGGCGAGATGGGGGCTGATTAGATCAAATTCCTTTCACTGTCTTAATTTTCTCACTGTAATAGTTTTTGCAAAGATAGTTTCACTCTTATATTGCAGAAGGAGAAATTTACAGAAAATGGCAGATGGGATGGAGGAGTATTACCCATGGGGCAAACTCCTATCTTCTGGTTCTCCTTGGTTGACATCTCTACCCTTGATTTCTAGATCATATCAACCCACACCATTTTATGTGCCTGTTGAAAAGCCTGAAAGTGACAGAGGAGCCTGAGACAATAGTATCAGCCAAATGGGAGGGTTGGGCACTCATGGAGAAGTGACTGGTCAGCCCCAGGTAGTGGACTATCCAGGCCAGTGGGGAGTCACTTAGCCTGAACACTAGTTTGCCACCACCATGGCAAACGAAGAGCAAGAGGCTGAGAGAGAAATAAGGAAGTCTAAGAAGAATTGAGAAATTGCATGAGATAACATCTAATTCTAATATAGTTAGAAAAATACTTAGCTTGGGTCCCTGTGCTTCTGTCAAAGACATTGACTATGTTGTCACTTAAGGAGAGATAATATGGAGTTCTTTTCAAAGCAAATACTTATGGCAGATTGCTAGGATACATGGAGTCCTGGATTAATGTCTTAAGACTCCAGCTGCAGAAGAACGCCCTTCAAAACTATCACTGTAGGTGAACACTTAGTGCCGGTGAGTGAACTTAAAATCACAAATGCAAATGTCACACTGAAATAGATTATCTATAAAGTAGTCGTCCAGACGAAAGAGCATATGGTTACAACTAAGTGTCTCTTTTTAGATCATAAGTGTGAAAATAAACTTCTTACAGATGGATCGACCATCAGCATGAGTTTATGCATCCCTAAGAGTACAACTTTTCTGAGCAAGATCCTGGAGTAGTGCTTAAGAGCTTATTTTCCAGATTCAGGCAAACAAAGGTTGGAATCCTGGCATAGTTCTACTAGTTTTTCACATTGAGTAAGATGCTTAATCTCAGTAAAACAAAAATTGCTCATCTGTGAAACAGGAATAATAATAGAATCTGCCAAACAGGAATGTTGGGATGACTAATTGAAATAATGCACATAAAGGGCTCAGCGTTCCACAGTGCACAGAAAAAGAGTTCAGCCAATGCTAGGTAGGCGTTGATATTAACATCCTGCCTAAGAAAAATATTTGATTTGTTTTGTGAAATAGGTGCAAATAGGAGTAGCATATGAGAACTGAGGCTAATTCAGTCAGCACTGTGAGGATATATATCTTTAGAGTCTGGAGAGAACCCTCTGAGAAGAAAAAGTCTATGTGATTGCAGAAAGGGAATCCTAGCAAAATGGAAAACAATTTTCAACTACTTAGTTAAGTTGTTCCTTTACTTCATAGGCTACAGAAACCTAACTGCAGCCCAGTGCTAGAGATAGGTTTGCTAATGGGTCTACATGAGAACGTGCTCTTTGGGATGGCATCCACGTTAATTGTAGAAGAGTGACTTCCCAGTAGTGGACAGGGAGATCAGACATTTGGTGGAGGGGGTTGAAAAAGCCTCAAGTCAACATATTCATATAATTTTATTGGAGTACAATCTTGACTTGTGGGGAGATGTGGAATGCATAGGGATTCTGCCAAAGGCATAATAACTTTTATTTCTCCCTGGAGAGACGTGTCAAACAGATTTCTATGACATCTGAGCTTGAAGAGTTGAGAAATACTACCATAGACCAGAGTTTGGCAAACTATGGCCCACAAGCCAAATCTGGCTCACTGCTTGGCTTTGTAAATAAAGTTTTATTAGAAGGTAGCCGTACCCATTCACTTACATATATTCTATGGCTGCTTTCCTGCTGTATCTACTGAGTTGAGTAGTTGTAATACAGACCTTGGGACTTTCAAAGACTAAAACATTTACTCTTTGGCTCTTTACAGAAAGTTTGCCAGCTCCTGTGGTAGATTATAAAGGCTTAAGCAGAGACCCATCTTACTCTCTATAATTTGCGTGGTATTTTGTGACCAGAGTTTGCTGTTATCTTCATAACTGACCTTGAATCCTTTAGAAGTATAACTTTGACTCTGTTCAAGACATTGTGAAGGCTTACTATTACAGTAAAATTAGGAATTCTAGCAAATTCTTAATTCTTTCAGCTGCTTTTTGGAGCTGGAAATTTTGGTGAATCTACTATAATATTCTTTTTTTTAAATTTTTTATTGGATTTTAGGTTTTGGGGTACATGAGCAGAGCATGCAAGACAGTTGCGTTGGAACACACATGGCAGTGTGCTTTTCTTTCCTTCTCCCCTTCACCCACATTTGGCATTTCTCCCCAGGCTATCCCTCCCCACCTCCCCCTCCCACTGGCCCTCCCCTTTTCCCCCCAATAGACCCCAGTGTTTAGTACTCCCCTTTCTGTGTCCATGTGTTCTCATTTTTCATCACCCGCCTATGAGTGAGAATATGCGGTGTTTCATTTTCTGTTCTTGTGTCAGTTTGCTGAGGATGACGTTCTCCAGATTCATCCATGTCCCTACAAACGACACAAACTCATCATTTCTGATTGCTGCATAATATTCCATGGTGTATATGTGCCACATTTTTCCAATCCAGTCTATTATCAATGGGCATTTGGGTTGATTCCAGGTCTTTGCTATTGTAAACAGTGCTGCAATGAACATTCGTGTACATGTGTCCTTCTAGTAGAACGATTTATAGTCTTTTGGATATATACCCAGTAATGGGATTACTGGGTCAAATGGAATTTCTATTTCTAAGGCCTTGAGGAATCGCCACACTGTCTTCCACAATGGTTGAACTAATTTACACTCCCGCCAGCAGTGTAAAAGTGTTCCCTTTTCTCCACATCCTCTCCAGCATCTGTTGTCTCCAGATTTTTTAATGATCGCCATTCTAACTGGCGTGAGATGGTATCTCAATGTGGTTTTGATTTGCATCTCTCTGATGACCAGTGACGATGAGCATTTTTTCATATGATTGTTGGCCTCATATATGTCTTCTTTCGTAAAGTGTCTGTTCATATCCTTTGCCCACTTTTGAATGGGCTTGTTTGTTTTTTTCCTGTAAATCCGTTTGAGTTTATAATATTCTTTACTAGGAAAATAGGCCAATACAAAATATTAGAGATTTTAAACTAGGGCTAAGCAATTATTAAGAGTATGAAATTTTAAAGGAAGAAAAGACAAAGGAAAAGTAGAACAAATTATACATGGATTGGTGACAATTTAAGACTGAAAATTAGGTAGAATAAAACCATCAGCACCACCAGCAAAGTACACGCCGAATGAGATTTTCATGTAACTACTAAATCTGCTGTCTATCCACTCAGGTTGTTGGAACTGTGTGATGTGTTTATCTGCTTAAGCTTGGACAATGGCTCGTGGGGATTGACTTGTTCAAATCAGAGGCTTTGAAGATATTCACAAAGACACATATTTTTCAAATATACAATTTCAGATCAGTATGCATTTAGCTGTGGCAGTGGTTCTCATTTTGCCACCCAGAGGATTTTTGACAATTTTGGTTTGCAGTGGAGGTAAGAAAATTTGCTACTGGCATTTAGTGGGTGGATGTCAGAGGTGCTACTAAACATCCTGCCATGTACAGGACAACCCCCACAACTATAAAGAATTTTCTAGCCCCAAATGTCAATTGTGCTAAATTGAGAACCATGAATGTATAGGAGGTGAGATATTTCAATGTGAAAATTTTACTGTCATTGAATTCTCATACAGTGCATTTACATTAGGATGACCTATTTTTTTTTTTTTTTGAGATTCCTTCACATAGGCTGGAATACGGTAACACAATCTTGACTCATTGCAGCCTTCACCTCCCTGGGTTCAGGTGATCTTCCTCAGCTGGGACTACAGGCATGCACTACCACCCTTTTTTTTTTTTAAATGGAAGCAGGGTTTCACCGTATTGCTTAGGCTGGTCTTGAACTCCTGGACTCAAGCAACTCACCCACCTTGGCCTCCAAATGTGCTGGAATTACAGACATGAGCCACCACATCCAGCCAGGATTAACTACTATTTATAGCCAGTGAAACTATTATAGTTGGAATAAAAGATATCTCTTTGGAATAAAAATATGTTAATTTAAAAAGTCAATTTGATGTTAACTAAATAATACTATAAATGACAAGTAGATTTATATAAAATATAAAGGAAACAGTTGAATGAATTAATTTTTAAAAACTGCCCTAAACTATTAAGTGCTTGGGATTATTTTCAATTGTCAAATTGTCATTCTTTGAAGCAATGCCAGTGTTAATCCAAGTAGTCCTCACATGCTACTACCATATTTAGTAAATCTTCCTGCTGTATTTTCTCTAAATACTGAGATATTTAGGATAAGCGTTTAGTCCTCTGGATACTTGGTGGCTCTTCTGGTGTTGTGTTCTTAGAACAGTGTGCTGGCAGTTGGAATTGAGAGTTTAGTTTAATGGATTACTTTTCACCTTCAGTGTCTCTCTGAAACTCAGGATGGCAGCTCCTGCTGCTCTGTTTCAAAGACCATCATGTGCTACCTTTTGGAAGCCACCCATCTCAGATGCCCTCATCCTGAAGCACTTTTAAAAGTCTTTGTCTGAAGCTCCAAGAGGGAAGCATAGCGTCATCTGAAAGTACTTTATAAATATTTGTGGCATTGACTTACAAATTACAGATAAAATACATGAAAACATGATGGAGAGCAAATTTTTCTGGTCCCACCTAAGAGGTTTTGACTCAGTAGACTTTGGAATTCCTCTCTAGGAATCTGCGTATTTAACAATTATCCTGAGTGATGCTGGACCACATGGTGAGACTCACTGAGGTCTGATATATGACAATAAAAGAAGGATCTTGATTACACACATTACTCTCAACTTTGGTACTGTCTACTTTTGTACCATATGTTTATATGTTACAGTTTGACATCACAGACTGCCTATTCGTAAATCAAATTTGAGTTTCCTTTATCTTCTAACGCACCAATGTTTTCATTTGTCCTTATTGCTTAATAAATCAAAAGAAAAGCAAGAAATGAGAAAAAAGTCACCTAGACTTAATACAGGTGGGTCAATTTCAGGCATTTCTTCAATTTCAAGCTGAAATTGAAGAACCTTTAGCTTGCGCTCAGCTGCTTTTGGACATAAGCCAGGCAAATACTGGTTCAACTGTGAAGAAAATGAACACCTTTTAAAAAATGTTAGAAATGCTTTTATTGAAGTTTGGGTCTAAAAATTGAGGCAATGTAAAATATCTTTCTTGGTGCAGATATTTTTTCTTGCAGTGGGCATAAGTTTTGCATACCTTTATCATGTTCAATTTCTGAGCACATTCTTGGGGCATGTACAAAAGCAAGAGGTTGCCAATACTAGAATGACAACAAGAAACCTATTTTTCACATCTTTTATCTGAACAAGCAGAGTGACAGTCATTCCCACTGTAATTACAGTCCTCAGGTGGTGGTAATATTTTAAGGGAGCCAATTGTCTCATCTGTTATTCAGACATAAGCAAGATGTTGATAAGACTCTCCTTGCCAACCGTAGTACTGAGAATGTTAATTTTCATGGCTGAATCTCCACTCTGAAAGGGATTTTGTGCTTGAACTCTTACCAAAGACTCTTGTAACTTGCTTTCTTAAAGTTACTCAGTCTAGTGGTTAATTAGACTGTAATCTGATGGGAAAAAAAAAAAAGGGGACTGGAGAGGAATGTAGATGACATTTGTCAGATTAGGCTGTAATTTTAAGATCTTGCTTTAATATCGCTACATCTTACTGTCTTTTTAAAAAATTTAATTAAACATTCTATTTTGAGATAACTGTAAATTCACTCTCAATTGTAAGACATATTACAAAAAGATCCTATACTCTTTACTTAGTTTCTCTAGTAGTAAAGCCTTCCAAAACTACAGTACAATATCAAAACAAAGGTATTGACATTGATGTAATGAAGCTACGGTTCCATTGCCTCAAGGATCTCTCATGTTAACCTGTTACAGCTCAAACCTACATCCCTGGGCTCCCCCTGCTCCTTTTCACCACATTTCTAACTTCTGACCATCATTAATCTGTTTTTTCACTTCTATAATTTTGTCACATAAAGAATGCTATACACATGCAGTCATGTAGTATGTAACATTTTAGATTTGGCTGGTTTTTTTCACTCAGTGTAATTCTTACAGAGATTTAATTTAAGTTGTTCCAGATATTAAGAGTTAATTTCTTTTTATTGCTAAGTAGTATTCCATCGTTTGGAGAATGTACCACAGTTTGTTTAATCATTCACTCGCAGAAGGATTTCCACATTATGAGGCTTCCAGGTTTTGGCTACTTTGAATAAAGCTATGAATATTCATATACAGATTTTTTTGTACATGGGGACATAAGTTTGCATTTCTGTGTCATAAATTCCTAAGAATGAAACTGCTGGTCGTGTGTTGCTTGCTTCATTTTTTAAGAAACTGCCACTGTTTTTCAGAGTGGCTGTACCATGTTACCTTCCGACCAACTATGTATGAGTCATCCAATTTTTCCACATCCTTGTCAGCATTTGGTGGTGGTGGTATTACTGTTATTTCAGCCGATCTGATAGCTGTGTAATGGTAGCCACTGTAATGTTACTTTGTACTTCCCTCATAGGCAGTGATATTGAACATGTTTTCATGTGCTTCTCGAACATCTGCACACCTTCCCCAGTGAGATGTCTGTTCATGACTTTTGTCCATTTTGTAATTAGATTGTTTGTTTGTTTGTTTTACTGTTGTGATTTGAGGGATTTTTTTTTTTTTTTTTTTACCTATCCTAGATACTAGTTCTTTGTCAGAAATGTGGTTTACACATCTTTTCTTCCAGTTTCTGACTTGTGTTTTCATCCTCTTCACAGAATTTTTCACATAGCAAAAGTTTTCCTTTTGATGAGATCCAGTTTATCAAATTTTCCATCTGTGGGTTGTGCTTTTGGTAACAGGTCTAAGCACTCTATCCAGACTGTGATCCCATGCATTTTCTTTTTTTTCCTAAAAGTGTTATCATTTTATTTAATATTTGTCTATTTTTAGCTAATATTTGTATAAGGTGGATGTTTTAATGTTTAAGTCAACGGTTTTTAAATTTGTTTCCCCCCCAGTGGATGTCCAGTTGCCTCAGTACTGTGCACTGAAAGGTTGCTTTCCATCCACTGAATTACTGTTCCACCTTTGTCTTCATTTTTTTTTATATTGCTTGGTGGATTTAATAACTGTGCAGGATGAAAACCAATAGAATTGAGTATACTAATACTTCTGGGTATTTAAGAAATAACAGATTCCTTTTTCATTTCATTTACAGGGCTTTGTGGTTTATTTATTTATTTATTTTTTAGATAGAGTCTCTCTCTGCCCCCAGGCTGGAATTCAGTGGCATGATCTTGGCTCACTGCAGCCTCTGCTTCCTGGGTTCAAGTGATTCCATGCCTCAGCATCCCAAGTAGCTGGGATTACAGGCATGTGCCACCATCCCAGCTAATTTTTACATTTTTAGTAGAGATGGGGTTTCATCACATTGGCCAGGCTCGTCTCAAACTCCTGAACTCAAGTGATCCACCCATTTCAGCCTCCCAAAGTGCTGGGATTACAGATGAGAGCCACTGTGCCAAGCCATACATTATTAACTTTTATTAAACTAATAAACAAAACCCAAAACCTATTCTCATGATCCAGAGAAAACATGGCTAACTTTTTGGGATTTTTTTTTTTTGGTCTTCTTTCATGCATTTTTAGTATAGTGGAGATTATGACCTAGAAATTTTATATTCTGCTTCACCTTTCCCTACAATAACATAATATAAACACTTTCCTGTGTCCTTGGAAATTCCTTCTGAAATTTGTTTCAAATGAACCACCTATGTTATCCTACAGATAGATGACATATGTATTATAGATGTAGTATAATTTACCATATAAATATTATGTATACCATCTATATTACTATTTTTTTGTTTTTGAGACAGAGTCTTGAACTGTTGCCAGGCTGCAGTGCAGTGGCATGATCTCGGCTCACTGCAATCTCCGCCTCGTGGGTTCAAGCAATTCTCCTGCCCAGCCTCCCAAGTAGCTGGGACTACAGGCGTGCACCACCACATCCAGCTAATTTTTTTGTACTTTTAGTAGAGAAAGGGTTTCACCATGTTGGCCCGGCTGGTTTTGATCTCCTGACCTCATGATCTGCCTTCCTCGGCCTCCCAAAGTGCTGGGATTACAGGTGTGAGCCACCGTGCCTGGCCATTATTTTTTGTAAAATAATTATGTATGTTATCTTACAGATGCATAACATTTATTATAGATATATTCTACATATTGTCAAATGTACAACATATTTACTATATGTGTACCATATTTACTACATATAACTACTAATGTTACTCTCTAGATAAGTAAATATATTACATTATATATCATAGAAGTGTTATAATTTACTATGTCACTCTTTATTGTTGAAGTGTGAGTAATTTCTATTTTTCTTATTGTAAATAATGCTGCTAACATGTTATTGTACATTCCGTGGCATCAGACGCATATCTTACCCTCTTTATTTAGAGCCAAACTTCGGAGTAGAGTGGATTTCATTTTTTCACCCTGAACAAAGTAGTTAATTTATATTCATGTTTCTGAGACAGAAGAGAAAAATGGAATATATTAAACATTACAGACAAGTAGTAAACTTTAATTCCTCACCCATTTGCCAGGTATGATATAATTATAAGAGGTTTTTAAATTGACTTGTTTGGGGAACCAAATATTTTATGTAGACTTGGTTTTGTTTCTTCTTACTAGCTCAGAGGTTCTTAAACTTTCTAGTATATAATATTTATTTATGGGTCAAATATACAAAATTTACAAAATTACATATGTATGGTAATTCAGGGTGATTTATGGATCAAGGATAATCGTGACTGAAGAGCATCCACCCATCTGCACTTGAATATGGAATTCATTTTGTATTGTTCGATGCATTTGGGGATTTTTCCTTAGGATAGATTTCTATTTTTTTAAGGTTATTTGTTGTCAAATGGCCTTTAAAGATCATCAGTGGAGCATAATAGTGTCACTCAAACATTTGCCATCAGTAAGTATTACTATTAATTTATAGGTTTAAAAAGCCTCATTTGATTTTGCTTTTGGACAACATTGTTTTTCATCTGTTCATTAGCCCTTTGCATTTTCTCTCTTTGGCATTATTAATATTTGAATGTACTAGTATACTTTTTACTAGTTATTTTCTTCAAGGTAGTTTCGAAGACCCCCATTCAAACTAGCTTAATTAAAAGTTGCAGTGATGTTGATGGTGATGGGTTTCTGGGGGTACAGATGATTTCCAAGAAACCCAGAGGAAAGGCTAGATCTTAATATTAGGAATTGAAAGATGGCAAAGAACTAAAATGGCTCTTTTACCTGGAGTAGAAATGTGCTAGTTCCCTGTAGCAGTTTGCACTGTTTAACTGTCCTGCAAGTGATTCAATATGGCCAACAACCTCTGTTTAAACCTACCAGCATTGACCTTTCAATTTGGTCTGCACCTCTAGAAGTAATCTTCAAGTCTCTGGGTTGAATATCCTAAGCAAGAATCTGGTTGGTGTTAATCAGCCAATCATTAGCTAGTTAGTTTAGTGTCTGGTCCAACTCTTCACCATCCATTATGAGAAGTATCACATGATGATAACCATGAGCTGTCAGATTCTAGGATGGACAGTGAGATCTTTAGCACAGACCAAGCCCATGGTTTTCAGATTTAATTGCGTTTGAAATTCTAACATGTGCCTTGAATGCCTGTTTTATTTGTACTTATTTGGGATTTTTATCTCTGGGACTTTTTCTGAAATATGCCAGTGATATTTCTATCAAAGCATGAAGAAATTTATCTTCAAATACTGATTTTCTTTTGATTCCAGTAATTGTCTGAATGACATATAATATGCCCATTGTGGAAACAATTTTGATCTTTAAAACTTTATTTTCCCAAAGCAACATCATGTTTCTGACTTGCAAATATTTCGCAGGTGAAAACATCAGAAAGAAAACATTTAAATGCAAATGTCAGTCAGTGGAGGTGCCAAGCTCAGTCTTTGTATTTCCTTCCAGATTTATCAACGATGCTGGTTAGTATTCAAGAAAGCTTCAAGCAAAGGTCCAAAAAGACTGGAGAAATTTTCTGATGAACGTGCTGCATATTTCAGGTGTTATCATAAGGTAAGACTCCATTGCTGTAGCCTTCCAGAGATCTATTTACAGGGAGGCAATTGGAATTATTGAGTCTGAAAAGTTGCCTAAATTATTTAACAAAGGTGCAAGCAATACCTTTTCTAAGGACAGACTACCCTTAAAATAACATCTGCTTGCTAATTGTTGAAAGTAATTGACTAATGTAAAGTGACTCTTCTGGTTTCTTGCTATTTGCTGTTGCTATTCTTGTTTTCCAATCTCTTCTATGGGACTTCCATGTTGTTATACTTCCTACGCTGAAGCCCCAGGAGGATAAGGACTAGGTCTCACTGTATCTGGGACTCTGCCTGAGGAAGAAAGACATTCAATGCTTGGGGAATTCGGGGAGAGAGGAGGGAGGGGAAGGAGCAGAAAGCAGGTAACTGTGGACAAGAAGGAAGTTCGACCCATTTGTTGGTTTCTTTAAGTTAGATGACTAAATTTTCTTAGTAGTAGTGAGACTTCCTCACTAAAAATAGTCACTGTGTGTTAAAACTCATTAAGGTAAGTACAAGATTTACTTACCACTTGGATTCACAAATTAGCTAAGTATTTCCTTCTACATGGCAATATATTTTTCATGGTCCTTGTTAACACGCAGCCTATGTATTTTCTTTTTTCATGAAAACGTGTGAAAGCACATGATTAACACTCCTCTGAGGCTCTGGTTATTTTCATATGGAGAAAATACTACTCTTTTGTCTATGAGGGAACTATGCTTATTTTTATGATGGCACATTTTAATTCTGGCTTCCCATCTTGAAGAGTCTTTAAGCCTCATTTGGTGAGAATTTAATGGGGCCAGGCTCCTTTGCCATTTAAAATTGTATGTGAAACCAGTCGATCTATTAAAATAGAAACTTGGCTAGGTGGGGGAAGTGAACAGTTTTTCCTTTTGTGCAAATTCACCAAAAGTAGTGACTTTTCGACATCTTACAAAGGGTCTATGTTGACATCTTGGTTTATATGATGAGGAAAATGGTAGAGGAGGCTGCATTTCTTCTCAATTAGAGAAATAAGGACTATGCTATACTTTATAGGCACATCTGCATGTACATAAGGGAAAAATAAGCACAAAACAAGCTTTTGGGACAGGTAGAAAAGGGAGTCAAGGGTGTCATTGTCCGTGCATTTCATTTCCCTGTCACCCCATAAAGCTTCTCCCACTCCTAGCCTCCCTTCTCTCCAAAGGAGAACCTACTTGTACCTTTTTGAGTCCAGACTTCCTCTGCCATTTATCTTTCATAGACCAAATATGAAATGACACGATTCAAATATATATGTTTTGTTCTCAAGGAGGAGTTGTTGAATTACAAATGTATTATTTAGATGCAGTGATCCATGAAGCCCGTGATGGCATAACTCTGAACCCTGCAAATAATCTCGAACCAAACTCTCCACTTCTGTAACACTCCAAACTATTTGTATCCAGTCATTTTGAACCAGATGTATCATGTCCCAGTTATCCGTCATATACCCAGTATTTTACGTAATAACAGATGGTGAACAATGCTATAGGGATGACTTCCTTTATTTTTGCTCAAACAGCTTTTTCTTAAAAGGAGAATCAAAATACTCAGGAAGATGTTTGGCTTGTTATCTAGACACAGACAGAGCTTTAGGTGGCCAGAAATTATAGCTCCACATCAGGTCTTCCCTTCAGAATCTCAGCCGGTCTGTAACTTTGGAATTTACCCCAAGCCCTTGCACTGTCTGGTCATTGCATATGGCCATGGGTCCTTTTTGTTTTGGTAGAGTTCCATATATGTCTGGAAATATGTGATTCTTCACAATTCCATATGCCAACCTTTCAGAATGTAGACAAAATAAGAAATAGGCTATGTTGTACTGACAAACCTATATATACCTAAGAGAAGAAAGAAGATAAGCAAGGAATATAAGAACTCCTCAAATCCTATCCATCAGCAAATGGTATTGGCTCTATGCTCAAAATGGGTGGAGACTCTGAAGACAGCTCACAGCCTCTCCTGCTACCACTGGGGCCCTAGGCAGTGGGCTGTCGAATTCTTGGGCCTGTAGCATCTGTTCAAATTGCTTGTATCACATCACGATATTGTTTGCTGCAGCATCCTCAGCCAAGGTCTTATAATGGTCTACGCCAATGGTCCCCAACCTTTTTGGCACTGGACGGGTTCCGTGGAAGACAGTTTTTCCACAGACGGAGTTTGGGGTGGGATTGGTTTCAGGATGAAACTGTTCCACCTCAAATGATCAGGCATTAGATTCTTATAAGGATCACACAACCTAGATCTCTAGCATCCACAGTTCACAAGAGCAGTTATGCTCCTCTGAGAATCAGGAGGCAGAGCTCAGGTGAGAATGCTTGCTCACCTCCTGCTATGTGGCCTGGTTCCTAATAGGCCACAGACAAGTACTGGTCCAGTATCCATCAAATCATGTAATCGCAGGGTCCCTGGTCTGTGTGATTACATGATTTGATTTCCTCTTGCCCTTTTAACCCCATCTCTGAGTTTCCTGAATCCCACCTTCCTCTGCTCTAGGTGCCCTAGGCTCCTCTCTTTCCTTAGAAGATGCCAAGCGCCTCTTGTGCTTTATACCTTCTCTTCCCTCTTCCTGGAATGCTCTCCCTCAGGTACCCTTAGAGATTACTGTCTTACTTTGTTCAGGGAATTGCTCAAATTGCTCTTCTAAGTGTGACCATTTCTTGACTCTCTTGTTGGAAATAGAACCTACCTACTCACTGCCTTCCACATCCCTCTTATTGCTCTTCTTAGGGGGCGTCATAGCATAACATGCTTGGTTGTTTCCTATTGTCTTCCCCTTTCCCCCACATAAAATAAGGTCTACAAAGACAGGGATCTTTTTATTGAGGGTGAGGGGCAGGGGACATGATTCACTATTAGTTACTAGAATCAAACACAGAGTTTAAGACACTTTTTTTCTTTTGAGACAGTCTCACTATTGTCCACCAGGGTGGACTGCAATGGTGTGCGATCTTGGCTCACTGCAACCTCCACCTCCCGGGTTGAAGCGATTCTCCTGCCTCAGCCTCCTGAGTAGCTGGGATTACAGGTGCCTGCCACCACACCAGGCTAGTTTTTATGTTTTTAATAGAGATGGGGTTTCACCATGTTGGTCAAGCTGGTCTTGAACTGCTGACCTCAGATGATCCGCCTACCTCAGCTTCCCAAAATGCTGGGATGAGCCACCATGCCTGGCCAGTGAATACTTTTAAAAGTACTGGCTAAAAAGCAAGACGTGTTATCAATAGAGGAAATGGAATCCATACAGATGTCTATGTGTCATACTTTTATTTAGCTTAACAGAAGAAATCTGTACTTGAGGCGTCTGAAACCAGGAAAAGGAATTTTGATTTGGAGAAAATAGGGTGGGCAGTGATGGAGACAGAAAAAAACTAGGATTTGGATGTTTTAGGACAGATAAATATAAAACTAAAATGGATGAAAACGCTCTTACTTGAATGTGAAATGATTAAAGGGAAGTTGAGGACAAACTTGCCCTATTTCAGACGTCTACCTGCTGGCTTTGGAATTTAATATGTATATCTTTGGGGAACTTGGTAAGACACATTCTCTTTCATCTATAATATTCATTAACCAAAGTTCAAAGCATTAGAACGTAAGAATTATCTCCATTTAGCCTCCAAGCCCTTGATGAATTCCTGTAGCTGATTCATCCTCTACCCTTTTAGATCTGATACATTTAGTATTAATCTCTTGGGGTATCTAAAAAGCTGGAGTAATTCTGAGATATGCATTTTTCATCTAAATGCTGTGTAATTTATGAATCTTGATAATAAAATACTGGGGTTATAAGTAGCACACCGTGACCACATTTTAGAGTTTATTCTAATATAAATAAAGCAATTTCCAAAAGAAATGAGGAAACGTACATCATGCTGTTTGATCAATATGGAGGTGGTGTGGTGCATGTAGACATATCCTTCCTGTAGGAAATCTGTAGCATTTATAAGAGCACAGTACTTCTCCCATTTTATTTTTAAAGATATTAAGAAAAAAATGCCAGTTTTGCATATCTGACTCTTTTTAGAAGTTTCAACATAAGAAAAAGACTGTAGATTTTAAAATTTGGTACCCCCTCACTGAAAATGCAGCTCAAGGCACACTCCTGCAAAAATTGGAAAATAAATATATGAATAATGCACATATAGAACAATTCATTTTTCATTTCTTTACTTCTTCCATGAAGTACTCCTCAAGCACCCATAGCTGTCAGAGATGGCTGTGAATTTGATTAACTGTCATTGCAACAATAGTAAGGCTCCAGTGACTTTAAATATAGTTCCTGACCTTTTTGTTAAACACCAGTTCCCTGTTTTCATTTAGAAAATAATTTTGCTTATTCTAATTAGAAGGGATTGAAAGTTTGTGTGCATAGTTTTACTTTTTTTTTGAGATGGGGTCTCACCCTGTCGCCCAGGCTGGAGTGCAGTGGCACGTCGACTCACTGCAACCTCCATATCCTGGGTTCAAGCGATTCTTCTGCCTCAGCCTCCCGACTAGCTAGAATTACAGGTTCCCACTGCCATACCCTGCTAATTTTTGTATATTTTAGTACAGACGGGTTTTCACCATGCTGGCCAGGCTGGTCTTGAACTTCTGATATTAGGTGGTCCACCCACCTCAGCCTCCCAAAGTGCTGGGATTACAGGCGTGAGCCATCATGCTTGGCCAAAAGCTTGTGTGCATGGTTTTACTTTTTCAATGAGTAACACTTGAGAGGAAATTGAATAGAAGGAAGACCATCTACTGCTTTAGAGACCAAGGCAAATGATGTGTCGGGAAGTATGCCGGTCCTGGATTTAGGAAGCCTGAGTTCCAATCCCAGCTTTGCCATGGTATATAAAGATGGCCTCTAAGACAAGTCACACATTCCCTTCCTCATCATCACATAGGGCTAGACAGCAGGGATTCGGTTCATCTTGGACCAGAAGGACAAGTCCAGCAAATCATGTGTTTAGTGTTTCCCAAAATGTGTACAAAAAAGCCTTCATGACAACATAACACTGTTGTGTTGTCAAAGAAATTGGGAATGGCAACATTTACGGCCCCATCTTTGAGATTCCTAACCCCCTGCAGCCCCTCACAGTCTCCTACACTTAAGAAATTGGAGTGACTTTGAGTTAGCATTTCCAAAATGATTGGGCCATGGAACCAATTTTTTAAAATCATGTGTTCCATGAAACAAATAAATGTAATTCTAGGGAACACAGTCTGGGATATGTTGCTTTTGTGTGTTAACTTACTGTTGTTTCAACAGTAAACCACTAGGGATGATCGTTTCTACTTTACCAAAATCAGGGTTAACGTGTAATAAATAAATGTGAATGTATTTGAAAAATGAACAACTTTCTCACTTTAGGGATTAATTGCCATTATTATTTTTATTCTGCCAAACACCTTTAGCCTTACTTGTTCTGTCATTCTGTCTTGTATAGTGACTAGGTCATTTGTATCTCCTAAACTCAATGTCAGACCTTGTTCTTGCTCTCTGCAAAAATAGGATTCTAGGTTCTGCACAGTGAGCTAATGTCCTAAAATTTATTTCTCTGGAATTTTACCCAATTTATCTGTGTGTGTATGTGTGTGTGTGATTAGTTTTTCTGTACTAATGATTCGTTCTTTTGTACTCAGTTTCTTTCTCATCTAAAACATTTCCTCTTCCAATATGGCTGTCTACAATATGTCTTTTCTTTTTCTTTTTTGAGACAGAGCCTTGGTCTGTCCCCCAGGCTAGAGTGCAGTGGCGTGATCTTGGCTCACTGCCACCTCCACCTCCCTGGTTCAAGCAATTCTTCTGCCTCAGCTTCCCAAGTAGCTGTGATTACAGGGACCCGCCACCGTGCCCAGCTAATTTTTGTGTTTTTCGTAGAGATGGGGTTTCGCCATGTGTCCAAGCTGGTCTCAAACTCCTGGCCTCATGATCCACCTGCTTCAGCCTCCCAAAGTGCTGGGATTATAGGAGTAAGCAACTGCGCCTGGCCCACAGTATGTCTTTTCAAAATCATAAAATGTCATAGCTCCCTCTTTCAATACTCAGATATTTGCTTTGGAGTCATCTCCTCCTCATGCAAGAAACTACCCACGATGCCATGTTCTGGAACTTTCCTAAGCTTATGCCAAAGAGGACACGACTCTTCACATCTCCATAAATTAAATTATGGATCATTACTCTGATGTTTTTCCCAGGTGATGAATGATTCCATACCCACATTTCTAAGGCATAGGTAAATTAGATAGAAGAGATTAACTGTAGGACAAAAAACCCTGTTTTTCCAATTTAAGTACGTTTTCTAGTCAAGGAAGTATGAGTTTGCATTAGAATGCCAAAGACTCCTGAAACACATTAAATACTGAATGAACACTTTCCTACCTGAGCCTAGTTTCTTTTCTTTCTTTCTTTCTTTTTTTTTTTTTAGATGGAGTTTTGCTCTTGTTGCCCAGGCTAGAGTGCAATGGTGCAATTTTGGCTCACTGCAACCTCTGTCTCCTTGGTTCAAGTGATTCTTCTGCCTTAGCCTCCCGAGTAGCTGGGATCACAGGCATCCGCCACCAAGCCTGCCTAATTTTTTGTATTTTTAGTAGAGATAGGGTTTCACCAGGTTGGCCAGGCTGGTCTTGATCTCCTGACCTCAGGAGATCCACCATGCCTTTGCTTCCCAAAGTGCTGGGATTATAGGCATGAGCTACCATGCCCGGCTTGAGCTTGGTTTCTTTATGGGCTTCCTTTGCTCATTGTATGGCATCAAAATCCAATCTGTTATTCAAGGCAGAAGCCAGAGAGTTGTCTTTGACTTACTCTCTTCCATATTCCCTCCCAAATCCAATTCGTCACCAGCTTTGCACGCAGCTCTCTACTGTAGAGACCCCATTTTTTTCCTGGTCCACGTGGCAAACATTTTTCAGTCCCTCAAAATCTCTGCTCTGTCTTCACCTCCCCATGAGTCTTCTCGGCGTTCCCTGAGGTAGTTCCTTTGCTGAGCCCATTCTGCCTGGTTGCACTGGTCACACTGAATGTGGGGCTTTATTTATTATAGTATGCATTTAATGGGGCGGACTCCTCCTTTGGTAATGAATGTCTTATTTCTAGTTAGACACAAGACAACCCATAGTAAAGACCCCTGTGCAGCGAGATATGTCTTTGCAGCTGATTCTCGGCCTCAGGGGAATAAGCACAGAAGACACATGTCCTTCTTTGTCTCTTGCTCTTTCCTACTGATTTGAAAATGAGCGTCAGCCATCTTGGCCCATGATACTGGAAAGCCCATGGATTGAGGATAGCACAGCAACAGGTGAAGCCTGGATTGGGTGTTCAGGGCTGGTCTGTGTTCCCTGACACCACAGAACACCAGGGCAGCCCAAGACTACCTACCTCTGCATTTCTTCTATATGAGAGGAATAAACTTCTGTCTTGTTTAAGCCTTTATAATGTTGGATTTTGTCTCATGTGCAGCGAAGTCACAACTGTAAGAGATATAGTAAAATTTTCTCATCATCCAGTGCACTCTGGGTAGGGCATTCTGTTATTCGCAGTCAGGAATATCCTGACATGGTCACTGTCTGTTGGATTTGAATTTCTTGAAGATAGAAACCATGCTTTATTCATCTTTGTATTTATCTTAGGGGCCCAGCATAGTGTCTCATACAACGTAGGTGCTTTGGATTCCATAGACCCTCAGGGTTCCCAAAAAATGATTTTTGTCCTAATTATACTAGTATTACATAGTAGAAATGTTAGGGAACCCTGGTGTATTAAGAATTAAAAGGGCCATGTTACTCACATGCCAAATTCTCTGTCATCTGTGTACATGCATGGTTTTGTCTTATGGAGAAGACCCTCTAATAACAGAGATAATGACATCACATTTAAAATTTTATTTATAATTATTATTATTCGAGACAGGGTCTTACTTTGCCACCCAGGCTGGAGTGCAGTGGTGCTATCTCGGCTCATTGCAACCTCTACCTCCTGGGCTTTAGCAATCCTCCCACCTTAGCTTCCCGAGTTGCTGGAACTACAGGCGTGCGCCACCATACCTGGCTAATTTTCTTTATTATCTGTAGAGATAGGGTCTTGCTATGTTGCCCCTGCTGGTCTTGAACTCATGGGCTCAAGTGATCCTCCCACCTTGGCCTCCCAAAGTGCTGAAATTACAGGCATGAGCCACTGTGCCCAGCCTCATTTGTACACATATTTACATTAAAAAAATCAATGTAAAACATACACAAGGTTAAAAAAAATCAAATGGTATTGAAGAGCTTATCATGAAAAGTAGCAGTGCCTGCTTTATTCCTCACCTTCTGTTGTGGGTTGAATTGTGACCTCCCAAAAAGATTTGCTGAAGGTGTAACCGCTGGTACCTCTGGATGTGACTTTATTTGGAACTAGGATCTTTGTAGAAAAATTCAAGTTGCAGTGAGATTATTGGATTAGGGTGGACACCAGTCCAATAGCTGGTATCCTTATAATTATGAAGAGACACAGACACGCAGGGAGAAAGCTGGGTGAAGACAGACAGAGACTGGGGTGAGGCAACTACAAGCAGAAGGTGGCAAGGACCCGCGGCAGCCACCAGACACAGGAGAAATGCATAGAACAGGCTTTCCCTCACAGCCTCAGCCACCAGACACAGGAGAAATGCATAGAACAGGCTTTCCCTCACAGCCTCAGCCACCAGACACAGGAGAAATGCATAGAACAGGCTTTCCCTCACAGCCTCACCCACCAGACACAGGAGAAATGCGTAGAACAGGCTTTCCCTCACAGCCTCAGCCACCAGACACAGGAGAAATGCGTAGAACAGGCTTTCCCTCACAGCCTCACCCACCAGACACAGGAGAAATGCATAGAACAGGCTTTCCCTCACAGCCTCAGCCACCAGACACAGGAGAAATGCATAGAACAGGCTTTCCCTCACAGCCTCCAGCAGGAACCAATCCTACCAGCACCTCGATTTTGGACTCTGGCCTCTCAACTGTGAGAGCATAAATTTCTGTTTGGCAAGACACCCAGTTTGTGGTACTTTGTTACTGTAGCCCTGTTCTAGGAAATGAATTCGCCTCCCGAGGTTTAATCACCATTGCTGTTCCTGGTGTTCATTTTCCTGGTAGTTGCCTCTGACTCTCAATGATGTGTTTATAACTTTGTTTCTTGTTTTGTTAACTTCCTACATCATCAACAGATTCCTGCCCTTTAGAAAGTTAATGGTTTGGCTCATTTATGTAATCTCACCAACTCTTTCTTCTTCCTTACAAATTTCGATAATTACATTACTTTCAATAAATATTCTACTTTATGTGGAACATTCAATAACATGCTTAAACCCCTGTGCCTTTCCCCATAAATGTTACAAAGTGATTCTGAACATCAGTCTCATTTGTTGACAGTCTTACTGCCTGTCCCCTTTGCTTTTCTCTTCTCTATTTGTCAGGTTTTTTACGTTCACGTTATTCAACACCAGGTTTTGTCTGACGGCAGTGTGGGCTCACTCTTGTCACACATTCCATTGTTTCAAGAGAAACTGGAAGCAAAGATCTTTTAGTTGAATGGTTTTAATATTTAAGTGTACTTTAAAAATATAACCAAGGACAAATTGAATATCTCTCTGGGTTGCATTGGCCTGAAAGCTGCCTTTAATTTTTTTAAAATCTCTAATTTACCCCTTGCACTAATGATAGAAAGAGAAATCAATTGTATTCCCAGGAGGCAACATGTAACACTGTATTTAGTAGGTCTACTATTTTAATATGTGTAAATTACAAATAAAATTACCATCATACTTTATTTGCGACGGACCTAGACTCCTATTTTTTTCAGTTATTTATAGTTTATACATATACATTAGTTGTAATGGAAAACATTACAAATACCTCAGCTATAATAAGATTTTATTAGAGATACACACATTCTTCATGAAATATTATTTCGGTCAATAACACCATTAAAACTGTCAAGGATAAATTTGTGTCTATGCCTCCTCTGTGAGAGTACCCTAATTGTGATTGGAAAGCTGAATGTTTTATATGCCAGAATGACAGGTTTCAAAGAAAACACAAAGAACAAAATCAGAGAGAGAAAATAATACATGTACCATGCAGTACGACCATGGTTGAAACAAGGTGAAAGGTGATGTCAGTCCCATGTCGTAACATCTACAGAGGCATGAGTCAGAAACATGGGATCAGGTGTCACCTGTGAGATGCAAGTACAGGGTGGTGTCAAAGCTGTGCCTCTGATTTTTTTTTTGAGGCTTCCCATTATGCTTAGAATTATATCAAAGCACAATGCCAGTTCCCTGCGCTCCGAGGCCCTGCATGATTCTGCTGCAGCACATTTGTCCGACTTGCCATGCCACTTGTCACTTTGCTATGCTGACCTGCCTTCACTTGTCCTGTCCTAAAGCCCTTGCAGTTTTGGTTCCTTTGGTCTATCAAGCTTTTCCCCCATTTTTTTCCACTTCCTCCAGGGATTAGCTCAATTTCAGTGCCTTAAAAGGGCCTTATTTGAATACTCTCTGCTACTCAGAGTCACATTTCTTTAGTGCTGTACTGTGGGGGATACATTCAAAGATCCCCAGTGGATGGCTGAAACGGCGTATAGCTCTCAACCTTATATATTCTATGTTTTTTCCTATATATACATACTTATGATAAGGTTTAATTAATAAATTAGGCATAGTAAGAGATTGACAATAACTAATAATGAAATGGAACAATTATAACAATATACTGTAATAAAAGTTATAGGAATGTAGACTCTCTCTCTGAAAATATCTTACTGTACCATACTCATCTATTTTCAGACCATGGTTGACCATGGGTAATCTGAAACCTCTGAAACAGAAACTGTGAACAAGAAAAACGACCATATATTAAGTGCATATGTTGCATTGTGTTGGCCAGGTGTAGTGGCTCACACATGGGATCTCAGCATTTTGGGAGGCTGAGGTGGGAGGATCACTTGAGCCCAGGAGTTTGAGAGCAGCATGAGCAACATAGCAAGACTCTTGTCTCTTAAAAAAAAAGTCATCTACTTGGATATTTGTTTATTGCTAAGCTCCAAGAAGCTTACTGTCTGCGCGTTGTCACCTGTAGTTTCTTGTATCCACCACCACATTAAGATGCTGAACATTTCCATCAGCAAAAGGACTTTGTATTGCCCTGTTGTAATCACATCCTCCAGTCCTCCCACCCCAGCAGGCACTAATCTGTTTCCCATTTCTTTCATTTTTTTTTTTCCTTTTCAAGAATAGGTAATCGTTTGGGATTGGCCTTCTTCATGCAAAATAACTCCATTGGGATTTATCCAAGTTGTTGTGCATATCAATACTCCATTCCCTTTTATTGCTAAGTAGTAATCCATGGAATGTATTACCAGAGTTTGCGTACATTCATCCATTGAGGAACATCTGGGCTGTTTTTAGTTTCTCATCATTACCAATAAAACTAGTATGAATATTCAAGTTCATGTTGAATGAATATGAGTTTCCTCCCATCCTCTCCATTTCTGGGATAAATTCTGAAGAATGCGATTGCTGGGTCATAGGGTAGTTGTACAGTTGCTGTCCAACTGTGTTCCAGAGGGGCTCTACCATTTTACAGTCCCATGAGCAATGTATGAGTTTCTCTGCATTCTCATCAGCATTTGGCATTTGATGGTGTCACTGTTTCTATTTTAGTCATTGATTTTTTTTCAAGACAGGATCTGTTACCCAGAATGGAGTACAGTGGCATAATCATGGCTCACTGCAGCCTTGAAGGCCTGGCCTCAAGAGATCCTCTCTCCTCAGCCTACCGAGTAGCTAGGACTACAGTCATGCAGCATCACGCCTGGCTAATTTTTTAATGTTTTGTAGAGATGAGGTCTCACTGTGTTGCCCAGGCTTAACTTGAACTCCTGGCCTCAAATGATCCTCCCTCTTCAGCCTCCAAAAGCACTGGAATTTATTTTAGTCATTCTAAAAGTGACATTTCACTGTGGTTTTAATTTGCATTCCCTAAAGGCTAATGATGATAAACATGCTTCTGTATATTATCTATGAAATGTCTCTTCATGTATTGAGTTATTTTCTAATTTCATTTTTTGCTATTGAGTTTTGAGAGTATGTGAGTGTGTGTGTCAGATCTGTGCTTGCAAATATGTTCTCCCAATGCATAAATTTTCTATACATCCTTTTAACGTGATCTTTTGCAGAAGAAAAGTATTAATTTTGATGAGATCTAATTTATGAAGTTTTACTTTTTTGATCATGTGATCATGCTTTTGTTATCAAGTCTAAGAACTCCTTGCCTGAACTTAGATCCTAAAGATTTTCTTGTTTTTTTTTTTTTCTTAAAAAAAGGTATAGTTTTAAGTTTCACATTTAAATGTGATTCATTTTGAGTTTAGTTTTTGTGTAAAGAGTGAAATGTAGTTTGAGTTTAATTTTTTTCCCTGTGATTGTTCAATATACTTCACTACCATTTGTTGAAAAAAAATTCTTTTCTCGTTGAATTGCTTTTCTACCTTTGTCAAAAATTATTTGAGTATATTTATGTTAGTCTGTTCCTGGATTCTCTATTCTTTCCCATTGATCATATATCTGTTTCTCTGCCAATACCATGCTCTCTTGATTACTGTGGCTATATAATAATCTTAAATATTGGTAGACTGATTTATTTCACTTTATTCTCTTTTTTGAAGTTATTTTAGCTAATCTGGTGGCTTTGCCTTTCCATAAAACCTAAAAATAAGCTTGTCTACATCTACTGAAAATCCTTATTGGGATTTTGAAAATTATGTTAAGCCTATAGATGAAACTGTGGGAGAATCAGCATCTTTTCTATGTTAAGTCCATTCATGAACATGGTATGATTCTCCATTCATTAAAGATGAATTTTATTTCATCAGCATCCTCTAATGTTCAGCTTTCATATCCCATATGCTTTATGACATTTATATGTGATTATTTCATTTAATTTGTAATACATTTTAAGGTCTTTTAAACTGAGTACCTAATTTTTATAAGCCAGTTATTTTTGGTCTATTGTATGACAAAACAATCATCTCATTTAAATGATTTTTCTCTCCTACCCCACAATTGTTTAACTCATTTTAGAAATGATAATTATCTTTGCATTTTGGGAAGAGTCCCAGGTTTTTAACAGTTTATAAAAGTTTAATTTGTGTAGACTGTCATGGACTATTTGTTCTTTGTTAACTTATATTCTTTTTTTTTTTTGAAGCGGAGTTTCGCTCTTCTTACCCAGGCTGGAGTGCAATGGTGCGATCTTGGCTCACCGCAACCTCCGCCTCCTGGGTTCAGGCAATTCTCCTGCCTCAGGCTCCTGAGTAGCTGGGATTACAGGCATGTGCCACCATGCCCAGCTAATTTTTTGTATTTTTATAGAGACGGGGTATCACCATGTTGACCATGGTGGTCTCAATCTCTTGACCTCGTGATCCACCCGCCTCGGCCTCCCAAAGTGCTGGGATTACAGGCTTGAGCCACCGTGCCCAGCCTTATATTCTTAAGAAGCACACAATACACATAATGGAATAAGAAAAACAAGACAAAACCAAACTTTACTGATAAAGCGCATTAGTGATAGATATTCTTCCTCTATTCATATGTGTTTCTTACATGAATTTCTTAATAGCATGTATCTCTAGTATACAATCTATCCAGTTTCACATTTGTATGCATATGTACATAAACACTTAAATATAATCCAAGCACACATATAATCTCTTTGTAAATGATGCCAAAAGCAAAGGGTCTTGTCACGTTGGTGAAAAGTTTGTCAAATAGTGTTTTAGTTTGGGGGAAGTCACAGGCTATTATTAGCCAAGACAGTCACTGCTCAAGAAATTCTGTTGGCAAAAGATGGAAATCTACTCATCTGTTTAATTTTTTTCCAGATTTATGTTTTTCTCTTTATACTTCTTATTCTTTAAATCATTAAAAACATGTTTTTTTATAACAAATACAAATAATTCTGAAGTATATGAACTAAAATGAAAAAAATCTGATGTTGGATCCTAGTCCCTGCCGTCAGAAAAAAATGCTAATAATTTAATGTACATTTTTCAACCTCTTTCCTCTGACTACGTAAACAGAAGCACATTCTCACATATACGTAAATTAGTTTTAGAGCTAAAAATGGAGTAATTCATTACATATTATACATATTATATTTAAGTAGTTCGTAAATTCAGGTTTGTGTAGGACACATTTGGTGAGCCTGTGGTTCTTGCATAAATTATAGTGTCAATTCCTTTCATATTCAAAATATTGTGGTTAATAAGATAAATTATATGATCACACAAATTACTCTAGTCCCCTTTTCCTCATGTTTTGACTATAATTCTAAGTCAATAATTAATGGCTATACCGCCTTAATGTAACTGCTCTAGGGTACTGTTTAATATCAATATACCATAATCTGTTTAAGCATACCCAAATTGATGGACAAAAATGTTTCCAATTTTCTGCTAATACAAATTTTATTACAGTAAAGAATTTGTGTATCTATTTCTATGTACTCAGACTAATATTTGCGGATGAAATCATCTTAGAGGTGAGGGTATCAGGTAAGATCCTGCATCTTTAAGATTTTTCTAGTTACTGCCAGGATGTCTCTACAAAGGTTATGTAAAGTCATACACCCACTGACAGCTTATGAAAGTGCTCCTCATGGCAGATTCCATTCTCTCTGTAAATTTCAGATGTAAACTTTTCAACTTCAGCATTTTTAAAGGAAGACACAATGCACAAATGGATTGTTTTAGTTATTTCACATGTATAAATAAAGATCCACTCTTCAAGGAGACATCCACATTTATAACTCAGACAGGTGCTAGTCCGGTTTATTTTAAGTGACCAAGGGCATGTAGATATTTTTGGAGAGAATGAAACCATGTATATGAAGACTGGAATATAACTGTCTAGACTGGTTCTTTCTTAAGAAATTTTAAATAAAGCCTTTATTTAAACTGCTCTGTTCAGGGGTCCTGGGAGGAGCTTGTGGATAAAATGTCTTGTGGATATAATTTTTGATGAGAACTGAGCGTGTTTCTCTTGGTTGCTTTTCCCTGATTATTGGCACTGTGTATTTAAGTCATTGGTGCTTTTTTAGAAAAGATAATATGAAAAGGCTAAAAGTTTTAGACCACGTTATACAAAATCTTTTGGAAATTTTTAATAGAAATGCTTATAAAAGTATTTTAGAGTACTCTGAAATTTTAAACATACTTACATAAAAATCATTGTCATAATTTAATTGGGTTATTTATTAACACCTCAGAAGCATCGTGGACTCAGAAATGGATGCCTTTCATGTAATTTTTTTTTAAGACAACTGACAGAAGTTAAAGGCGCTTGTGCCTCTTTATTTTCGGTAGGATAATTACTTTAATTTTTTTTCAGAATGAAATAATTTGAAGCTTCTGCAGAGCTCTGCAATTTGCATAAACAAAGTGAATTGCTCACTTAATTCATTCAGTCCCACAGGGAAAAAATAATTAGGATACAACCTACAAAGGCAAGGTGGAAAATTGCCTTTTAGGTAGCAGTCTTGTTTTAACTTGGTAAACATAAATAAATCATCATCTGTAAATTACTATCAACAAAAGACAGGGAAAATTGGAATTCAGATCTTGTTTCTTTAAAATGGCTTTTGACTTTGCAGCACACTAGAAACATAGTTAATATTCCCACAAAATGCAGACTAATTGCATATTTCTAACAGGAATATACCAGTTCCTTAAGGGAATGTGTTTTTAAAAATCCCATTGTATTAATCTTTTTGAAACAGCAGAATAAATTTCAACAGTTTCCCTGTCTAGTTACAAAATAATCCATTTGGAAAATTGAATTGTATAATTTGCAATTGTTTTCCAAGTTGTTAATGTGAAACTGTTATCGGTAGCAAATTAAACTTTTAAAGTATGACCACTTTGTTAATTGTTGGCTGTTAAACATTTATTTCCATGAATACTATCATTTATGATGAATAAGACATCTGGAGTATGGCTTTAAACAGACAAATTAATTTGGCAGCCCATTTTTGGAAATTCCTAACTGGATGGCATAAAGATTTATCTGTAGTTTAGGAGAGTGTTGAGTATTTCTTTTCTCTGATGGAATCACAGTACTTTGTGTATTTGATACCCAGAAAACTAGAAACCAGGAACTGCATAGTAATTAACTATTTCTTAAATATCTCCCTGCTTTTTTTACTGTTCTTTATTCTTGCCTAAGTGAAAGTCTTCATCGCTTTTTGCTATGTTGTTTGCTGGGCTCTCAAGACCTCATCTCCCGCCCTCAGGTCCTGTTCCCATCCTCCCCATGGTTAAGGGTCAACATGTGTGGCCAGGCGAGCTGGACAACCTCAAATCCAGGAGGTGTCATTCTGAGAGATTCCATTTGAATAGTGCTTCTTATAGTTACGTGATGCAGCTGCCTTGTTCATTGTCCACTTTTACTGTATAT
Source organism: Callithrix jacchus (assembly GCF_049354715.1). Classification (NCBI taxonomy): domain Eukaryota; kingdom Metazoa; phylum Chordata; class Mammalia; order Primates; family Cebidae; genus Callithrix; species Callithrix jacchus. The sequence continues at coordinate 50,151,393 of NC_133506.1, forward strand.
GACATCAGCACTGTGGACATTTTGGTTGTGAGAGTCTGTCCTGTGCATTGTATGAGGTTTGGCAGCATCCCTGGCCTTGACCTACTAGATGCCAGTGTTACAGAAATTTGAGCCGAGAAGAACAGCGAGACTGAGGGACACAACAGTATCTCTTTATTGGAGCTCCAGCTGACAGTGGCCTTGCTGTCCATATGGCCGCCAGCCCTGCACGAAGGAAAATACCTTGCTTATATAAATTTTGGTGCGGAAAGATAAGGGAGGGGAAAATGGGTTTAAACGAAGACAGTTAGTCATTGACTTGGGACGCGTTTTACAACCTGGAGAATATGTACACTCTCTATGCGGTATCTCGTTTCCACAACTGGCAGCTGGGGAAGAAAACAGGTCTTTACAGAAATATGCTTGTGGGCTGCAGGTAGAAAGATATGCTTGGGTGCCTTATCTTGGAGGGAGTCTGCTTTAGCTAACTGCAGGCCATTTTAGGCTGGGAGGGATGGTTTACTTGCTTCTCTGTTTTTCGTAATTATTTGTGTGGCCTAGTCTTAAAGCTTATTATCTATTTTAAATTAATTTCCATTTTTAATTTTATTTTTCCTCCTCACCTGTAGCATCTTCTCAATTCTAAGAGCCAAAAATGTCTTCAGACGTTGCCAAATATCTCTGGGGAAGTAGGTGGAAAAAATCTTCTTCAGACTGAGGACCACTGGCCTACGGAATCATCTTTCTAGTGCATAAATATGACTGTTCCATTTCCTGCTTAAGCCTTTCAATCTGTGCTCTTCAGATGTTACGATTCACCCCAAACCGCCTGAGTACAATGCACCAGGCCCTTTAGGGTCTAGCTCTGGTCCGCCTGCTCCAGCCTCATGCTCATCGGTTTCCCGAAGCCACCTTCCTCCCATCACTCTTCCTTTGTTTTCATCATACCAAACCCTGCCTTCTTATGATTGTGCACGTGTAGGCTATTTGCCTAGAAACGCATCTTTAGTTTCTTTGCCTCATAAACCTGTGCTCATCCCTCGAGACCTACCTTAAGACTAACAAGACCTAACTCAGAAGTGATGGCCTCTCTGTTCTTTTTCCCTGTACTCATGTGTTGGTCTAGTAAAGAGTTGTTCAGTTTTCTGTGTTTGAATTACTATCTCTGCTATTTGCCAACTATATGAACAAATTAACCTCTTTAAGTCTCAACATTCCTGTATGTACAATGTGAACTCCATAGTGCCAGCCCGTTAGAAGATTGGAAAAAAAATTAAATGACATGATTGATGTGAAGTGTTTAGAACTTAATACCTGGCATATAATTAAGAACCAAATGAATGTCAGCCACTGCCATGATTATTGTTATTATGCTATCATAAAGTCTTTTGTTTAAGGTTCTACAAATGGCCCAGAAGCAAGGCAGGGAGCTCCCTTTTTTGTAGGTCTCGGAACCTTTGGGAGCCTTATAGATCAGATTATTGGATCTTTCCCTTTGTGTGGTTCTGCTGCACTTGTGCAGACTTGGTCTAAATGATCATTCTCTGGAGTTCACCTGCCTCTGCCCAGCGGTTGGGAACGGTCCACCCTGGGCATGTTAATGACATCACCGTGCCTCTCAGCCTTTCTGCTGTTACAGTGGGGGTGATGCCAGTATTCACCTCTGGAAATACAACTTAAATTTAACAAGCACTTACTGAGAGTCTACCCCGTACAAAGCATGATTCTTGGCACTGGGGATATGGTGGCAAACACAGCAGATGAAGCCCGCACCCTGCTCCACTGGGGAATAGAGGGAGACAGAAAGGAATACATATAAGCAAAATATATAGTGTATTGGTGCCAAAGAGGAAATTAAAGCAGGAATAGAGGATAGGAAGTATGGAAGGAGAGGGTTGCAGTTTTAAGTAGAATAATCAAGAATGGTCTTATTGAGAGGGTAAGACGCAAGTCACTGACTGCAGGGTGAGAGTGAGCCAATGGCATATCTCGAGGAAGTGTTTCCAGGCAAAAGAAGAGCAAGTGCAAAGCCCAGAGCAGGGAGAGTGCTTGCTGAGAGTGACAGAAAAGACCATACAAGTGAAATGGATTTCAGTTGGGCTTTAAAGATAAAGTCAGGCTCTTACGTTAATAAAGTCAGTTGTGCGTTGACTATTTCAGTAGGTGTCTCTTTTCCGCATAATGACTTCCAGCATCACAATAAGGCCATGTTTGCAGAGAAGTTTGCTTTCCGAAAGTTCCAAAGAGCTGTCCACTGGATAAGCAGAACTTCAGTGTGCAGCTTTACTTTTTCCAACTATGCAAAGAGAGCCATTCCTTTCAGAGGAACTCAGAGTGTACGGGAAGAACACATGCAGTTGGAATATATCTTGAGAAGAGAGAATCGAAGTTTGTTCAGACTGATTTTTCTGGCAGTGCCATCCAACATAATCACGTGCTGGAGCCAAAAAGCATATCACCAACAAGGTAGCCTTCTGTCATTTCCTGCATTGCTCCGGGACAGGCGAGCCGGACCGCCTTCACCATCTGCCACAAGTCTCTGTTGAAGGAAGGATTCTGTGCTGCCTGGGGAGGTTTTTGAAGGCCCAGCTAGTGATGGAATGCAGGTGCCACCAGAAGGACTGAGAAGCAGAGCATCACCCATATCCCTTCTCAATGGGACCAGATAAACACCTGTATCCACCTCTGCTTGGTTTTCTTCATATCCTCAATAAGTATGGTTCCAACTTGTGGTTACAGCCAGCTGGCTATTTCTGCTGAAATGCCCATGAAGACACTGATGATGATGTGATGTTTTAATGCCACTGTTCCTTTTTCTTTTCTTTCTTTTTTTTGAGACGGAGTTTTGCTCTTGTCACCCAGGCTGGAGTGCAATGGCGTGATCTCGGCTCACCGCAACCTCCGCCTCCTGGGTTCAGGCAATTCTCCTGCCTCAGCCTCCCAAGTAGCTGGAATTACAGCCGTGTGCCACCATGCCCAGCTAATTTTGTATTTTTAGTAGAATGGGGTTTCTCCATGTTGGTCAGAGTGATCTCGAACTTCCTACCTTGGGAGGTCTGCCCACCTGGGACTCCCAAAGTGCTGGAATTACAGGGGTGAGCCACTGCGACTGGTCCTGCCACTGTTCCTTTCTTGAGGAAGCTACCTGAGTGTGTATAGCAGTGCACCTATTGACACATCTAAGTTAAAAACTGAGGATGAGGATGTTTGTGTGTGCAAGAGCTGTATGGTGGGCACTGATGCCAGCTAAGCATGCGGAGTAAACTCTAAAGAGTTGAACTTGCTCACGTGACTAAAGGCAGTAGTTACGTATTTTTGAAATTTAAAAATTGAATAACAGTAGTGACTCTAGTAATAATCTGGAACTCTGCAGAGTATATTAGTGAAAAGCATTGTGGAGTAGAAACAGGAAAAATGTCCTCAGTCAATGTTTATCTTGAACCTGGCAATCATAGACATGTGTGCTTAGGTGGACAAATGGGGGAATAAAAAGAATAGCATTTTGATGCAGTGGAGAGCCCTAGGTGAATGCTAAGACTGTTTGCTGAAATGGTTGGGAAAACTCTATAGAGAAAAATAGTATTGAATTTCTATATATACCATATTAAAAGTGGATGCCAGATGGAATGAAGACTTAAATAAGAAAGGTAAAATTAAAAAGGAAATAGTCAGGTGACGCAAAAACATCAGCTGGCTCTAATTACAATTAGGAAAATTGCTATTTTGCTATAAAGAGAAATGGCAGCTACCTCCAACCGATCAAGCTGAGCCTCATTCATGGAGGGTTTTCTGGCATTCTTGGCCTTCTGATGTGATGTCATGTGAAGTCCTCAACATCACTTACAAAGCGTTCTTAACAAAAATGTTTATCTGAATCTCATCAAACTTTTAAAAGTAACTTCCATTTTAGAAGAAGCACAGGGAATAGAAAAATTAAGGGCACTGGGGAAAAACAGACATATCTAGAACACAGAACATTCTCCAACAAAACTGATACAATCTTGTCAACAGGCAGGAATCATTTACAAAATGTGGACTCTTCTTAAAAGTGACTCAGAGATAGAAAGAAATGCAAGGTGTGAATCCTCATGGGATTCTGGATTGGATTGAGGGTGGACAGGGATGGGCATAGCTCTAAGAAACATTTTGTGGACTTTTAGGGAACTTTGGATATGGGATGGAAGTGAAATATACAAGGAACTATTGCCTATTTTCTTAGTTGTGTAAATGGCTTTGAAGTAATATGAGAGAACCCTGTTATTTTATTTTATTTGAGACAGAGTCTCGCTCTGTTACCCAGGCTAGAGTGCAGTGGCACTATCTCAGCTCGCTGCAACCTCCACTTCCTGGGTTCAAGTGATTCTCCTGCCTCAGCCTCCTGAGTAACTGGGACTACAGGCACCCACAACTACGCCTGACTAATTTTTATATTTTTGGTAGAGACGAGGTTTCACCATGTTGGCCAAGCTGGTTGCAAACTCCTGACCTCAAATGATCCACCCATGTTGGCCTCCCAAAGTGCTGGGATTACAGGACAACCACATTATTTGTAAGAAATATTTGCTGGAGTTGTAAAGATAAATTATATTAATGCCTATAATTTACTTTCAAATCATTTAACCAAAAGCAAGTATGTGCACATCTGTGAGCACACACCTGCACACAAACACTTATTACCTTTATATGTAAAGAAAGGATAACCAAAAAATAAAAGTAGCAAATGTTGATAATTGTTCATCCTAAGTAGAGGATACATTGGTGTTTGTTGCATTATTCTTCTAGTTTTTCTGTATTTGAAAATCTTAAAAATAAAATTTTGGAAAAAAAAATAATGAACACAGAATTCCTGGAGAAAAGAACAAAGGCAGAAAACAAAGATTATCGTTTTTTTTAAAAGAAGCATTAAAATAATTAGAAAGAATAAAAGAGGTCTGAGAATATTCCCAAAATGTCAGTCATAATAATTAATTTAAATTGACTTAACATCTATGTCAAAAGACAATGCCTTAGATTGCATTCATTTTTTCCCACTTCCAAGTGATGTGCTTTGAAAGATACAGTTTATGATTTGCAGAAATATCCTTTAACGTATTTGCCCCTAAGATCTTTTGCATCTTTAATTTTATTCACTTGCTCATTTACTCAGCCTGTCACGTATTCATTCATATTACATTATTTGATCTTTAAAAAATTATTTGATCTTTAAAAACACATGCTATGGAGAGTAGTATTAGAAAAATCATACTTGTTTTAGAAGCCAGAAGTTCTAGATTTGAGTGTGGCTCCATCCCCTCCTTTCTGTGAAATTATAATTAAGTTACTTCTTTGATTTTCACTTTATTGTTCCCTCTAATGGGCTTAATAGTAGTTTACCAAGGATGTTATATCATCCGAAGAATTTAGTATCACTTTAAAATCATTCAGTATTCTGTGTTTGATTAAAGTGAATGGGCTTCTTTCTTGAGAAGTAGATTTATAATTGTTACTATTGGGAAGAGGATTAGAGTGGAATTCATTTCTTTATTATACTAGCTGTGCATTCATATAATGGGACACTGTATTAGATTGCCTTTGAAAATTGAAAAGAAAACATGATTCAACTGCTAAAATAAAACTGATAGCCAATGTTCTAGTAGACTTTCCTCATATTAGGTATTTGGCTAGGAAATCTACATACAAGAAGCAATATTGTTCACGCAATGGGATTTGAGAGAAAACTGAAAATCCTTGACCAAAAGTAAATCAAACAGAGTGTGTATTAGGCAGTGTCTGCCATGGCAATAATTCCAACATCTTAACAGTTTACAGCAACACATCTTTGTCTCTCGCTCTTGTTACATGAGGGGTCTGGATTGATTGGCTGTGAGTGTACTGAATACACCTGGATTAGTTCAACTCAGCTGAGATTCACCTGTCTGTTCAGAAATCCAGGAAGGAGGGCAATGTAGTTCTCCTGGTGGAAAGTTGAAACTCATGGAGGGAGGGACTGACCTAATTATGTGCACTTAAGGCACGTTAGTTCACATTCTATTGGCCAAAGCAAGTTGCATGGACAAGTCTAAAGTCCTAGGAAGCAGTTGCAAGGGCTGAGAGGGAATGAATGATTCTTGATAAATAACTCAATCAAGGACAGAAAATGAAGGTTGCTGTGAGCTGCAGAATTAAATACCCTTGAATACTAGGGAGAGAATCGTTTTTGCCAAGCTTTATCTTTACTGAATCTTTTCTAACCTCCATGATCATAAGTATACTTCATGCATTAAATAATTTCCCATTCAAAGTTCTTGATCTTTTACCACTATCTTCTGTGAATTCCTAGGTAGTTTACGATAATTTCTGTAAGGAATTACTTCAGGATGTCCAAAATCAGACTAAATATAAAGTTAAGCTGGGATTTTGAAATCAAATGCCTGATTTTTGGAGAAAATCAAGTATTTCAAAGGTCCTAGTGTTGACATTTTTAGTAAGCCATATATACATTTCTGGTCTTCTTTAATAGCTACAAATTTTAGTTTCATTTCAAGAGAAAGAACTCTAGAGCCAGTAAGCCTAAATATATCCTGAAAAAAGAAAAGAAAGTTGAGAAATTGAGAAGAGTCAAATGATTGAATTGAAAGAATAACCAGATAGGTAACACCCTAGAAAATACACAGAAGTTATTTTGATTTTCTAACTTGGTCTGCTGTTGTTTTGGCAAAAAGATCATATACAAGGATAACTACAAATAAATAACTATTTACACATCATTTTTAATAATAAAATTTGCCTTACCTTTCTTTTCTCTTATCAGAACTCTTTCTGTTAATAATGAAAATTTATAACTGCATCTCCTTTAGACCTTTCTTTGCAACAACTGTTTTGTCATTTAAATCATAATTCTCAGACATATTTCAGGTTTCAGTCATGGAGCTTGAAATGCTTTATTTTCTCTGTTGCTTGCAAAATACAATTGTGAAATGGGTGAAAAAGCACAAGGAAAACAAATGGCCCCATTGAGATGGATGGTCTTTAAGATATCAAATGGGAACCAGATTGTCACCCAGTTTCTGTTAAAATCTATTGTCATGCCTCTGCTAAGCAACAGAGACTTGTTCTGAGTGATTATATGACGTTATTTACCTGCTATACCATTGACAGCAGATAAATTAAACGAAAAGAAAGTCAATTTCATAACAGTAGTTAACAGTATCTTTCCTAACTTTTAGTCATTTGTCATTTATTATTTTTTCCATAATGACTATCACCTTAAGTCTTATTTATATTTTGTTTTAAATCAGCTGCGTTTTTGTTTAAATAAATTTACAATAAAAGAAAACTTTATTATTACCATATTACCATTAATACAAGAACAGTATTATTTTTCATGAATAGAAATTAACTTAAGAAAAAAATACAATGGATAGAAAATAATATTTTAAAATTCTGGATATCTTTTGCTGCCTACAAGTGTGTGTCGGAGGGCCGGCGGGGGCGGGTGTTTGTGTGTGTGTGTATTGGCGGGGGGGGGGGTGGACCAAGTGGTTAAAAAACACATAAGATCTACCCACTTAACAAACTCTTAAGTGTATAGTACAGTATTGTTAATTACATGTATATTGTTTTACAGCAGATCTCTAGGGCTTTTTTAAAATCATGTGTGACTAGAATTCTATACTCACTAAACAGCAACTTCCCATTCCCCTGTCTTTCCAGCCCCTGGAACACCATCCTATTTTCTGCTTCTGTGAGCTTAGCCACTTTAGATAACCTCATATAAGTGGTAACCATGCAGTATTTGTACTTTTGTGATTGTCTTACTTCACATAGCATAACGTTTTCAAGGTTGATTCATGTTGGAGCATATGACAGAATTTCCTTCTTCTTTAGGGTGGAATAATAGTGTATTGCATGTGTATACAATTTCTTTATCCATTGATCTGTCAATGGGTAGTTAGATTGTTTCCCTGTTTTGACTATTGTGAATAATGCTGCCGTGAACATGGAAGTGAAAAGATTTCTTCAAGAACTTGTTTTCAATTCTTTTGAATAAAAACTCGGAAGTAGGATTACTGAATCCTATGGTAGTCTGTTTCTAACATTTTAAGGAACCTCCACACTTTTTCCCTAAGTGGCTGCACCTTTTTACATTCCCATAAAAAAGTGCAAAAGTTTCTAATGTCTCCACATTCTTACTAACACTTGTTATTTTTTAGGTTTATGGGGTTGCTTTTTTCTGATAGTAACCATCCTTAAAGCTATGAGGTTGTGGTTATTGTTTTCATTTGTCTTTTTCTGATGATTAGTGACATTGAGAATCTTCTCATTTATCTATTGGTCAGTGTATGTCTTCTTTGGAGAAATGTCTATTATTGAATAGACATTTGTCCTTTTAAAATTGCCTTATTTATTTTTATTATTTTTGCTACACATTTTTAATATATTTTGGCTATTAACCCTTTATCAAGTATATGGTTTGCAGATATTTTTCTCATGCCTTTTCACTCTGTTGTTTCTTTTCTATGTATAAACTTTTTAGTTAGATGTAGTTCTACTTACCTAGGCAATGAAGCATTGTTTTTGCTTTCATTGCCTGCTCTTTGGGTGTCATATCTAAGAAATCATTGTCAGGACCACTGTCATAAAGTTTTTTCCCTCTGTTTTATTCTAAAAGTTTTATAGCTTCAGGTCTTACATTTAAGTCTCTAATCCATTTTGAATTGATTTTTGTTTATGGTGAATTAAGGGTACAATTTCATTATTTTTGCAGCATCATTTGTTGAAAATGATGAAAATCATTTCCCATTGTGTGAACTTGGCACCCTTCTGAAAGACCATTTTATTGTATAAACATCAATTGATTTCCAGGATCTCTTTTTGTTCCCAGGATCTCCTTTTGTTCCATGTGTCTATATGGTTGCTTATGTGCCAGTACCATATTATTTGGATTATTGTAGCTTTATAGTATATTTTGAAACAAGTCTGGCTTTGTTCTTTTATGTTAAGATTGTTTTGACTATGTAAGCTTCTTTGTGTTTTCATATGAATTTTAGCATTGGTTTTCCTATTTCTGAAAAAAAAACAAAAAAACACCACTGGGATTTTGATAGAGATAACATTGAATCTATAGAGTAGATAGTATGGAAATTTTTAACAATATTAAGTCTTTCAATCTATGAAAACAGAGTGCCGTTCCACTTGTCTGAAATTAATTTCTTCAGTGTTTTCTAGTTTTCAGTGTACAAATATTTTACCTACTTGGTTAAGTATATTCCTAAATGTTTTGTGTTTTTGTTTGATGCAATAGGAAATGATACTATTTTCATTTTCTTTTGGGATTGTTTATTATTAGTGTATAGAAATACAACTGATTTTTGCATGTTGATTTTGTATTGTGCAATTTTACTGAATTTGTTTATTCTAACTTTTTGTGTGTGGGTAGAATCTTTAGGGTTTTCTACATATAAAATTATGTCATCATCAAATGGAGATAATTTTACTTCTTCCCTTCAGATATTGATGCCTTCTACTTCTCTTTCTTGTCTACTTGCTCTAGCTAGGAATTCTATTACCTTGTTGAATAAATGTGGTGACAGTGGCACCTTTTGCCTTGCTCCTGATTTTAGGAAAAAAAAAAGTTTCTGTTTTTCACCATTGAGTATGATGTTATATAAGCACCTTTTATATATGGTCTTCATCATGTTGAAGTAATTTTTATTTATTCCTATTTTGTTGAATGTTTTTATCATGAAATGTATTGAAATTTGTCAAGTGCTTTTGCTGTGTCTGTTGAGGTAATGATATACTTTTCATTCATTCTTCTGTTAATGTGGTGTATCAGTTGATCTATCTTGCTATGTAGAACCCTTGCATCTGAGAGATAAATCTCACTAGATCATGATACATTATCCATTTAATATGTTGCTGAATTCAGTTTGCTAGTATTTTGTTGAGAAATTTGCATCTATATTCATCAATGATATTGGCCTGTATTTTTCTTTTCTCGTAGTGTTTCATCTATCTTTGATATCACAGTAATGATGGCCTCGCATAATGAATTTGAAAATGTTAGGTTGAGAAGAATTTATTTGCATTAATTCTTCTTTAAATGTTTGGTAGAATACACCAGTAAATCCATCTGATCATATGTATTTCTTTGTTGGAAGAGTTGTGATTAATTATTGACTCCCTTAATAGTTATGCATTTGTTCCAAGTTTCTGTTTCTTCATGATTCAGTCTAGATCGGTTGTATACTTCCAGAAATTTATCTATTCTAGGTTATCCAAGCTGTTGACTTTTGCTCGGTGTATCATTGGTCATGTTAGTCTCATAGTCCTTTTCATTTCTGTGGCATCAGTTATAGTATCTCCTTTCATTTTTGATTAGCGTCTTCAAGTATTTTTCTTAACCTAGCTGTTTGTCAATTTAATTGATTTTTCAAAAAATTAATTCTTGGTTTCACTGTTTTTTCCTAGTACTTTTCTGTTCTCCATTTCACTTAGTTCTAATCTGATTTTTATTATTTTATTTCTTCGTCTTACTTTGGGTATAGTTTGCGCTGTTTCTAGTTTCTTGGAGTGTAAATTTAGGTTGATTATGTGAGTCTCTCTTCCTTTTTATTGTAGGCATTTACCATTATAATTTTCTTTCTTAATACTGATTTTGCTATTTCACACAAATTTTGGTATGCTATGTATTTGTTTTCGTTCAGCCCAGGGTATTCTCCAATTTCCCTTTTGATTCCTTCTATAATCTTTTGGTTGTTTAAAACTGTGCTGTTTAATTTCCACATACTGTGATTTTTTTTTTTTTCAGTTTTCCTTCTGTTATTGTTTTTCAGTTTTATTTATTGGTGGTTGGAAAAGATATTTAATTCTGTTATTGTTTTTTAGTTTTACTCTATTGTGGTTGGGAAAGATACTTAAATTAAGACTTGTTTTGTTACTAACACATGATCTATCCTATGTGTACCTAAGAAGAAAGTGTATTCTGCTGCTCTTGGCTGTATTTGTCTGTTAAGTTTAATTGGTCTTTAGTGTTGTTCAAGCAGTCTGTTTTCTCATTCATATTCTGTTTGGATGTCCTATCCATTATTGAAAATGGGGTATTGAAATCTCCTACTATTATTATGTTGCTTTCTCTTTCTCTCTTCAATTCTATCAATCAATGTTTACTTGATATAGTTGCTTGTTCTGGTATGGGATACATATATATTATAATTGTTATATTTTACTGGTGAGTTCACCTATTTATCATTATAGTGTCCTTTTTTGTCTCTCATGATAGTTTTTGACTTAAAGCCTATTTTATCTAAGTATTGCCACCCCAACTCTTTTGATTGCTGTTTATATGGGTTTATCTTTTTCCATCCTTTCACTCTCAGCCTATGTGTGTCCTTAAATCTAAAGTGAGTCTTTTGTAGGCAGCATATAATTGGACCTGGTTTTTAATTTATCTTTTGATAGGGCAGTTTAATCTGTTTCCATTTAAAGTAATTACAGAACCTGTAATCCTAGCACTCTGGGAAGCTGAGGTGAGTGGCTCACTTGAGGTCAGGAGTTTGAGACTAACCTGGCCAACATAGCAAAACCTTGTCTCTACTAAAAATACAAAAAAAAAAAAAAATAGGCATGGTGGTACATATCTGTAGTCCCAGCTTGGGAGACTGAGGCAGGAGAATCACATGAACCCAGGAGGCGGAGATTGCAGTGAGTTGAGATCACACTACTACACTCCAGCCTGGGTGGCAGAGTTAGCCTCTGTTTAAAAAATAATAAATAAATATTGATAGGAAATTACTTACTTTTTATCATTTTATTGTTTTCTGTGTTCCTTGTAGCTCTTTTGTCCTTATCTTTTTCTCTTGCTATCTTATTTGTGATTTAAAAAAATTTTTAGGGTCCTATTTTCATTCCTGTCTCATTTTCTTTTGTGTCTCCTATAGGTATTTCCTTCTGGTTGCTGTGGGGCTTATGTAACTCATTTTATAGTTATGATCATCTATTTTAAGATGATAACAATTTGACTTCAATCACATACAAAAATGGTGCTATTCCACTAGGCTGTTTATATTATTGTTATAACAAATTATCTTTTTATATTATGTATCCATTAACATAATTTTATAGTTTTTATACTTTTATCTTTCCACTTCTATATCAAAATTAGAAGCTGTTTATATATTTGTAATGTTATGTGTAATACAATGTTATAGTACTATAATATGTATTTGTGTATGTACACACACACACACACAAATACCCACCCCTTTACCACTAAGTTATATATTTTCATTTGCTTTGATGTTACTATCTGGTGTCCTTTCATTTCAGCTTGAAAGACATCATTTGCATATCTTGTAAGGCAGATTTCTTTTTAAGAGGACTGTTCTGTCTTGCCTTGGTTTTATCATTTGCAAAATGGAATGGTAGTGGCAATCAATACATCTTGGAAAAGTTTTATATGACTTGTAAATATCTCTGCAAAATTTAGTTATAATTATTACTTCAGCTTATACATTGAGGAAGTTTCCATTATGACATTATGAATTATTGTAGATTGCAAGGCTTGTGTAGTGTGTGTGTGTGTGCGCGCGTGCGTGCACATGCTCACTGAGGTATAGTTCTGAGGTAGAGATAGAGACAGTTGCTTTGAAACCTGATTGTCCTTTGACCCATAAAATTATGACCTTGTCTGCTCTGGGAACAGTCAGTTGCTTCTCTGGAGCAGGGGTGTTCAGTTGCTGATTTCCTAAACCGATTTCCTAAATGGGTAATTGTGTTCTGACTCATACAATTCCCTCTACATTTCCTGACTATTTCAGGTGACTGTCTCTTCCTCTTTGCCCTTAATGGGTATGTAATGAAGTCACATGATTCAAAGTTTTTGCTGTGTTTCAGGCTGGGGTGGACTACTCTTAATGTCTCACCAGAGGGTCAGAATAAAGCTGGCACACATGCGGTCTACTTCCACCTCAATTTCTAACCATATTGAAAAGAAGAAGGTCTTAAAATGAGAGGTGGCGTTCAGGGGCTAAAGATCCTCTGGTTGAAAGTTTTTGGTTAGTCATTAGTATTTCAGATGAGTTAAATGATCAGGTTTTAGGGTCAGTTTGCTTCATTTTTTTAAGCTGTGAACTTGGTTGTATGACTTTAACCTTTTGCAGTCTAGTTTCCTCATCAGTAAATTGGTGATAACAATAATACTTATTTCACAGAGTTTTTATGAGGATCAAATGATATATTCTCTATAAAAATGCTGGCCTGGCTGGGTGTGGTGGCTCATGCCTGTAATCCCAGGACTTTGGGAGGCTGAGGTGGGCAGATCACTTGAGGTTTAGAGTTTAAGACCAGCCTGGCTAACCAACATGGTGAAACCCAGTCTCTACTAAAAATACGAACAAATTAGCCGAGCATGGTGGCATGCACCTGTAATCCCAGCTATACTTGGGAGGCTGAGGCAGGAGAATTGCTTGAACCTGGGAGTTGGAGGTTGCAGTGAGCCGAGATCAGGCTAGGCGACAGAGACTCCATCTCAAAAACAAACAAATAAAAACAAAACAAAAAAATCTAAGCATGTTATGTGGCATATGTGTGGGGGACCAATGCATGTTGGCCTCAGTATGATTGTTTTCATTCGTTTGGCCCTTCAGTAGGTCATTGCTGGGCAACTCAACTCTATCTGGTAGCTGGAGAGAGAAACAGATTAAGTACAACAGATAATACAGTAGAGTTTTATGCAGTGTACCTGAGAACATAGGAAAGAGAATAGTTAGTTGACACTAAGGTCAGGGCATGTTTCCCAGAAGAAGTGGACCTTAAGGGAAAAGTGACATTTCCCTGGAGAAAAGAGGCAGGAGAGAGAGAGGTATTTGCCTTCCTGAAGCATCATACAAATAAATTTATGAGTGAGTTGGGTCTTTCATTCATGTAGTCCACATATAATTATTGAGTTCTCACTATGTGAGGGGCTCTGTAACACAATAATGGGGAAAAAATAAAAATAATATCCCTGCTCTATGTAACTCTCACTTTTTAGGCAAGACGGGTGTGAAACCAATAGCCCATAGGAAAAGTGTAGGTCATCATTGGATGGTACACCCTTGAGACTGACTAGGTGTTAGGATGGGAGGTATCCAGTAGGACCTCTGTGGGCAAATGAGATTTAAACTGAGACCCATGTGGGAGAATGGGAGTGAGGTAAGAAGAGGCAGAGAAGGCTCTGTGCCAGGAGGACCATGATGTCTTCTGGGAACTGAACAAAGTCCACTGTGGCTGAGACATAGAGCACATGGGAAAGGTACAGAGAGGACACTGGTGAGATAGCATGGGGAAGACCACAGGGGTTCCTGGTGGTCATTCCAAGGATGCAGACTTTCGTCCTAAGTGCAATGGGAACTCGTTGAAGTGTTCTGTTCATGCATAGAAATGTTTCAAGACTTATGTTTTGAAAAAGGCAATCTGCTATGTGCCACATGCATTAATGGGGATTAAAGTGGAAGTGGAAAGACCAATAGGTAGTTGTGACAAGAAGATAGTGGCTTGAATTGGGGTAGTGTCAAAAAAAAATAATAAATCAACAGCTGTATCTGGTGAGCTCTGAGGCACTTGGTATTGTTGGAGAATAAGATACATGGTGCTGAGTCATTGACATGATTAGTTAGGGCAGCTTTTGAGGAGCAGTGGTGTGACTATTTCCTGCTAAGAAATTTGCATTTATACTATAAAATGGGCTGAGGGAGGTTAAGTAGCAGAGAAATGAAATAATCAGATTAGTGTATGTGTGGAGGATATTTTCCCACCTACTTCTTGAGCTAGGCGTTTATTGAATTTAGAGTAATAGATGAGAGAAACAGTACAGCATCGGATGGAAAGCAGATTCTTTTGTATAACAGCACAAAAGAGTTATGTGAAAGGGAGGTTAAACTCGCCAGTGTGAAAGGCTATTGATCTTATAAATACTTAACCCTGAAGCCACCTAAGCCTTCTCTCAGGCACAACCCAAATATTCCAAACCTCTAGTGCAGCCAAGGATTTGGATGTAACTGGAGGATGGATGACCACTGTGGAAACACAATGAATGAAGACACTTTGTGGGCAGGGAGGGGTTTACAAAAGTGTTAAAGGAGTCAAGGGATTATGGGAGAGAGAGAATGTCTAGTGGGGATGGCTTTCCTTTCTGCTAGTAAGCAGGTGGCACTGGGTCGTGTTCTCAGAGTCTAAAACAGAGGCCCCATGACCATTGAGGAGCTAGGAATAAATCAGAGACAGAGGGAAAATATTTGGAAAACCAAATTCATTTTGCACTGTCTATGATTTGGACCTCAAGTCAGGGGTGATTTGCGAGACTCTTGACACTCTATATCTGACTGGCCAAGAGTGAAATAATCTAGTAATGAATTGGACCACTCTTCCCTTACCTTCCTTGGGTTGATGTGTTTAAGACACTACATGGGGAGTGCTCTGAAGGGATGGAATATTTGGATGCTTTTGCAGTTGTCTGGGAAAGAAGGCTGTCCACAGTGACTGAAACAGACATAAGAATTATTGATCAGGTGGAATCTTTGGGAGGATTAAACAAACCTCAAGAAAATGTTGAACCCGGCTGAGCTGTGCCGGGGAAAGAAAAAAAAAATCAAGAAAAAAGAAAAACTAAAATGTTCTACCTCTATGAAGTTTTAAGCCTGTTCCACATCACACTTCCAAAAATTTAATAAGATAATTTATTAACCATCCTTGCTGTGTGTTACAGATAACTCTAAATTCCCTTAAATACATCTTAGCTTTCAGATAGTAGGCACTTTTCAACAGCTTGTGTGCAGCTGTGATGTGCCGTACTGATTTCTGTGCCTCACTTTCGGTGTTGTATACTGGAGACATTCATTCGGGGTGTGGATCAAACTTCTGATTGTTCGTTTTCAGGTTACAGAACTCAACAATGTGAAGAACGTAGCTCGATTGCCAAAGAGCACCAAGAAACATGCCATAGGGATTTATTTCAATGATGATACTTCCAAGACTTTCGCTTGCGAATCAGGTTTGTCTCTGGCAGGGCTGCGGGGCTTTTGCTTTTAGATTCTGAGTGGGTGCTGGACACACAGATTAATCTTTTGGACATTTCCACAGATCTTGAGGCCGATGAGTGGTGCAAAGTACTCCAGATGGAGTGTGTAGGAACACGGATCAATGACATCAGCCTTGGAGAGCCTGACTTACTGGCCACTGGGGTTGAAAGAGAACAGAGTGGTATGTAAAGAAAATTCTCTTTTCTCTCTTTCAAAACTCTTTATGTCTCTGTATAATGAAACATAAGACATCTTCATTATGTAAAGTTTTTGGGGTATAAAAATGTATATAGAAATAGGGCCAGGCACGGTGCTCATGCCTGTAATCCCAGCACTTTGGGAGGCTGAGTTGGGTGGATCACGAGGTCAGGAGTTTGAAACCAGCCTGGTGAAACCCCACCCCTACTAAAAATACAAAAATTAGCTGGGCATGGTGGCACGTGCCTGTAGTCCCAGCTATTTGGGAGGCAGGAGAATCACTTGAACCTGGGAGGCAGAGGTTGCAGTGAGCTGAGATCGTGCCACTACACCCCAGTCTGGGTGACAGAGTGAGACTCCATCTCAAAATAATAAATAACATGTAAAGAAATAAATAAAACAATCTTTTATCTAAAGTCACAACCTGTCTTAACATTTCAGTGTATTTTTTTCTTATTTTTTTTCCAATTCATAACATGAATATATCTAAATTAATAATATCAGTTGAAATTTTGGGGAACCTGTTATGTGCCAGTTTGGTGGAAGATGATCCATTCATCTCAGATTATTTATTGTACATTTCACAGCAGCCCTATAATGTAGGTATAATTACTCTCTTCATTTTGCAGATGAGGAAACTAAAATTTAGAGGCACTAAAGACCTTGCTCCAATTGTGGTAACTCACTACGTTTGATTCTAGACTGTCTCATTGGGCTCATATTTGCAGTGTACAGATTTTAAAATGTCATGGGCATTTTTTGGTCTTGCCTTTTTCACTTAAAATGTTAGCAACAGCTTTCCAATGCTTTCAGTATACTTCAAACTTCATGAATATTTCATTAAATTTAAACCCATCTAAAAATCTCTAATTACAAAAATATATATATTATTGAAACCCTTGAGCTGACTCTGAGCTCCACACTCAATCTGGGAATAAATCATTTAAAATAATAATGACCAAAATATTTATGAACACTTTGGCAAAAATCAATGTTGACTTGCAGAACAAACCTGGAAGTGAGGAATCATTTCTTTGACTCCTAACAGCTGAGCCTAGGGACAGGGTAGATCAGATCGAAGAGTTCTGCTTTAGCTGGCTGACTTAATCTCTGAGGGCATGTCACCTTAGAAAGGACTGTGGTCATCTGGTCTGATTATGGACATGGCAGAGACAGAATTGTACTGACTTTCTGTTGGTGCACACTCCAATGTGAGTAAAAAAATGCTGTCCCTCCCAATCAGAACTATGTCTTCATGACACATTGATGCTCTGTGACTGTAAAAGGCACCATGTCTACCATAACCCATCTCCACAGAAGTGTTATTGACCGAGACCTAGAAGTGCTGGATAATTCAGAGGAACCTCTTTGTAGATTGGAAAATTGAGCTACAGAGAGATTAAGTCATTGATGGGGTCACACAACCAATCCCTGCGCTCCTCCTTCTCTGGCTTACTAAATCAGGATGCCCCAGGCAGAGAGGATACCTGGGAGCCAAGCATAAAGAAAACCTGGCAGGTTTTGATTACTATTCTTTTTTTCACCTAGAGTGCTCAGATCAGCACTTTTCACAGATTTATATCTGGAAAGTAGTATCCTGACAGCATCACAATCTGAATTTAAGAATTGGCAGTGCTTAGGAGATACCTTACTCATGGCAGTTTTCTGTGCCTCAGTTTCCTCTTCTGTTAAATGGAAACAATACCTCTGGTCTACAAGTATCAGGGATCATTATAAATTCAACTATGTCCTCTCAGGCCCTTTACAATGTTAATTAGTATGACTTCAAGTGATTGCAATTAATGTTATTGCAATCACTATTAATGTTATTCTTTTTAAAATTTTATTAATATTTTTCCCTATTTCTCCCCTGTTATTATTCTTGGGCGAGGTACGACTTATAGAACTTCTAAGCAAATAAATTGATAATGATCTCTCTTTTTACTTAATATAGACAGTCGTTCTTACTTGGAACTGTCAAAGGAGGGAATATGCTCCATTAGAATATATATATATATTTAAAGAGTTACTAGCAATCAACAAATATTTGCTTATTGGAAGTATAAAATAATTTAAAATTTTTGAATGGTAGATGGCGGAACATTTCATGAACACAATCTTGGCATTAGTATTTACTAAATTCAACTAAAATCCATGAAAATTCAAATGACTATTTTATTGTAAAACAAGGTATTTAGAATACTGCTAATATAAAATTGTTAATGTCACATTGTCAGATGTAGGCTGTCTACCAAAATGATGCATGGGGGAAATATACTTGCTATAGTAATATTTTTGCTCATAGTTCACTTAAAAACGTTGACCCTAATACTTCTTAACGAATTTTCCAGAAACTTAACAGAAATATGGTATTATAACAAAAACATCCCTGTATCTGCAGGGATGAAAATTAGGTTACAGTAATCAGCCAAGCAGTTTATGGAGAATAATCTTGGTTGCATTTTAGCAATTATCTAAATATGCAATGAATATTTCTTTCCAGTATTTGGCTAAAGAAAGCTCTGTGTTAAAACTATTCAAATATATGCATTGGCATTTCCCAAAATTGTTGGCCAGTTAAGTGCATAGTATTACTATGGAGCTTTATTTAAATAATTTGGGATACAGTTTTATTCATTTAGTTATAGAAATTACGAGTTGATCCACTTAACTTTAATATCATTAAACCATGACGTAATTGTTTTTTACCTTTTGTCTTATGTGAGCACAAAAGTGTGGATCTAGTTAATGTGTTCTTTGCAGGAAAAAAAAATTGCTTTTAATGGTTTCATTGCTTTAGTCTTTTATTGGCATATACTTTTTTATTATGCAAATTTAAAAATTATAAAATTGGTCTTTGCTCATGTAAACAGTGCTTAGTGTATGTTGACAGGCTGTATCATTATGTTACTTAATAGGGTCTGCATTTAAGAAATCATTTTCTGGGACTGTTATTTTATGGAAAAGATTTATCTTTTTGAAAATGCAACCAAAATCTAGAATGTGAACTTGAATTGTTTTTAATGCCTCTATGTTCCTACAATGTCTTTGATGTTTTATTCCTGGGGATTTTAGACTAACCTTTTGTTTTTCTCCCAGAGAGATTCAATGTGTATTTGATGCCATCTCCTAACTTAGATGTACATGGCGAATGTGCCTTGCAGATTACATATGAGTATATCTGTCTTTGGGACGTCCAGAATCCCAGAGTCAAACTCATCTCTTGGCCGCTAAGCGCCTTGCGGCGGTATGGACGTGATACTACGTGGTTCACTTTTGAGGCAGGGAGGTGAGTTTAATTACTTTTAATGACTATTTTTCTGTTTTTTTTTTTTTTTTTTTTTTTTTTTGTTGTTGTTCATTTTTACCAGACTTGTATCATATGAGGCGGTAGGTTTATATATGATACCCAACTGAAGTATACTTGAAGAAATTCAGAGTTGCGATTACGTAATATGAGGGGTCTTGTAAATATTTACACCTTCAACGTAGCTTTTTCCCTGTGGAAGATTCTAATGCTTCACACACATGATAGAAAATATCATTACACAGTTTGATTCCATACCACAAACTGAAGTTGAACCAGGTTAAAAAATGTTAAAAATGTACCGTTTCCTGGGTCAAGCTGAACAGACGCCAGCTTCTTGATTTTGGAAAACTTCCATATTGTTATTTCACATGTGCTTCCTCATCTGAGCTAACCATGGTAGATTAATATGAGGGTCCATGGACTTTTTACCAGCTGCAATTTCTTGAGTTTCATCTATTTGGCTTACAGTGTAAGGATTCCCATGAATATTGAAAGAGATTAATGCTAAAACTTGCTCTTTGTGATACCTACTAAGCACTTTCAGGGTTTTTTCTTCTTCCTTTTGGGGTTAATCTGGGAGAGATAAAATAGTGTCAGTAATATATGGGTTGATTGCTACCTACAAAAAGATTTCTCTAGTCAGAATCCTATTTTCCTTGTCCTTCACTTTTCCCTCAGAATTTTGGCTTCATTTTGGAACACTGCAGATAAATTTTATATTTTAGAATTTTAAATGACTAAATTTTAAGAAATGTAAGTTCTTCTGTATATGGCTTGATATTACACTCAAACAGAAAGTATTAAACAAAAATTGTTTGTAAAGGCAGATAGCTATTCCTGACAGGAATATGACCCCTCATGGAAGGAAAGTAAAAACGGAAGTTCTAAACACCCCAGTCCATGTGAATAGGTAACAGTAGTGGTCACCTCTGAGTAATCTGTTTATTCCATTTTAATCAAAGACCAGTTATTTAAAATTTACATCAGAAATATGACCAATGTGATCTTCTTACAACTATCTGGGAAGATTTTTACTTTATATTTTTCACACAGCTCTTTTCTGGTTTATTTTATTTTTAAGTACCAAGAAACAAGTTGGTGCATCTTCCAAAGACTACAAAGGTTATCACAAAAAGTAAACCTTTAATGTTTAAAGCAATGTTCTTATTTTGTGAGAATTACTTATTTATCCTTCTTATAAGAAAAATCCTAGGCCAGGAACAGTGGTTTATGCCTGTAATCCAAGCAATTCTTGAGGCCAAGACAGGTGGATTGCTGGAGCCCAGGAGTTTGAGACCAGGCTGGGCAATATAGGGAGACCCTATCTCTCCAAAATTTCTCTACTATAAAAACACATGCACATGCATGTTCATCACGGCACTATTCACAGTAGCAAAGACTATGGAATCAACCCAAATGCCCATCGAGGATAGACTAGATAAAGAAATTTAGTACATATACACCATGGAACACTATGCAGCTATAAAAAAGAATGAGATCATGTCCTTTGCAGGGACATGGATGGAGCTAGAGGCCATTATCCTTAGCAAACTAATATAGGAACAGAAAACCAAATACTGCATGTCCTCACTTATAAGTGGGATCTGAATTATGAGAACACATGGATACATAGACGGAAGCAACACACACTGGGGCCTATCTGAGGGTGGAGGATGGGGGAAGGAGAGAATCAAGAAAAATAAATAATGGACACTAAGCTTAATACCTGCATGATGACACAATCTGGACAATAAACCACCATGACACAAGTTTACCTACGTAACAAACCTGTACATCCTGCACATGTACCCCTGAACTCAAAAGTTTTTTAAAAAGGAAAATAAGAATACCTGTTCATTACTAGGTATATTGTACAAAAAAAAAATTATTAAATGAAAAAAAAAATTAGCCAAGCATAGTGGCACACACCTGTGGTCTCAGTCACTCCAGAGACTGAGGTAGAAGGATGACTTGAGCCTGGGTGGTCCATGCTCCAGTTAGCTAAGATCATGCCATTGCAGTCCAGCCTTGGGTGACACAGTGAGATCTTGTCTCAAAAAAAAGAAAATCCCTATTGAAAATTAATAGTTTTTTGGTAAGGTTGGTACCTTTTTCCCTTTGTGTCTCAGAAATGATTTATATATTAACTATAACCAGTGAAATCTAAGTTTAGACAATGTTTTATGATATGAATAGGCTTTTCTATGACTGTACATCTCATATCACCCCCATTCATATTTCAAATTGATGTGTAAGATAATTCTTTATTGATCAAGAGTCATTGGATCTGTTTGGGGTAGCACTCATTCAATTATTAATATTTTAAAATCATTTTTTGATTTACTATTTACAGGAAATATTAGTAGAAAAACCATATAGCTTTTTATGGTAGTTTCTGAAGATCAAAACCTTAGTAAACTTTATTAATATCTCATATCTACTTTAAACTTGAAAAACATATTATCTTATTAATTTTCCAGGTATAAAATGAATACTATACATATCTTCCAAACGTTTAATTCATTTATACTGAAATCTCATAGCACTGCTAAGGATTTAGCTGATTACTTAAAAGATGTTAATTTTTCTCCTAAGTGCTGTTGGAAACCATAGAGATTTGAAGGCAGGTGTGTTTGAGTCTCTGTGTGTCTATGAGATGTATGTATATGGTGTGTGTGTGTATGCCAGGTAATTGTGTTAATATTTTATAAAGGTGACTTTGACCACATTGTGGACAGTAGGATAGTGGGACAGATATATGGATGTGGGAGATATTGAACCAGCTCAAGTGAAACAGTGGTGGATGAAAAGATATATTGGTTAATCAGTACCACATTACACCTACTCACAGGTTTAAATGAAATATTGGTTGGCCATTACTAAGCACAATTATTGGCATAAAAGAGGTTTTCAATACCCGTTTTTAGAATAAAGCAACACTCCTGTTCTCTCTCCCTGTTTCTCTTCCTCTTTCTTCTTCTCCTTCATTCCTTTTTTTCTTTCTTTCTTTCAAAAAAACAACAAAAAAAAGAGAGAGTGGAAGAGAAAGCAGGCCCTGCTCTCAAAAAACAAAAAAAAAAAAAAAAAAAAAAAGAAAAGATATATTGGTGACATAAATCCCAGAATTATTTCAATGGTTTTTACCAAAAGGCTGACTTGGAAGACGTAAGTGTTTTATTCCATGACTTTGATGACCCCTTTATAGTCAGTCCATCTGCATATTTCTTCAAGAACTCCAGTGGTTAGATGACTATAATATTAACAACCCAGGACACTCAGTGTTATACTTCCAATATTGTAGGGACATAGAATATTTTTTGATTTTGAATAGCATTATTTCTTATGCATTGGTCATGTTTTGTAGGGCTGGTGCAAACTTGAGACTGAATGGTCAGAAATGAAAGTGTGGAAGCTGAGTGCTTAGGATCTTACTCATTTCTCAAACAGCATGGCATAGTATACGAAGCACTGAATCAGAATTTAGAGAGACTCTGAGTAATTTCTAGTTTTTGCTAGCTGCTAACCTTGGACAAAGTTCTTAACCTTCCTTATAAGTTTATCAGAGTAATAACTTTCTTGCAGTTGTTGTAAGTAAAGGTGGAAATGTATGTAGATGTGTAGATGACCTGGAAGGATGCTGGGCTTCTCCTAAATAGTATCCTTGGTATTCTATTATGCTTACTTTTGGAGCAGAACTTGGGCTTGCGGGATACAGTGTTAAATGCAAGGTAAAATTACTATTTTATATTTTGCCTGAAACTCAAATAAAGATGAATTTTTGTAGTTACCATTAAGATGCTCACGATAATAAGATAATTCGTGTTCCACCAAGCATGAAGCTTTCATGTCTGCCTTGCTTTATTAGTGAAGATAATTTTTTCTTTGACTAATTTTAGATATGTTGAAATGAGGCAGTTTTATAATTTCCCCCCTCTCTCACATCAAGAAGTGAGCCGGAGGCCAGGCGCGGTGGCTCATGCCTGTAATCCCAGCACTTTGGGAGGCCAAGGCGGGTGGATCACGAGGTCAAGGGATCAAGACCATCCTGGTCAACATGGTGAAACCCCGTCTCTACTAAAAATACAAAAAATTAGCTGGGCATGGTGGCGTGTGCCTGTAATCCGAGCTACTTGGGAGGCTGAGGCAGGAGAATTGCCTGAACCCAGGAGGTGGAGGTTGCAGTGAGCCGAGATCGCACCATTGCACTCCAGCCTGGGTAACAAGAGCGAAACTCTATCTCAAAAAAAACAAAAACAAAAACAAAAACGGAGTGAGCAGGAGTTGTCTAAGTAAATAGTTTTCACATATTCAACAGGCATCTGCAAACACTTAGCAATATCCTCTAGAACACAGGGAGTCTTTCTTGGACAAAGTTCTGCTCATATTCAGCCTCTCTTAGAACTAGAATTGAGTGTTATTCCTGCTCAGTGGCCCGATTTCACACCACCAAAGCTGATAGTGGAGCATGTGTAATAAATTGAACTGGAAGTTGGAGGAAATGAAGTAAAATTACAGTTCTGTCACTAGCTGTGGGAACACGGATATGTCACCTAACTCACTGGGCTTCTTTTCATTGCCACCTGTAAATTGGGAACACATATATTACTTATCTCACAAGATTGCTATGAAGATTAAATAAAGGCACAGGTAAAGTCACCTGGAATAGTGCCTGGCAGGTAGTAGGCAGTTGTATCAACCCAGACTGGTACTGAAAATAAATTCATTGACTTACATAAACTCAAAGTCTGAGGAGTAGAGATGGCTTCAGTCTTGGCTTGGCTCAGTGTCCAAATGGTGATCCTGGGTTTCATTTGACAGTTCTGTTCTAAAATAGGTTCATTCTAGCCCCATATGGTGACTTTCAGGAGCTTTGAGATCTCCCTAAACTATCTCAGTAGAAGAGAGATATACTACTACTATCTGCTGACCATTATATATACTATGTCAAGCACCGCACTTTACACAAAGCTCACAGGGTACAAATACAATGAGGAGGGTTCTTTGAAGGCACAAGGAGGGTACTGTTGCCATCAGAAGAGGAGTGGAGGTGAGGTTTTTAAAAACTAATGAAATATGTACAATATAGCATTTAATAATTGCTCAAAACAAGTAAGGTCAGGAGGCTACTTGACTGTAATTAGCATTTGTACTCACAATGGTATTTCCAGAGCAGTGATTCTTAGCCAGAGCTGATTTTGCCCCTAGGGGACATTTGATAATGTCTGGAGACATTTTTGATTGTCATAACTTGGGCAGGGGGTGTTACTGGCATCTAGTACAAAAAGGGGCCAGAGTTGCTGCTAAACATCCTGCACTGCACAGAATGGTCCCTGATGAGAAAGGATTATCAGGTCTAATCATGTGGTTGAGAAATCCTGCTCTAGCAGGTGTATGAGCCATTGAAAATCATCAATAACATGTATTGAGCCCTTACTATATGAAAGCCTCTGTGCTAAGAGGCTCATTATCTCATTTAAGCTACTCATTATCATCGAAACTAGGGGATACAGTTATTTCCATCTTAAAATGAAACTTGGGCAATGGCAAGAAGTCCAAAGATACAAGGCTGATAAATTCGGGACTCATGCTCAGGTCTTTTACTTCCAAACTCTATAGATTTCTAAGAAGGCTCACCTTCTATTGGAGGTTAGCATAGTTCTTCATTAACTTCTGCAGAACTATGGGAAAGAAAGCATGTTTATGTAACCAAAACTTGCTAAATCCATTTTGGATAATCTTGTGAGCATGTTATCCTTTCCCGCTGAAGCTGCTCAGTATGAAGAAGGCATCTATCAATAAGCCACAGACTTGCAAAGATAATGGTAATGTAAATATGCCTCCTGAGCTGCGCACTGGTGTGTAAATGTTCTTAGCTTGACTTGACTTTTTTGAACCCCCCCCATATGTTCTCTTAGTTTGGAGTGTAGGCACCTACAACCAGGATTGTTCATCTTTCCTGGGTAGCAGTATGCAAATCATAGTGCTGGTCATTGGGGTCTTCTGCATGCTGTTTTTCTCCTTTTCCTCCTGGTCTCAGAAAATCTGACTATATTCTCTATTTTTTGAGGAAATTCAGAATTGAAATATAACATTTTTTAGTAAGAGGAAATTGCACAATTAATTACCCTGGGAGATAGAGAACAATTGATTTATCTTGGGGGCTAAGAGACATATTACTTATTTTGAAACTTTTTAAGTATTTTGTTTGTTTCTTTCCACTCTAAAGCTCTGAAGCCTCACGGAGGCACATCAGATGGGCAGGGGCACTCATTTTTTATTGGAAGCTCCAACTGACATGAAGTTCTAACTGCAGCAGCATCCCCCTTGGAACGATTCTTGCAGTGCGATTGTGTAGAGAAGGGTGGCAGGTGTCCAGTCCATTTCTCTGTTAACTGTACAGCTTGCTGCTGAGTTAGCATGCTTCAGTGTCAGACTCGCCTTGCCTCCTGACTGATTTAAATTAATACCCTGGGTTTCGCACCTGCAGGAGCTAGAGAAGCTCAGGTGACATTTGGCAGAGCATACTAAATAATTACCACACATGAGTGCCTTTCTTTACCAGCTGGAGAGAGTCTCTTGTGTGCTTTTGACATCGTTTTAAGAGAAACTTTAAGGTATGCCAAAAATAGGTGAAAATCCAAATTGCATATACAAATACTTTTCCTTAAATGGAGTTCACAGGTGTTTTATTAAAAATATTTTTATTTATTTGGATATAAAGACATCTGAACAGCTTTAGAAAACAGTTTCTTGCATATTTTCTAAAACTAAAACTAGCGTAATTGTTGAAATAACTTTTCATTCAAGAAAAAAATCTGTTTCCTCCTTTAATTGGTGAGTTTGCAAGGTAAAATGACAATTGTTTTGATAGCTTATGAATATTTTCTCTTATCTATTTGAAAATCTGAAATACATGTCTATTTGAATATTTGAAAGCTGCATATTCCCAATTTCTCTTATTGAATGTTAGCTTCTTAGTAATCTCTCGTTTCTGAATGTTTTACAGAGCATACACTTACCCTTATTGAAGAATTTAAAGCAAGTAAGCAGCACAGTCTACTCAGCTCCCCCAACTACGTTGAGTATAACGATGAGAATACACATGTGCTGGATCTAACAAAAGTTTGCTCAGGAGAAGTAAAATCCTCTTCTTTTGTAAGAAAAAGGGAACAAACATTGTGTCATTTAAATAGCCACTCATTCATTAGCATTTTCCTAAAAAATAATTTCAGTTACAAAGATAATACACACATTATAAATATTCTAATAGTAGAGGCATGTATGAAATAATCCCAGCACTTTGGGAGGCTGAGGCGGGTGGATCACAAGGTCAAGAGATCGAGACCATCCTGGTCAACACGGTGAAACCCCGTCTCTACTAAAAATACAAAAAATTAGCTGGGCATGGTGGCATATGCCTGTAATCCCAGCTACTCAGGAGGCTGAGGCAGGAGAATTGCCTGAACCCAGGGGGCGGAGGTTGCGGTGAGCCGAGATTGCGCCATTGCACTCCAGCCTGGGTAACAAGAGCGAAACTCCGTCTCAAAAAAAAAAAAAAAAAAAAAAAGGTAAAATAGATGTTAGATTGAGTCCCACAGTGAAAAATAAAGTTGAGAAGGACAATAGACAGTGCCAAAGAAGGGGTGCAGTTTGAAAGAGAGTGAGCAGGACTGGCTTTACTAAGTAATGTTAAGATGTGAGAGTGTGAGCCATGTAGGAATCTGGGGGAAGAGCATTCCTTCCAGAAAGAAGATGGAAAAAGATGCTGAAGAGAAAGTATTCAAAGAAGAGCCAGGAGGCTGATGTGTCTGAGAAGAATCAATGAATGGGAATCCATACATGGCATTCACAGCAGGGTCAGGCTATGTGGCTCTTGAAGGTGGTTGTAAAGAATTTGGCTTTTAGTCTTAGTCTGAGTGGGAGCCATCAGGGCTGTGTAGAGTTGGACAACTACAGAGTTTGAGCAAATAGTTCCCAAGATGGCTCTCATTTCTGACACCAATTGCAAGTTCGTGGGTTTCTAAAACTACCCTAAGATTTAGGAAGTCACTATAATGACTCCCAGAACTCACCAAACGCTATTCAACTCAGTTATGATTTATCACAACGGGGCATGTAGATTGAAATCAAGCAAGGAAAGCAGTGCATGGGAGGGAGTCCAGAGAAGTTCCAAGTGTGGGGCTCCTGTTTTCTTCTCCCTGTGGAATCGGGGCATGCTGCTTTCCTCCTGACGACATGGGACATTACGCATGGAGCACTGACAACCTGGAAGACGCCCCTGAGCCACCACTCAGAGATTTTATTGGGCTTCATTATGTAGGCATGCTTCATTGGTGGCACGTGGGGTGGGTCTCAGTCTCCAGGCTGACTGATATCACATGACCTGAATCATATTGAATTGAATCAAACTATTCCTGTCTGTCTAGCTCAAGTCTCCCAGGTAAGCAAAGGTTACCTCGCAGGAGATCCTAGCAAAGGGCTGTTTTTAAACGAGGTTGCATTTTTCTCTAAGCTAGAGAGGTGTTAGGCAAAGAAGTGACATAATCTTTTTTTTCTTTAAGACTTTCTCAAGCTAAAACCAGTTACAGGGCATTGTAGTACTCATGTGAGGGACAAGAATGGCTGCAGGCACGTGAGTAACAGTGAATATGGTCTTAAATGTTGAATAATGCTGGGTTTTTTAACTAAAGCCAGAAGGATTTACTGTCAGATTGGAGATGGGCTAAGAGGGAAAGGGAAGTGTTAGGGACCCTCCAGGAGCAGCTAAGACTGCAGAGAAAGGTGTGGAGTGGGCACTGGAGCTGAGGATGACCCACAGGTCACTTTTGGATAGGTTAACTTCAGGGCTCACTCAAAAGTTCACCCCACTTACTAAACCGCCTTCTCATCCCGTCAAGGGATTAGTAAAGCCACACATTGTGTTCGCGTTCAGAACTGTTAAAAAAGCACTGCTAATTCCAGCCCATTTCTTATAACCTGCTATTGCAGGAAGAATGTGTGAAAATGCTTTCTTCATACAAGGGGTTAGAGCACATCATAGAACAAAAATGGAAAAAGTGAACTTCCTTTGACTTTCCGCACATCACAAGTGATTAAGAACAGATACAATTAATAAGCAACCACTGTCTGTTACACTAGCTTTGTTCTGTGACTACAGATAGTAGTTAATTTATTCTTTTGTTTGTTTTTCCACAAACCCTCAAGTCCAGACAGTAAGTATTAGAATTTATATCTAAAGGCAATAGCAAAGGTGTCTGTGCATCTTTGAGGGGACTCTGGCTGTTAAGAAACTCATGCTAGTGACGATGAAATGGCAGAAGGAAGGCCACAGTGTGGCCTGCACGATTTGCACTGGCGCCTTTCTCTTCACCCTGCACACCAGCTAACAAGCTTTACATCTCGTAAGGTGTGCTAATCCTCCAGCACAAATGCTGTGTCCTTCACTGGAGCTGGAGAAACAAAACACCCGATTTTTTGCTTCCTAGTTTTTATTTAATTAAAACCGATTCTTTTCTTAGAGGGAGATTCCTATTTCTGAATTCATATTTTCATTTTCAAAGAAGAGGTTTATTTTATTGTGCCCACCCACCTTTTCTCTCAACATCAGTCTTTCTCCCAGCCACACACACACATTCCGTTCCCATACATCTTAGTCATTCCTGCTTCCCCACTGCCGTTCTGGGTGCAGTCACCCTCATTTCCTTCAAGGCAAAGATGTGGTTGTGCCTCTCTCATGAGGATTTTCCAGAGCACCCTGTTCTGTTTGACTTTGACATTTGAAAGGGTTAAGATAGCAGCAAGGACAAATCCTAATTAAATGCTTATTTGATGCCAGATCCTTTGCTAAATACAAAACGCAACCTCTCACTATCCTGTGTGGTTTTTGTGACCTTGTTATTCACATTTGAAATACGAAGTCACAGAGACTTTGAGAAGTGGAGGAACCCATCCAAGGTCATGATTGCATCATGTGAGGGAGCTGGGATTGAGGCGTCTTTTTTTTTTTGAGGCAGAGTTTCAGTTTGCCACCCAGGATGTCGTGCAGTGGTGTGATCTTGACTCACTGCAACCTCCGTCTCCCGGGTTTAAGTAATTCTCCTGCCTCAGCCTCCCGAGTAGCTAGATTACAGGTGCCCACCACAATGCCCAGCTAATTTTTGTATTTTTGTAGAGATGGGTTTTCACCATGTTGGCCGGGCTGGTCTCAAACTCCTGACCTCAGTTGATCCACCTGCCTTGACCTCCCAAAGTGCTGGGATTACAGGCATGCCCAGCGGAGACTTCGTATCTTCCAGACGTCACCCCACATCACCTGGAGCAGGTCTCTAGTAACTAGACCTGCGTTTCCAAAACTGTGGCATGATTTTGGGCAGTAGAGGTGATGTTAAATAAATCTGAGTCTCACAATGATAAAGTCATTTTCTTTTCAGTTTACTTTTTGATCCTTTTGCTTGAATAATGGAGAAACATTTCAGTTGGACGCTGCGTGCCTGACACATCTCTAAAACTTTCTAATGTACTTGTGTTACTAAGAAGTGAGCAAACTTCTAGCTCAGATCTTTGACAGCAAGAGAATGTAGCAGAGTTTGATAACAGTTTTTTAAATGTATTTTTAAGCTTGCTTTCAACTTATAACAGGGGATACTGGTTTGATATGGATGTGATAATTCCAACTTACAAAAATAGATTCATTTAAGGAAAATAAAGCAAGTTGATTAAAAATGAATTACATAGGTGGCACAAAGATTTGACAACCATCTTACAAGTTGTATGTGAATGATGGATGTTGACAGCTGTCCCATGCTCAGAAGCCTGAGTGGCAAGTGACATATGATCTGTTATCTTACACTGATTCCCATTTCTCACCCTACCAGTCACAGAAAGGGCTAGGAAAACAATTGCAATAGCAATTGAGCCAGATTGCCCTGATCTCCAGCAAGCACACACACGGGGCACTAGGAGAATAGACAGGTGCTTTAACTTAAGCTGTGATCAACCAGGCAGTAATGCCAGTGGCTGGAACAGTAAAGACAATGAAGGTAGACAATGTGGAATGTCCTTGTCATCCAGCCTGTACTGAAGCAACAGTTCCCTAAACTCAGACGCTGCCCTGTATATAAAGCCTCTTACCATGTACTTATTACTTGGGTTCTCCCTTGTCCTCATGTTAGTCTATTTCAGTGATTTTTTTTCTACTGGGGACATTTGTCAATGTCTGGAGACACTTGTGCTTGTCAAACTATGGGGTACTACTGGCATCTAGTAAGTAGAGGCCAGGGATCCTGCTCAATATCCTACAGTGCTCAGGACAGCCCTAATAACAAAGAATGATGGGACCGTGTCAGTATTGCTGACTTTAGTAGAGTTGAGATCAAGTCCACATGATAAGCTCCTTAGAAATTCCTCCCCAATCTGGGCATGGTGGCTCATGCCTGTAATCCCAGCACTTTGGGACACTAAGATGGGTGGATCACCTGAGGTCAGGAATTTGAACCTAGCCTGGCCAACATGGTGAAATTCCATCCCTAATAAAAATACAACAACAAAAAAAAAGGTTGGTTGTGGTAGCAGGCACCTATAATCCCAGCTACTCAGGAGGCTGGAGGCAGGAGAATCACTTGAACCCAGGAGGCGGAGTTTGAAGTGAGCCAAGAGTGTACCATTGCACTCCAGTGCGGGTGACAGAGTGAGACTGTCTCAAGAAAAAAAAAGAAAAAAGAAATTCCTCCCAAATTTCTTCCTCAAAATGAAGCTCCTAGAACCCACATGGCTAAGCCTCTCGTTTCTTCATTTCATGTCTATGCAAGTGTTTTTTCTTGTCATAGTGCTGTTGGCATTGCTGTAGCCCCAGGGGCAGGGGGAGGGGATTGTACTCCACTTGTTCAAACTATTTTTAGTTCACCTCACTTTCGCAGACAAAAGTAAGCATTCTGCAGGTTTTTTTCCTTTTAATTTTATATCCCTCTCTGTCAGGTGCTTCGGATCTGTTTCTCTCAGGTTTTTGAATTCCAAATTTTCATTTTACCAACACTGACACCCACCCTTCTTCTCAACTGTACATTTCCTTTTTTAATTGCCGCATCAGTATGGCTCATGCAACCCTGATATTATTCTCAAACGTTTTGCATATGTAGATCTTGTCTCTCCAAATTAATTCCAAGCTTCTCAAAGAGAAAGCCTATGTTTATATCCTTCACAGAAGCTGTTATGCTTTGTCTCTGGTAGGTGTAACAAGTACCTTATTCTTTATAACGTGATTGTAAATGTAAAATACAACATTGATTTAATAGCTGCCTTGGCAGCGGTGGAGAGAAAGAAATGCCTGCGTTAAATATACACGTTGCAGTCAAATTGTGTTCTGCTTTTGGCAATGTCCATATATTCTACACACACACACACACACACACACACACAGACACAGATAGAGGGAGAGATACAAAGAGAGGCAGTGCACAGAATACATCCTGAAAGCAAGAAAATATGAAACTTACTGGCCTACTGATTTCAAATGTTTACTTATACTGCGTACCATGAGATAATTTATTTTAGTTTCCATAATTTCAACCCCATCAGTATTTTTCTAATAAAATATGTTGGTGTGAAATGTTGCATGCAAAAAGAACAGTTTCTGAAGTTGGGTACTCAATGTGGGTGAACCATGGTGTCTGGGTCTTGAATCTTCACACTACCCAGAACCATGGTCCCAGCACACCCTACTTGCACCCCGCCCACTTACGCTCTGCCCACTTGTGCTCCACCCACTTGCCATCCTCCCCACAGGCTGCTCCTCCTCCCATCACCTCCCCAACATGTTGGCTTCACTTCCCTGTGTCCCACCTAAAAGCTTTATATGTGCAGTTCTGTCTGTCAAGACTGTTCTTCCTGTCCTCTTTCTCGAGCCACTCCCCTCCCCAGGGTAACTCAATGAATTCTCAGTGTCAATAAAATTTGTTCAAGGAAGTCTGGGTCAGGTTCCCAGCTACACCTTTCCTAGCACTGCCTTCTGCTTCACAATTCATTCTACAGTTATGTATTGAGCACCAAACGTAAACCAAGCCATGCTCTAGGCATGAGTGGAAAAGCTGTGAATAGATCAGAACACATTCCCTGTCTACAGGGAGCTTACATTCTGGTGGAGTAACGGAAGCTCCCTTTACTTGAAGATATAATTGTGTACTCTGCACATCCTATTTAATACTTGCAGTAAATCTAGGTGAGAGTTCTCAGCATTCCATTTGTTTACAGATGAAAATGCAGATTTAGACAGGCGAGATAGCTGTCAGTAGATCACAGAGCTGGTGAGATGCCAGGCCAGCCAGGTAATCCCTGCTCACGCTCCCGCATTCTATCATTTTGCCTTGACACATATTTTGTGTGTGGAGGAATGAATGGTTCCCAGTGTTTTCTGAGCTAATGGTTCCCTCTGGATTCTTGAATAATTGAATAATCCATGATTTGGAGTGACAGGCATTTCATTTAGGCAATTACCGGGAAACTGAAAACTGTACCTGCATCTATATGGCAGCAATATTATTATATTTGAATCCTTATCTTCATGAAGGAAATTAGAAAGGCCTACCGTAAACTCTTTTTTACATTCCCTGGGTTTCCAATCCACTGGTTTTCATTAATGTCCAGAGTGTTGGGTCAGTTGGGATCACTTTGGTTAAGGGAAGAGCATCCAGGGTAAAAATCAGTGGATAAAAAGGAGGAGGAATTGGGACCATCGGAAGTCAAAGCAGGTGACTTGGCTATTCTGCTAAAGGGTGAACCCATTAGAACATCTTTGTTCTGTGCTGCATTTTCTCTGGAGATGAGAAGCAGACATTGCTGTATGAGGTTATGTAAGACCATTAACCTGTTTGATGTGCCTTTCTTTTCACTTCCTTTTTTTGATTTGTTTGTTTTCTTCTTACTGCCTTGGGAGTTAGCCCATCATATGATTTTGATGGAGGCCTGTAGTAACATTTTAGAGTGTTGTAAAGCTGCTTATGAAACAGTTCCAAACACATCAATTGGGAGGGGTGGAGAGGATAAAAGAACTTGTGAGTGGAGTATGGAAGACACCTGATGGAAGAGCATCTGAAGGTCAGTTTGTGGTCATTAGCATCTTCATGGGCCAGGCTGTCCAATGAATAGAACATACCTTTGAGCAATAGGAGCAAAAGTCTTAACAATTTACACCAAAGGCCTCATTTATATTCTATTTAGAGCTCTTAATGCAATTCGTGTCTTTAAAGCACACT
This sequence comes from Callithrix jacchus, assembly GCF_049354715.1. Taxonomy (NCBI): domain Eukaryota; kingdom Metazoa; phylum Chordata; class Mammalia; order Primates; family Cebidae; genus Callithrix; species Callithrix jacchus. The sequence goes on from NC_133506.1 coordinate 50,185,166, forward strand.
GGTGATTTCTTGGCCACATCTGGTTGATCAAGGCCTTTTGACTCTCACAACTTAAAGAGAAAATGAAACAAGTTGCTGACATAAAATTCATGTAACTTCACATGAAAGTCAAGATGTCTTGCTTCTCTTAAACAATCAGAAACTGTGAGTACCTTGGACGTGTATTTCCCCATTCCCCCACATCGACACCTGATTAGGGCTGACTTCTGGCTACTATGCTTAGACAGGACCTGTGCTCTCTGCTAGCTGCACTCCTGCTACCCTAGGTCATAGTGGGTTTGAGCACCTTTATGCATTCGTGTTCTCTGCCTGAACTCTTTGTATCTTCTATTCTTTTCTGTTAGTGGTAAGTGTGTGTGTGTGTGTGTGTGTGTGTGTGTGTATGTGTGTGTGTGTGTGTTTTCCAGATCTTCAGGCAGAGGAGAGGGAAATCTATGTACATTAAAGAAGAATGTTTGGTACTATAGTTGTTTTGATTTCATTTGTTTTTGATCACAGTATTTATTTAAAGACTTAAATGTCATTAAAAGAAGGTTATAGTTGTAGTATGTTTCTTAAAAGCAGGCATTGGGTGAGAGTGATTTTCCAAGAGTAAAATGAATGGGTTATGATACAGATTAAGCATTCCACCACTAGTGTTAAAAATAAGATAGAATAGAAAATATTAGCATGTTATAGATTGATAGTAGAGAAATTGATAGGTATACTGGCTAAAAATCTAAATTATATTTTCTATGGTTGGTTGCAGTTAATAAAGACTTTGAAAGCCACTAGATCATCCAAGCTCGAGAAACATAGATGCAAGGTGTGGTAGTAACCTGTCACACTGCAAGTGTTTCTGAGTAACAGTTACCTTCAATACTTCTGGTACCAAGGTTGGCATTTAAGAAAGCAAATAAATATACGGAGACCTCTGCCCCAGGGGAAAACAGAGGCCACTTTCTCATCTTAAAGAATTGATTAGGATTACTTCCTTCTCTTAAATTAGTATTTCCATATTTGATGGACAAAAGGTGTATGAAAAACAAAACCTTACAGAATTACATGCCAAGAATAGAGTCAAGTTTGTATGGTGGCTGAAATAAGGAAGAGGTCGCAGAAAGGGTTTAAGTATTTTAAGATGTCTTCAGGAAAGAAGTGGGACTTGATTGAAAATGCCTTCAATTTCAGTTTTAGATCTTCGTTGGATTAAAATGACTTAATAATTAAAATCACATGATCAGCCTCATGAGCTAGTTCTTTGTATTAGCTTATTGAAAGAGCCATCATTTTTCTCTCTGTTTCTTCTTCTTTTTTTTTTTTTTTAACTGAGGGAGGGGGCAGGGATGGAGTCTCTGTCTATCACCCAGGCTGGAGTGCAGTGGCACGATCCTGGCTCACTGCAACCTCCATCTCCCAGGTTCAAGCAATTCTCCCTGCCTTAGCCTCCTGAGCAGCTGGGATTACAGGTGCCCACCACCATGCCCTGCTAATTTTTGTATTTTTTAGTAGAGATGGGGTTTTGTCATGTTGGTCTCAAACTCCTGAGCTCAGATGATCTGCCCACCTTGACCTCCCAAAGTGCTGGGATTACAGGTGTGAGCCACCTTACCCAAACTCCCTCTGTTTCTTCATACGTGCTCCTATTCATGAACATCATGAAATGTTATTCAAATTTAATGGGTTTTGGCCCATTACTTAGGCCATGCCATATATGTAGAAAACTCATTTGTCTGTGATACTAGGCCAACTTCCAAACATTAGATAGGGATACAGCTTCCTTGTTTTATTGCATTAATTGCATAGACTGGGCTAGACTTAAAAAATAACAGAAGTTTGGCTGAAAGTTTGCTTAGTTTCGATTTAAACAGTTCTTTAGATGGGGGCGAAATTCAGGCACTAAAGCTACCGTTCAGTTTTTCAGCAAGAAATTCTGAAACGGAAGGAGTGGCATTGTGTCTTAGAATAATTAAGTGCTTTAAAAGAGGCAAGCAAACGAAACAATCTTTCAGTTTACTGTTGGCATATGTATGTATCAAACTCAGAGCTTCCTTTAATATCCCTGAATATGATTTTGTCCAAGTTTTGAAAAAATATTGATAACAATTAAATATATTTTAATGTAGTTTTATATATACATAAAATATATATATACATAGCATATATATGCATATATATACTAAAATGTATTTTGATAAAAAGCATTTATTTGTCTCTTGCCTAATTGTGTGTACCAATCTTCCCTTGTTAATGAAATTTATTTCTCTATGTTTACCTTTACCATCTGAGGTACAGATGCCCTTCTTCTTAACCCTTGATGTTAATTATCCAATTATAAAGAATTTCCCTAATGTTCCAGCTATTAATTCAGCACAGTCATGCTCATTGAAAAAGAATTAACTGCATTTGATCCATCACACTGAATAAAAGCTGGAGATCTAGGATTTTAGGAGGGAAAGAATCCTTAAAGCCACGGTCTGTAGGGAAAGCGAGAACAGAATCTAAAAGAGATGTAGGATCTTCCTCACCCTCTGTGATGACTGGCAGTTTCTGATGAGGAGTTATTCACAGACCGTACAAAGGAATGCACTTGCACAGGTATTTGTCTTTGAGAGTGGTAAGGTGAAGGATAAGGAAGGTAAAGTGCTATACCTTCACCTTCCCTATCAAGAAACAATATTGTATTAAATTTCTGTTTTACTTTGTGATTAAAAGCATTCAGTACAGGTTAGCCTGTAGTCCCTTGGTCCCTTGCCCTTGTTAATAACAATTAATTGAACACTTTGAACATTTCTATTCTAGTTAACTTTGTTCAACAAATGTGAACAAGAATCTTAATCTCATAGAAAATAATAAACGGGCACAGCCTAATGGAGTATTCCACAATCTTAGCGCATTGAACTTCTAGGCGCTGGATTTTCAGAAGCTGTTTTGTTTTTGTTTTCACAGGATGTGTGAGACTGGTGAAGGGCTGTTTATCTTTCAGACCCGAGACGGGGAGGCCATCTATCAGAAAGTCCACTCTGCTGCCTTGGCCATAGCTGAGCAGCATGAGCGCTTGCTACAGAGCGTGAAGAACTCAATGGTACGTTTGCAGTTTCTTCCTCGTGTCCCAGTGCATATCACTGCAGAAAGCAATTGGGTCATTTTTGTGCTGGAAAATATGGTCAGTGTTGTTCGAGCAGATGATTTATTCCTCTTCTCAACAGTGTATCACTTGGATTAAATGCCATTCCGGAATGCCCAATGTGGGCCATTGGTAGCACCATGACCAAGCATCCCCTTATCTACTTTCCAACTCAATCGTAAGGGTGTGTCAAATTAATTTGTATGTGTACAGACATCTGTAGGTACAACCATGTGGATCATCTACCTATGGATATATGTCTTGCTATATCAGAAGTTATTTCAAATGTCAGTAGGGGCCAGAGGGAAAAATGAAAATGAAAGACGAGGGCTGAGGGAAGCTAGAGTGAAATGTCAAAAGCCCAAGACCAGGCAACCTTTAATATGAGAACATGAGACTGTGAGATCTATGTAGGTAGATCACTTGATTTTTCAAGGGAAGCCAAAGATTTGTATCTGGATGTAATACCTGCCAGTTGGTGACTGTTGGGAATTAATTCCAGTTAAGGCTCGAACACTTTGTGGGTCAAAGAGAACCTGTCTGCCATGGACTGCTACCCAGAGCCATGCATGTGCCATCTCTTCATAGTCATTGGTGTATAAAGATGCCCAAACATAAACTCACAGCACACATAAACATACCCTCAGAACACTTGCTTTTTGCTTTACATCATGCTAGGGACTTGGATTACACAAAGAATTATGTTCATAAGGCCAGGTGTGGTGGCTCACTTTTGTAATCCCAGCACTTTGGGACGCTGAGGCAGGCTGAGCGCTTGAGCCCAGAAGTTCGAGACCAGCTTGGGCAACATGAGAAGACCCTGTCTCTACAAAAATACAAAAAGTATCCAGGCACAGTGGTGTGCAACTGTAATTCTGGCTACTCAAGAGGCTGAGGTAGGAGGATCACTTGAGCCCGGGAGGTGAAGGCTACAGTGAGCGGAGTTTGTGCCACTGCACTTCAGCCTGAGTGACAGAGTGAGACCCCCTGTCTCAAAAAAAAAACAACATTATGTTCATGAGTTTCTTCTTTAAGGGGTATAAATTCATGAAATCATAGATCATAATAAATGAATGCACAACAGTTAAATAATGCACATCATGCATTGTGGCTGCAAACATACATAGAGATTCACATCTGGAAGGAAATATACAAAAGCAAAGTAAGTGGGTGGGCATGGTAAGATTAGGGTAGTTTGAAACTTTTTGATTGAAATGTGGGGTGGTTGTATTTAAAGGGTGGAGGGGCAAAGCATGCCAGTCATGTGATCTGTTCCAGCACAGCCCCAAGTTATCCCAAACGATGTCTATATGCAGCACTCTGGGATTTTAGAGCAGGGGTCAGCAAAGCTCCCTATAAAGAGATAGATAGTAAATGCTTTACGCTTTGTGGACTGATAAGGTCTGCAAGTACTTACTTCCATTGTAGCACAACTGCAACTGAGAAAGATGTAATCAAATGAGCATGGTCTTGTCCTCAAACAAACTGTATTAATGGACATTGATACACATATTTCATATAATTTTCACATCATGAAATATTATGCTTCTTTTGATTGTCTCCCAGACATTAAAAAGCACACCTTTAGCCTACAGCCATACCACCCTGAATGCACTGGATCTCATCTGATCTTGGAAGCTAAGCAGGGTTGGGCCTGGTTAGTATTTGGATGGGAGACTGCCTGGGAATACTGGGTGCCATAGGCTTAAAAAAAAAAAAGTACACCTTTTTTTTTTTTCATATGGGTCAGTTGGAAACAGTGAGGAGGCTGGATTTGGGCCGCAGGACAGAGCTTATTGTTGGAAAAGAGCAAGTGTTCCCCGTGAGCCGGGCTGACTTAAGCATTTGCAAGAAACTAGGTCTGGGCTTGAAGACATGTGTATGATTTCAGAGCTGGCAGTGGTGGGCATGCTGAGGAGGCCTGGAATGAATTAAAGGGTTTTGATTTATGTGTGTGTGTGTGTGTGTAACACTGAGTCTTGCCCTGTTGCCCAGGCTGAAGTGCAATGGTGTGATCTCAGCTCACTGTAACCTCCACCTCCCAGGTTCAAATGATTCTGCAGCTACAGCCTCCCGAGTGGCTGGGATTACAGGGGCCCGCCACCATAACCAGCTAATTTTTGTATTTTTAGTAGAGAAGAGGTTTCACCATGTTGGCCAGACTGGTCTCAAACTCCTGACCTTGTGATCCGCCCACCTCAGCCTCCCAAAGTACTGGTATTACAGGTGTGAGCCACCACACCTGGCCCTGATGGTTGTTTTTATTTTTAAATTTTTTTATTTATATATTATTTTTTGAGATGGAGTCTCAAACTGTCACCCAGGCTGTAGTGCAGTGGCATGATCTCAGCCCACTGCAATCTCTGCCTCCCATGTTCAAGCAATTCTCCTGCCTCAGCGTCCCGAGTAGCTGGGACTAATGGTGTGCGCCACCACGCCCAGCTAATTTTTTTGTATTTTTAGTAGATGTGGGGTTACACCATGTTGGCCAGGATCTCCTGACCTCGTGACCGGCCCGCCTCAGCCTCCCAAAGTGCTGGAATTACGGGCGTGAGCCACCGTGCCCGGCCAATGATTGTTTTTATATATCAACCTGACTGGGACACAGGGTGCTTAGATATTTGGTTAAACTTTCTTCTGGGTGTGTGTCTGGGGGCATTTCTGAATGACAGTAACATTTGAATTGATAGATTGAGTAAAGCAAATTGCCCTCTGCTATGTGAGTGGGCCTTATCCAATCTGATGGGGGCTAGAATAGAACAAAAGGCAGGGTAAGAGAGAATTAGCTCTCTCTGATGATCTTGAGTTGCGACATTCGTCTCCTTTTGCCCTAAAATCCAGAGCAGAAATCGTCATCGTGAGCTTTCAGGCCTTCAGACCGCAGATCTTGGTGTATATATCCTATTTACTCTGTTTCTGGAAAACTGTGACTTATATAACTAATTTAGGTGTAGACACAGATAAAACAGAGATAAAGGTCAGTGCCATCATACTGTGTTCAAGATCGCGGCCCATGAAACCAGGCTTAGTTCAAACACCAACTCTGAAACATTCCAGTTTTGTGGAGGAGAGCAAAGTTTTTGATAACCCTGAGTTCATTTTCTCCTTTCTAAAATGGGAACGGTAATAGTATTTATCTTGAAGTCTCCTCTTAAGGTTTAAGTGAGATATGCTCATAACATGTTCCACCCAGAGCTCATTATAGAACTTTCCATGAACTGTAGCTGGTATTACTGTTGTTAATAGTTGAGCCATCATTAGCATTGCTGTTAATGGCTGAGCAGACAGGTTGGTCCAGGTTAATCCTAGCAATGGCTGATGAAAATGGCTAAAGGATTATCTAGCAACAACATCTAGGTCCATTTACATCTGCATCTCCATTCTCTCTCTCTCTCTCTCTCTCTCTCTCTCTCTCTCTCTCTCTCTCTCTCTCTCTCACCATCTCCCTCACTTTCTCTCTAAATATCTAAATAGAACAAATATAAAATTAGATTGAGGAGTAGGGAATCATATAATTTAATAGATTTTAGAGAATTAGAAACTACTAGAAGAAACTGTAAGAAATCATTGTATTTATTATTTCCTTATTTCAAAAGGAATCTACATATTATTGAAAAATTATACACAACACAGCAGAACAAAAAGAATGTAGTAAGTCACCCCTCCGCCCACCCATAAGAATACACCCATTACTCACTTTCAAGTATGTAGCTTTCTGGTATTTTAACTAGGTAGATGTAGAAAATAGAATTATATTGAATACATTACTTGTGCTAGCTTTCTGCAAAAATATATCTACATACTGTCTCATTAAATATCATCTGCAACATCATATTTTGTGATCCAATTTTATTATATGGATCTTTCATAGATTGTAAAAACTATGCATCAGGATTGGGCAAATTGGCTCACACCTGTAATCCCAATATTTTAGGAGGCCTAGCTAGGAGGATCACTTGAGACCAGAAGGTTGAGATAAGCCTGGGCAAAATGGTAAGATTTGAAAATTTAAAAATTAGTACGGTGGCTTGTGCCTGTATGCCCAGCCATTCAGGAGGCTGAGGCAGGAGGATCCTTTGGGCCCAGGAATTGAAGACAGCAGTGAGCTAGGTTTCTGCCACTGCACTCCAGCTTGGGTGACAAAGTGAGACACCTTCTCTAAATATATATATATATATCCAAAAAACAAAACAAAAAAAACCTGTGCATCAGCTCAATGTTCAGTCTGTATGTATCAATGACTATCTGTTTAAGATAAATTCTTTTCTTTTTTTTTTTTTTAGGGTTTTTTTTTTTTTGAGGTGGAGTCTCGCTCTGTCGCCCAGGCTGGAGTGCAGTGGCTCGATCTCAACTCACTGCAACCTCCGCCTCCAGGTTCAAGTGATTCTCCTGCCTTAGCCTCCTGAGTAGCTGGGATTACAGACACCTGCCACCACACCCAGCTAATTTTTGTATTTTTAGTAGAGACGGGGTTTTACCTTGTTGGCCAGGATGGTCTCAATCTCCTGACCTCATGATCCACCCACCTCAGCCTCCTAAAGTGCTGGGATTACAGGCATGAGCCACCAGGCCGGGCCTCCTCCGACAAATTCGTAAGAATGGATTGCTGAATTAAAGGCTGAGAATGCTTTTAAGGATTTGTTTTTCTTTCCAAGTAGGCTTCTAGGAAGACCTTCTTTTTGAACTAATATGATCTTGGTATCTATTTCCCCATCTACTTAGGAATGCTGGGTATTTCAATAAAAAGAGATCAGTGGATGGTTGAAGAGAGAGAGAGAGGGAGGGAGGGGAAAGCGAGACAGAGAGAGAGAGAGGTAGGGAGCTGGAGCGAGCTGCGAAGTAGAATTCAAGTCACTTAAAACTTACAGGGCAACATGTCATCGCATTAATGTTGTGTAGCTATTCCATTAGATCCCTTTAGGCACCTGAAGAAGTTTTTCTAAGATCATCTTATTGGCAAAGCCATCAATTAACATAAATTGTTTTGTACTTGAAGGCAGGGTCCACATGCTCATGCACATGTTTTTCCATTTACAACCTTCTCATTATTTCCGCTAAAAATTAATCAGGAATATGAGTAAAGCATTTGGATTATCCCTTTGCAAATTTAACTAGAAAATACTGTCACTTGCTCTTAATTTGCTGTATGCCTAATGAGTTCTATGAAATAAACGTGATTTTTAAAGCCATGGCATCCTGTTTTAGATGGACGTGAGTAAGCTTCACCGTGGGATCTGAATCTTAAGGCGTTAAAGGAAGGATTGTGAAAAGCTTAAAATTGATGTACTTCAATCAATCTCTGATTAGGGGATACCATGCTAAAACAAACAAATGAAGGCAGCGTTACTGGCTCACCCTGCCTAGGTTACTGTTTTGCCTTTTCTGGTAGTTAAGAGTGGATCCACATAGACCTGGCTGCATTCCACTAAGGATTGCCTTTATATGACTGCTGACTTGCTTCTATGAGATGGCCAAGGTCATAACTGGAGAAAGATGGCGAAACTCCTATCTGGCGTTAGCCTTACTGGAAGACCTAACTCACTGTTAACTGTCACTGTTGTAACATTCCCAAGAGTGCATCTACAGACAGAAGGCTGCACTTTGGGTCCATACCAGGCTAAAATTACAGCCTGGAGCGAATTGATTTGAGTCAGCCTTATGACCCTCAATCCCAAAACTCATAAAGAAGGGCCCTGTGGGTCAGATAACAATAGTAACAGTTGTGGGAGGCTGAATAATGGCTCCCCAAATATGTCCACATTTGAATCTCTGCACTCTGTGAATATTACCTTACAAGGCAGAAGGGGCTTTGCAGATGTGACCAAGTTAGGCATCCTGAGATGGCGAGATTATCCTGGCCTATCAGGTGGGTTCAATGTAATCACACATGTCTTTAGAAGAGGGAAACAAGAGGACCGGAGCAGTGGCTCACGCCTGTAATTTCAGCACTTTGGGAGGCCAAGACGGGCAGATTGTGAGGTCAGGAGATCAAGACAAGCCTGGCCAACATGGTGAAACTCCGTCTCAACTAAAAATATAAAAATTAGCTGGGTGTGGTGGTGGGCACTTGTAATCCCAGCTACTCTGGAGCCTGAGGCATGAGAATACTTGAACCCAGGGAGGTGGAGTTTGCAGTGAGCCAAGACAGTGTCCCTGCACTCCAACCTGGTGACAGAACGAAACTCTGTCTCAAAAATAAGAGAGAAACAGGAGTCAAACAGAGGGCAAGGCAATGGCGGAAGCAGAAAGAGAGAGAAGGGGTGGAGAGAAAGATTTTCAAATGCTACACAGCTGGCTTTGAAGTGGAAGAGGGGACTGTGAGCCAAAAGCTGTTGGTGGCCTTGAGAAGTTACAAAAGGCATGAAAACAGGTTCTCCCCCAGAACCTCCCGAAGGAACCAGCCCTGTTGATGCTTTGACTGCAGCCAAGTGAAACTGATTTTGGACTTCTGATCTCTAAAACTGTAACAATAAATTTGTGTGGTTTTATATCACCAATTGATGGTAATTTGTTTCAACAGTCAGAGAAAACTACTATGATAATAATGTCAATAATATTAAAACAAGAAAGTGTCGTATCTTTGCTCTGTAACAGACAATATTTTAAGGATGTTTTGTGTTAGTTCTAAACCTCATGAAAACTCTTGTACTGAAGACCCCAAACCACCACCTTAGAAGGTAGTAGGGCTCAAATTTGGAACAGTGTGCTGGCATCACTCCACCTGACACTGTATCTTTGAATCCAGTCCTGACGTGCTTTCTTTACCCTGCATTGAATTTTTAAACAAGAAACATAGAGGAAAAATAATAACTTATTGCTATTCTGAAAACTCCAAATTAGTGACTGATATTTAAAAATTAAGAGCTTACACATAAATCTCAGAATTTTTTTTTTTAAGACAGAGTCCAGGCTGGAGTGCAGTGGCACAATCTTGGCTTTCTGAACCTTTGCCTCCCGGGTTCAAGAGACTCCCCTGCCTCAGCCTCCGGAGTAGCTTGGATTACAGACACATGTCACCAAGCCCAGCTAATTTTTTGTATTTTAGTAGAGGCAGGATCTCACCATGTTGGCCAGGATGGTCTCGAACTCCTGACCTCGTGATCCACCCGCCTTAGCCTCCCAAAGTGCTGAGATTACAGGCATCAGACACTGTGCCTGGCCAGATTTTTATATTTTCTCGAAAAGTGGAAAGGTCTGGCAATGCTGATCTTGCATCCTGACATGGCAATGCTTAGATACACCCAGTGGTGTCTGCCCTCACACATCCTTCTCTGGGACCTTGCTACTGATGCTGTGGCTAATTGATGTCTATATTACTACTTGATTAATTTTCTATTGCCATGTAACAGAGTACCACAAACTATGCACCATTAAAACAACACACACTTTTTTTTTTTTTGAGGCGGAGTTTCGCTCATTACCCAGGCTGGAGTGCAGTGGCGCGATCTTGGCTCACTGCAACCTCCGCCTCCTGGGTTCAAGCAATTCTCCCGCCTCGGCCTCCCGAGTCGCTGGGATTACAGGCATGCGCCACCGTGCCCAGCTAATTTTTTGTATTTTTAGTAGAGACGGGGTTTCACCATGTTGACCAGGATGGTCTCGATCTCTTGACCTCGTGATCCACCCGCCTCGGCCTCCCAAAGTGCTGGGATTACAGGCTTGAGCCACCGCGCCCGGCCAACACACACATTATTTCACAGTTTCTGTGGGTCAGGAGTTTTGGCATAGCATAGTGGGTACTGAATGTACCCACTTCCTCATCAGTTTTTCAAAGGGCTGTATTGCAGGTTTCTGTTGGGGCTGCAGTCTCATCTCAAGGTAAAAGTGGAGAAGCATCCACTTCCCAGCTCTCATGGTTATTGGTGGAATTTAGCTCCTTGGAGTTGTGGGATTGAAGGCTTCAGGGACAGAGGCCACCCTTAGCTCCTGGCCATATGGACCTCACCAATATGGCCACATACTTCATCAAAGCCAGCAAGAGGCCACAGTCCTATGTATCACAATTGTGGCAGGATTATTTTATTCACCTTATCGCTCTGCCATAGTCTATTGATTTTTGTTTCTTTTTTTTTGGAGATAGAGTCTTGCTCTGTTACCCAGGCTGAACCGCAGTGGTGTGATCACGGCCCACTCAACCTCCTCTCTTCTCTGCCTCCTGAGTATCCAGGGACTATTAGCATACATTACCATGCCTGGCTCCTTTTATTTATTATTTATTTTTTAGGTCTCCCTATGATGTTGCCCAGGCTGGTCTCAAACTCTGGGTTTAAGCAAACCTTTTTCCTCTGCCTCTCAAAATGCTGAGATTACAGGCATGAGCCACTGCACCCAGCCAGTCTATTGATTAAAAGCAAGTCATATGCTCTGTGCATGCAAAGGAAGGGGACCACCAAAGGGGATGCCCACCAGGAGGAGGGGGTCATGGGGCCTTCTCAGTGTCTGTCCCCTGAACCATGAAAATTTCTGAAATAGTATTTACTTCGTGGTTTGATTTTTCGCTTTTAAATATTTTTCCTACTTTCTGGCATTTGTTTATAATACTGTGTATTTCTTGAACATCTACGATATGCCCAACTCTTCAGTGATAATAGCCACTGCTATTTTTCAGGTCTCCTACAATATAACAGAGACTTTACTTGCCTTTTCTCTAATCACCACAATAACTCTGTGGAGTAGATTCATTTGTTCACTCTCATTCATTTGACCATTTAAACATGTTTATTGAGAACCTACTATGTTCTGTTTTGTGCAACAGGATAGAGTGGTAAGTAGGCACTTGAGGCCCATGCTCCTACAGGGCTTACAATGGAAAAGAATATTTTATTTGTGATCCCTGACCTGGAAGGAATGAATGTCTTATGATATAGATGAGGAAAGAGATGCTCAGCATGGCGAAGTCATTTGTCTGCAGCTATATAGCTCGTTACTACTGGAGCCAGGAATGCAGGATGGTTTTGTCTGGTTCCTAAAACTTTACCTCTGGTCATGATGCCTCAGTCCTTTGAAGGGTTTTAAACTCTTATATCCCCACTGAGCACGGTCTTAGCATTTTTAAATGACATTGATAATCAGAGCATGTTTCAGAAACATCTATCAATGTGTAATCTGTCTTTTAAAAAATCCCTGTTAGGGCTGAGCACGCTGGTTCACACCAATAATCTTAGCACTTTGAAGGACAAGGCAAGAGGACTGACTGAGCCCAGGAGTTAGAGACCAACCTGGGAAACATAGGGAGACCGCATCTCTAGAAAATATTTAAAAATTAGCCCAAGATAATGGTGCATGCCCATAGTTCCAGCTCCTAGGAAGGCTGAGGCAGGAGGATGGCTTGAGTCCAGGAGGTCCAGGCTGCAGTGAGCTGTGATAATGCTACTGTCCTCCAGCCTGGGCAACAGAGCAAGACCCTGTTTCAATAAATTATATAAGTATATATAATTTATTTATAGTTTACATATAATTAATATATATTACATTAATTATATATATTTATTATATATTATATATTATATATTTTAGCTATATATATAGCAAGACCCTGTTTCAATAAATTATGTATGTATATATAATTTATTTATAATTAATATCATATTAATTATATTTATTATATATTATATGTAGTAAGACCTTGTTTCAGTAATTTATATATGTATATATAATTTATTGATAATTATATATATAAAACTTATTTATAATTTATATATCATTAATATATATTATATTTAACTATATGTATTTATTATATATTATGTATAATTTATTGTAACAGGGTCTTGCTATATATATATTTATATATAAATTAAAAATCATTGTTTAATGAAATCTCATTTATTTGTATAGTATTGGCTTTAGATAGTAGTCTCACCATCTTATTTGTCCTCTACATTTCCACTTTAAAAATTCAGTGCATTGTTATTATTCACTGTAACGGGGGTGCTGGAAGAAGGTGGGATGGGCCTGGAGTATGAGGTGGAGGACTAACTGTGAATGTGACGGGGAGCCGAGGATTGTCTTGTACCAGCTGCCGCTGCCTTGCTGGAGAAGCAGCAGTAAGACTTCACGACAGCTCAGGCACTGTCTTGAGCAGCTAGCTATTTTTGCCACCTTGGAGATCAGTGTCTATGACAAAGTCTAATTTTGGAACAAGGAGTGGCAATGTGTGGGATGTTCCTCATTCCATGACTGGGGTTGTCATTTTTAGACTTTCCTTCAAGGCAAAAGCCTCAAGGTGAAGAATGCCTGATAGTTAGTAGGTTTTCCCAGGGGCTCTGGGTGGAGTGGCGGGAGTGGGGCTTCACTGACCGTGACATTCAGGCCCCTGAGTGACTTCTGCCCCATACACTGGAGCCCTGATTTACACACAGGCTTGAGAGTTCAATCTGAAGTTTTTTTTTTTGTCACTTCTTTGTGTTTCTTTGTTTAATGGATTGATTTACTTCCAAGCTGGGATTTGCAAATACAATTTGCTAATGAATTTGTAGAATTCAAGTGACATTTTTCTGCAATTCTTGAAACCAAATTAATTTATATTCAATCTAATTTTAAAAGGAATATGTTACACAATTTGTTTTCTTAGATATAGAGGCATCAAAAAAATCATAGAATCAATTTCATTACTATTCAGACACTAAAGCAGACCCTTGCATGGTGGGGTCTCGTGTGTAAATACTCTTCTCACAACTCAGCATCTCCCCTGTCCTTGCCCCTTCCCCCCACATAAGAAAATCTGTCTTTACCTCTTCTATTTTTGGGCTCTGGTTAATTGGGTTAACTTATGGATTTTAAAAAATATACTGCTTAAAGCAATGATCATTTTTCCCTCCTGAATTAAACCCTTTTTAGATCCTGGCATACTAATTACTCTTCAGAAAACTTCTATGAAATACCTATTCGCTTGCAAAGCAATATGTTAGATCTTATGGCGAATATATAATAAAGCATAATTTGTTTTCATCTTTTTTTTTTTCGAGACAGAGTCTTGCTCTGTCGCCCAGGCTGGAGTGCAGTGGTACAATCTTGGCTCACTGCAACCCCTGCCTCCCGGGTTCAAGTGATTTTCCTGCCTCAGCCTCCAAAGTAGTTGAGATTACAGGCACCCACCACCACTCCTGGCTAATTTTTGTATTTTTAGTAGAGACAGGGTTTCACCATATTGGCCAGGCTGGTCTCAAATTCCTGACCTCAACTGATACACTCACCTCAGCCTCCCAAGTGCTGGGATTACAGCCATGAACCACCGCGCCCGGCATTTGTTTTCATCTTAAGGGAGCTTACCATTTAAATAAGGAATTCTAAATATACCCCTCATGCAACAGTATAATTCTGTGGGTTCAATTTGCTATGGTCTCTTTGGAGGAAATGTGTTCTTATTTATCGAAATTAAATTCACGCATCTTTTTATTCAGCAATAGTACTTCCAGGAATTTACTCTGAAGTAGACTAGCAAAAGTGAAGATGATGTGTACACAAATGTTCATGGGAGGACTTTTTCCCTTATTCTTAGGTTCCTCTTTTCAACAAATATTTGCTGAGTCCTACTATCTACTAGATAGTATATGAGGTCCTGGGGAAATGACTCTGAAGAAGACAAAGTTCCCATTCTTGGGGAGCTTGTTTGTAAGAGCAGAAATAACTAGAAGGAGGTTAAGTGTCCACCACAAGGGGACAGATTGTGGCACACAATATAACAGGAATTACATGAGGCAGTTCACTAGAAATAGAGGAGAGTCACGTGCAGTACTGACCAAATAGAGAGTCACATGCAATCATATCAGGGTGTGTAAAGGAAATGAATGAATATGAGACAGAACTCAAGGTGGATTCTCACACCTTCACTAAAGCTCTTCTAAGTGCAGAAAATTAACTTCTGGCAGGGTACAAGTGGATATGTTAGCGTTGGTTGCCCTTTGGGAGCAAGACTATGATTTGGGGAGTCTGGGAAAGGACTTTTGTATATCACTTTATGTCTTTCTCTTATATTTAATTGTTTTAAACCATGGCTATATATTATTGGAAAAAGAAACAGTGGTTGAGTTTCTTTCATATGGCAAATGTAATTGATTCAACTGGTGAGAGAGGGAGGGTTCTTTCACTTCGAATACATAAAAATCCACGATTGGCCAGGTGCAGTTCAAGCCTGTAATCCCAGCACTTTGAGAGGCCAAGGCAGGTGGATCACCTGAGGTCAGGAGTTTGAGATCAACCTGGCCAACATGGTGAAACCTCGTCTCTACTAAAAATATAAAAATTAGCCTGGCATGGTGGCAGGCACTTGTAATCCCAGCTACTCAGGAGGCTGAAGCATGAGAATCGCTTGAACCGGGGAGGTGAAGGTTGCAGTGAGCCAAGACTGCGCCACTGCACTCCAGCCTGGGTGATAGAGTGAGACTCAGTCTAAAAAAAAAAAAAAAATTAAAGATGATAACACCTTGAAAAATATATGGTAAAGATTAGAAGCTGGATGGGAAAATTCTCAGGGCTATAGAGTCTCTGTCAAGGGTCAGGAACATCTTCTTGCAGAAGGTTATGCCTGGGCTGAAGTTTAGGATAAACAAGAGTTAGCTGCATGCTGCTGCTGCTGCTCCTGACAGTAACTGTGGTAAGTCTGATATTTCTTGAGAACTTACTATGTGCCACGCACTATTCCAAGTACTAGCTGTATTAACATTTAATCTTCATTCGACATGCTGTATCAACGGGTGCAACCATCCCATTTTTATGGCTTAGGAGTTTGAAGTGTAGATGCATAGATAAGAAGTGAGAAAGCCAAGATTTAAACCCAGGCAGCCACTGGCTCTGGTGTCCACACTTGCACCATCATGCTACACTTACTAACATGGGGGCTCTGTAAGTAGGCAGTACTTTGCGAGCTTGATGGTTGCAAGGCAGCCTGTCATGCCACGACCCTTCCCTCATGTGTGATGTTCACTTCGGAGCATAAGATCACAGGTGCATCTGGTTGACCTATGGTTGGTGGTGAGTAATCCTGTTTCCCAGTGTCGAGCGTGCCAAAGAAGATAGAGATAGAAACAGTGATGAGGGCAGAGAGAAGAAAGAATTCAGTGCAGTTCCCAATCTGTGTTGAGAAGTCAAATAATAAGTTCAGAAACTCTTAAGATTTGCAGAATGATGGTAGTGGGGCATGAAATAAAGTACAGGACCCTTCTAAGCACGGAGCTCTGTATGACTGCACGTGCTGTACAGTTATGTGAGAACATATATAAACAGGATGTGATCAAGCTAACTGGAGCATGTAGTCACCCTAAACCAGCAGTTCTCAATTAGTGGCAGTTTTATTTCCCAGGGCACATTTGGAGGTATCTGGAGTCATTTTTGGCCGTCAACAATGGAGTCCCATTGGCATCTAGCAGGTAGAGGCCAGGAGTGTTGTAAATACCATACAATGCATAGGACAGCCCCACCTCCGACCCACACACACCAAAGAATGAGCTGGCCCTAAATGTCAATAGGACCAAGGTTGAGAACCCTTGCTCTTCAGGTAGACAGGTTCTGCTTGAAGCTGGGCCAGCATTTGATGGGTCTGTGTGTTTGGGGTTGAGTATCTCTGCTGAGCTGTGCAACTCAGTCTCTCTTTGCCTTGTTTATATCATGTGTAATAAGTGGGTGATCCTAGTGCCTATGCCTTGCTATGTTGGTTCACATGAGCTAGTACATGTAAGGCACTGAGACAGGGCATAGTAAGACTCAACACATGTGAACTATTACAGTGATTTCCTTTTCACTTACACAAACCAATTATGAGTTGGGCCAGGAGAAAGAGACTCACCTTGAAGCAGTGGGGATTTGAACAGGTGACACCAGGAATTTGAATGATGGTGCCGAGAGCTCTTGTTTCCTTAAGTCCCTGATGGCATTTGTGTACTCTCAAAGAATAGGGCACGCATGACCACATGGGACTATGAGGTAAGGCCCCTGCCTTCTGTGTGGCTCATAGCCTAGTTCTCAGCAGGAATTCCATAAATACGAACAGACAAACCTGCTTTCTAAAGCAAAGTGCAACAATAAAACAGTGCATTAATACATGGTGCAGGTGATTCTGCCACCAGCCCACCCCTTCACTCTGGCGTGTGCTTGGCATCTCGTCACAAAAGCACCTGTTTCCATTGAGGGTGAGCCTGGTGTTTAAAGGGACAATCTGATTATGTGGGACTTTTGCATTTATCTTATGCATTAACTTTAAAAGCTGACCTCTGAGTAAGTGGCAGCTCCACTCGAGGCTGTAAACCTCCGGAGGACTGGGACAAGGTCCCATGGGTGTGTCCTAAGCTCGGGGTCTGCCACAGGACTTAAAGGTTTGTTGAATGAACAAAATGGGGATCAAATAAATTATTGTATGAGCCAAGAGAAAAAGAAAAACGAAGCCAAAATTCCAAGTCCAGTTCTCTCCTACTGCCCAAACAGGGCACAGGTTCCAGGCAAGTCTGCTTTAAAAGGCCATAGAAAATTCAGTCCCCGAGGATGTCTAGTTCAATGTACAGGTGGGGGAAAGGATTTTTTTTAGTAAGGAGGCAGAACAAGTTAACAGAGGCAAAGGGAGCAATGAATTTGTTTCATGCATGTGGCTAAGAATTCCGATGTCTCTGAATAAATTGATGCAAATCAGTTTCATTCCCCATGAAAATAACCATTGGAGTGCATCTGGTGTTCGGCAACATGCTGCACTTGGAAATTTGGCCCCAAATGGTTGATTTCACTAACAGTCTGCTTTGTCAAAGCTGTAAGCCACAATGGAGGCATTGTTTCCACCAGAGCTCTGCCTGCCGGGTAGTGTCTCCGCTGCATTTTTTTTTTCCCTTAGCAGGAAAGCGGTGTTTCTTTCTTATCCACTTTTTTTTTTTTTTGTATTTTCTAACATTGAAGAAGTAAGCCTCTACTCTCTCTATTTTCTTGACAGTTTCATAATATTCTGTGATATCTTGGTAACATTTGGATGATAGGAGTACTCATCACTTTTCCTCCGAATGTCAGAACTAAGGAGAAGAGTTGGAGAAAGTAAAGACAGCTCTTTGGGTGGTTCTTGCCAAACATCTGTCAGAGCTGGAATCAGAATTAGGCAGCCCATGAGGACCAGTTCATTAGAATGTCGGGGAAGACCACATGTTTGGCAGATTGTTAATTCTCACTTGAAAGAAAGCCCAGGGACAGTAGGGGTCCATGGGCCTCACAGAGATTCTAATATCCTGTTTTTTAAGATGGTGGGGGAATTCTCATCTCCTTGCAGCCTAGACATTTGGGTAGTTGCCATTTTTTAGGCTTTGGAAATACAATTCAGGTGACTTTTATCATTTGGAACAGAGTAAATTTGAGTTCGTCCTTTAGGGTCTGTATTATATTCTCAGTACTTTCTATGAGAAGTATGTGAGACTGGGTTATGAACTATAGCCTTGGAGTAAGAGGCCAGGTCTTATATCCTGGCTGGATATCTTTACCAGCTAGGGTCCTTGGGCTACTTACTTTACCAGTCTTAGTACTAGTTTTCCCTTCTGCAAAGTGTGGATTATATTAGTTCACATCTTGCCAGGTGAGATAAAGCAGGTAATTTCTTGGCACAGTACCTGGTACCTATTAAATACAGAAGCAACCTGAGCTGTTATTATTACTGACTTGTAGTGGAAGAATAAAATAGCAAGGGGAAGGCAGATTATAGTGTTGTACTGGCCCGAGCATAGAAAGTCAACACCAAGACAAAAGTATGCCAAATTGCAGGGTCTTTATTACTGGCAGCCACGGAGGACTCGCGTCTCTCTAACCTGTGGCCCTGAAAAGAGGGTGTCAAGACCTTTTATACCAGTACAACCACCTTGGGAGGGAGGGTGAGGGGTGGGGGTTGGGGTAAGGGGCTTCAGACATTCTGAGGGCTAGTAGATTCTGTAAATCACCTCCTGGGAGGAGATGAGGGTGAGGGGCTCTGGACACTCCGAGGGCCAGGGGACTTTTGACATTCTGATTGTTACTTAAGCGGTTCACAAAAGTTAAGATAAGCATTTGGTTTTACACATTGTCTGGGTGGGGTGGAAATCACAGACCTTAATTACTTATTATAAGTCGCAGGGGCCAAGATGGCGTGGGTTTGGCCTGCTTGCCTGTCACATTAGGGGTTACAGAGAGCAGTTTCAACAGAAAGCAGAGGTATGATTGAGGTATGCAGTTTTATGGGGCTTTTACCATGTCACAGTAGGAATTCCCATTCACACAAATGATTCATTCATTTCTGCTATCCATTCATCCATCTGTAATTCAATTATCCAATCCCTTTTTATTAAATGCCTACTATGTGCCAGGAATCATGGTGGGCACAATGAGCATATATGAGAAATCTCTGCCTTCAGGAAGGAGAACTCTGCTGGGAGGAGGGTCTTCTCTCTTTTTTAGAGGAAGGAGCACCACTGTGGAGGCAGACAATGATATATTGTCCAAAGCTTGGCATTCAACTAACTCTGTGGCCAGACACTCCTAAATCTTGGGAACAGAGAAAGTGTGTTTTATTAATCTTAAGTTTCCAGCCCCTAACACAATGTGTGGCTTATACATGGTGTCCAGAATATATAAATAAATGGAATGAGGAAATGAATGAACAGAAGAACACTGAGTGCAGAATCAATCGAAAGATGTGAGGGAAAGGGTGGAGGTTTTTAGGTAGGAAGTATGTGAGCAGAAAACCCAGTTAGGAGGCTTCTTGTAATTGAGGGATAATTCGAGTTGGAATGAGCGGCTCCATCTGGCTCTTTGCTGAGAGTCTGCCTGCTTTATTTCATTCAATTTTCACAACTATCCTTAGAGATAGAGACTAGTTTTTGAATCTTATTTATTTTTACATAAACACATGTCTGTAAAATTTAACTAACTGTAAAATTATCATCATATAGATGATGATTAGGGCTCTATTTTTTCTTTTTATAATTTGTTTATTTGCATCGCTTTTCCCCTCCTGTCTTATTAGCAATTCCTAAACCTTGTTAAAAAGTTCACATGTACCTTTCCATGTTTTCCTGTGTTCCCATATAATCCTATCCAGATGTACACATCTGCATACAGAGACACATACACACACAGACACATACAAAAGATGGGTGTCATGGTGCAGTTGTTTATTTTACAGAATTGCGATCACCTCACACAACGAATCCCTAATTTTTCATTCAACAGTGAATATTAAATAGAGATAGTTTGAAGTCTTGTAGTATAGCTCTAATTCAGAGGTCAGCAAACTACAGCCCAGGGGTGAAATCTGGCCTGTGACTACTTTCATAATTTAAATTCTATTGGAACACAGCTACACCCTCCCTGTTCGTTTATAAGTTGTTCACACTGAAACAGCAGAGTCAAGTAGCTGGCAATGGTGTGGCCTGCAAAGCCATTTACTATCTGGTCCAAAACAGGAAAGTTTGCCAACTTTGTTCTTTTTCATTCTTTTTCATGGCTGCATGACATTTCAGAGTCTTAATGTAACATTTATTAAACCTGTTTATAAGAATATCAGATTTTCACCATTAAAACAATAGTCTTTGGCTGTGAAGTAAGTCCCTGAAAACAAAACAAAATGAAACAAAGCAAAACAACAACCCAGCCAGTACTACAACCGTCATCCTTGTACACAGTTTTTTTTTTGAGACGGAGTTTCGCTCTTGTTACCCAGGCTGGAGTGCAATGGCGCCATCTCGGCTCACCGCAACCTCCGCCTCCTGGGTTCAGGCAATTCTCCTGCCTCAGCCTCCTGAGTAGCTGGGATTACAGGCACACGCCACCATGCCCAGCTAATGTTTTGTATTTTTAGTAGAGACGGGGTTTCACCATGTTGACCAGGATGGTCTCGATCTGTTGACCTCGTGATCCACCTGCCTCGGCCTCCCAAAGTGCTGGGATTACAGGCGTGAGCCACCGCGCCCAGCCCCAGAGTTCGTAAAGATTGTTAACCTTCTTGCACCGCGTTTGTGAACTGAGTTTCCTAAATTTAGGAGTACGATTGCTGAATTAAAGGGTGAAAGTAGCCTTTTAAAATATTTAAATCAGTGTTCTTACATTGTCTTTTGAAATACTGGAGTACCTTGCATTTTATTGGACATATTAGTAGATCCATTTGATAATGGCAGAAACTGAGGCTCAGTGGCTCACCCTGCAGCTAAGTAGAGAGTCATTATGGGAACCGAAAGCCCTGGACTGGTACTCACTGGGAACTGAAAGGAAGAAACAGATTTGGGAGACTTGTCAGAGGTTGAAAGCAGAGAGAGCCTCTAGGGTCTGAGTGTAAACGTGTCTGTGGTTTGGGTAAAGGTGACAGGGTGAGGGTAAGGGAAAGAAGCAGTGGATTTCCAACTTACCTGTACATCACAGTCATCTGCAAGACTTGTAAATCCACAGATTTCTGGGCTTTACCTTGATTGTTTCTTTTTTAATTATATAAGTTCTGGGGTACATGTGCAGAACGTGCAGGTTTGTTACATAGGTATGCATGTACCATGGTGGTTTGCTGCACCCATCAACCCGTCATTTACGTTAGGTATTTCTTCTAATGGTATCCCTCCCCCAGTCCCCCACCCCCTGACAGGCCGCAGTGTGTGATGTTCCCCTCCCTGTGTCCAGGTGTTCTCATTATTCAGCTCCCACCTATGAGTGAGAACACGTGGTGTTTGATTTTCTGTTCTTTTGTTAGTTTGCTGTGAATGATGGTTTCCAGGTTTGGAATTAACCCAAATGCCCATCAATGATAGACTGGCTAAAGAAAATGTGGCACATATACACCATGGAATACTATGCAGCCATTAAAAAGGGGATGAGTTCATGTCCTCTGCACCTTGAGTGTTTTAACAGGCCTGGGGCAGGGCATCGGAATGTGCATTTCTAATAAGTACTCAAGTGACGTTGAGGTCACCAGATCAGATAACATGCTTTCAGAACCGACACTCTGAAGAGAGCTTTAGTATCTGGCCCCTTAGTCCTGAAAAGCACAAAAAATATATATTCTTGAGAAGTGTGCCTGTCTCAAGAAAAAACAAGGGATAGAACAGGAACTAGAAAAATCATAGCATGTACCTTGTGCTTCTCCTTCCTTCATAATACGATGGTTCACAGTGGGACATACTCACTGTTCAGTAATCACGTCCTATGCTGAGAACAGAGTCAATTCAGGCCTGATTTTCTACTTGTCTCATCACACCGGACACTAACCAGCCTTTAATGTGTGTCGACACTGCATTTCCACAAGGTTGCGAGTATTTAGGGAAATAAGAACAGGTTGTAAAGTGGTTCTGTTTTCTCATTGGAGAAAATTGGGTCCTTTTAAGAATTCATTCTTCCTGTAACACAAAGGGGAGTTCACTGAATCCAGCAGATAGAGGAAAGAGGGGGAACCAGCATTGAGATGTGCAGGTCTCTGTATGCCCGAAGAATGACTCGCTCTTCTCATCAACCATGTGGTGGCCCCATAATGATCACAGAACATGTTCAGTAACATCTGCATCTCTATTCCAGAGGAATTGGTTACTGCCACTTAGCCTAGCAATTTTAAGCAGTTTGTAGTGATCAAATGAATCTACTTCATCAAGCAGAACGAGTCCCCCCAAAATACAGCTAATGTATTTTTCTCAATAAATGATGCCCCATACCAAACCATACAAGATGCATTTGTGAGAACTTTAGGAAGGTATTTTATAGACCTCAGAAATAACGATTTTTCAGACTTGGTAAATAGATGACACACTGTACAAACTCACTTTTGATTTATAATGTCTTTTAGAAAATGTGTTGTCTATGACCATCGTTCTCTTTTAAGGGAGATCATTTGATCTGAATCTTGTAGAAATACATGGAACATTTTAAGATTTAGTTAAAAACATATTTGATATTCACGAAATATTTGGAATACTTCTTTCTCATTAGAGGCTTAAAATTATGTTTGGTTTCTTTGAGGACTCTTTGCTGTTCTCCTCTGAATTTCCCCTGGCTTTTATTTTCTAGTGTCATTTGGAAAAAACCAAAGGGGTTAGGGATGGTGCTGGGGGGAGGACCTATAAAACCACAGTGCATGAAGTAGAAAGATACTTCCTCTTTGTAAGACTGCGGTTTAGAGGAGCAATGCAGCTAACATATCCCTCTGTGCCTCATTCACAGATCCAGAGTCCTTTAAACTGGTGAACAGAATACTGTGCAAGGGAGCGAGGAAGCTGTGATTTATTTGATATGCATTCATTTCAAAATAAAGCATTTGATTAAAAGCTTTTATTGGCAACAGGATATAAAATGCAAATAGTGCAAAAGAACATAGACTGTAAAACAAATCAGGTGGCTCACACCTATAATCCCAGCACTTTGGGAGGCTGAGGCGGGTGGATCACGAGGTCAAGAAATCGAGACCATCCTGATCAACAAGGTGAAACCCCGTCTCTACTAAAAATATAAAAATTAGCTGGGCATGGTGGTGCACGCCTATAGTCCCTGCTACTCGGGAGGCTGAGGCAGGAGAATTGCTTGAACCCAGGAGGCGGAGGCTGCAGTGAGCCAAGATTGTGCCATTGCACTCCAGCCTGGGTAACAAGAGCAAAACTCCGTCTCAAAAAAAAAAAAAAAAAGTCTCTGTTCCATGCATAGTCATCCCAGACTCCCAATTTACATTGTCAGAAGCAAACACTTTACCAGATTCCTTCGAATCTTTCTAGAATATAAACCATTTAATGGATATAAAACATATTTGTTAATACATTCATTTATTCTACATATATAAGTACCTATTCTCTGTAAGGTTGTTCCAAGAAGCAGGAGTATAACAGAGAACAAGAACTAGTCTTTGTCCTCAAGCAGTTTACTATATTGCTGTGGGAAAGAAGCCAATCAACAATCAGTATATAAATCTCTATCAAGAACCGATGGATGCTATGAAGAAGACATAAGTATAAGGCAAAGGGAATGATCAGGAATGGTAACTCTGATAAAGTGATACCCAGGCAGACAGCAGAGGTAAGTGAAAGAGGAGCCTTGGAAATTCTAAGGGCCAGATGCTTTAGGCAGAGGGGGCCTTAAGTGCCAAAACCCTGAGACAGTCTGTGCTTTGCATGTGTGTGTGCAAAGAGGCTGGTGATTTTGGAGCAGATGAAATGAGGAGAAGAACATAGTAGGTGAAGTCTGAAAGAAACTGTGAGCCGGGTCCTGTCTGACCCTGTAGCTGTGAGCTATGGATTTTCCTTGGGGAGAGTTGCATACTCATTGGGGGGTTTTGAGAAAGAGGTGATATTCTTTTTGCTTTTGAACTGATCACCCTGGAAGCTCTTTGGAAAAAACTGGGGTTGCCCAGAGCAAGGGTACAAGCAAGAAGATGAATTAAGAGCTACTGCAGTCATCTGAGTATCTATGATCCGTCTTGGGGCATGGGCCAAGATGGTGGTGATGGAGGTTAGGGAAAGTGGTGGATTCTGGATATATTTTTGAAAATTGAATTAGTGGGATTTGTTGATACATAAGAAGTCTCATAGAGTAGAGAAGACAGTCAATCTCAAGGTTGTAGTTGTTTTATGTGTGTTTTAACCAGAACAACACGTAGAGTGGAGGAAACCTCTACTCAGAAGGGGAAGAGGTTGAGGGAGAGGAGCGTGAGAAACAGCAGTTCAGGGCATGTTAAGTGGGAGGTGCCTACCAGTCATCTGGGTGTGTGTGGGATGTAGTCTGTTAAATATACAACGAGATTTGGGGGACAGATAAGGGTTGCAGGTTTCCAATTGGGAATTGTTGGGTTGTAGATCGGCAGTATTTAAACCTCTCTGAATGACAAGCTCTCTCTGTGAGTCTGTTTAGATTAATAATTGCCTTCCTTTGTTTTTAAGATCATTTTATATCACTGCACAAAGATTTACCTTTTCTCTTCTTATTGGTTACAGGTTAGTCTGTTAGAAAATAATGTGAAGTTAAGACTTCTTCTTTGTGTAAAAATAAAATGAAATTACCAATTCATTTACTTTTTTGATATAGCAGCAACATAAGTAATTTTTGAGTCAGTCTAAAATCCATTTTAACCTGCAAATTAAAATGAAATTCTAATATTCATTTAAAAACCGGTTATCAGAACAGTGGTCATTATAGTAGATCCCAGGATGAAAATTGTGGTCAGCAGGAAAAAAAAATGTTACAAAGGAGATTGGGTCAGAATTTAATTTTACTGTCTCATCTGGTAAATTAAAAAATGGTTAAGGAAATGAACAAACAAAGTGTGATACGGCCAAAGGATGGACTAAGATGCAGGCATTAAAATGATGCTGTAGAAGCCAGTATTTAGGAAATTTAGGGTATGTTCATGATATGCTAAATGAAAAAAGAGAGTGGTGTAAGGATATTTACACTATCCAGTTTGTGTTAAATATATATTATATATGTACCTTTTAAAAATAGTGGCCCTGGCAACATGGCAACACTCCATCTGTACCAAAAATACAAAAATTAGCCTGACATAGTGGCATATGCCACTTATGTATGTAGTCCCAGCTGCTTGGGGGGCCGGGATGGGAGGGTCACTGGAGTCCAGGAGGTTGAGGCTATAGTGAGCCGTCTTTGTGCCATTGCATTCCAGAAGGAAGGAAGGAGGGAAGGAAGGAAGGAGGGAAGGAAGGAAGGAAGGAAAGAAAGAAGGAAGGAAGGAAGGGAGGGAGAGAAAGAGGGAGGGAAGGAAGGATAGAAAGAGAGAGAGAAAGAAAGAAAGGAAAGAGAGAGAAAGAAAGGAAAGAGAAAAAGACTGGAAGAAATATACTAATATATCAAAAGTGGTTTTTACTTCTTTCTTTTGTTTTTCTGGGTAATGGATATGGGGTGATTTTAAATTGACCTTATATGTTTTTCTGTATTTTCTGAACATGATAAAAAATATAGCAAAAGGTAAAATATACTTTAAAAAACATAATTCATTACTTGTTAAAGAATGAGTAACAAATACCACAAAAATATGGATTCTTTCCTGCTTTTTAGTGCCAGGCAAAATACTACCCGACCCAAAGATAGAGCTCTCTTGGAGAATGTAAACTGCCTGCAGGGGTTGTGGCTGAATGTGAGGGCCTAGAGCTTTGTGTTATTTTCCTGTTCCTGCAGAGGTTCCATGCCTATAGCAACATCTTAACTCGTGTTTGTTCCTTGGATTCTTGAATTCATTGTACACCTACTGACACCAGATGATTCCATGTGTTCTCTAAGCATGTTGTTTGGTGGTTTTATGCATGGCTTTTTTGTCATCATTGCCTAAAATCATTTTAAGGCTTCTGCCCTCAAGCTAGAAAAACAGTCCAATATCAGATATTTAGATTTGAAAAGAGAATGTGGATGTTCCTATTATGACCTTGTTCAGAAGTTCTTGCTAAAGACAATATCACGATATAGAGCTAATTAAAACTATTGGTAATAATTATGGAACTCCACAATGAACTATGCCTGGCCTAAGAATTAGCTGCAAAGCGAGAACTATTTTCTCTCTTTTTTACTGACAAGATATTAAGGACTAAGGGAGATTAAGTAACCAGCTTAGGGTCATGCAGTTATTAGTGGCAGATTCCAGACTTTAACTCAGATTTTCTGACTTTCAAGTGGGCTCTTACCAGAGTGGATTATTTCTCAGCATGATTGGTCTAAAGATAAGAAGTAACACAGGAAATAGCATAGCAATTCTCAAAGCATGGTTCCCAGATCATTAAGACAAAACCATCTGGGAACTTGTTACAAACTACAAATTCCTGGCCAGGTGCGGTGGCTCATGCCTGTAATCTCAGCACTTTGGGAGGCCATGGCGGGTGGATCACCTGAGGTCAGGAGTTCAAGACCCCCCTGGCCAACATGGTGAAACCCCCATCTCCACTAAAAATGCAGAAATTAGCCAGGTGTGGTGGTGCATCCCTGTAATCCCAGCTGCTTGGGTGGCTGAGGCAGGATGCTGAACTTGGGAGGCAGAGGTTGCAGTGAGCCAAGATTGCACCATTGCACTCCAGCCTGGGTGACGAGAGTGAAACTCCATCTGAAATAAATAAATAAATAAATAACGTCCTGGGCTCCGCCCTGGAAACTCTAGAAGTGGGGCTAGGAAACTGCATTTGAACAAGCCCTCCAGGTGATGCTTCTGCTTGCAGTTGGGATCGCTGAACTGCTGACCCAGAGCCCAGAAACCATAGGGAGATCACGTTTTCAAATATTATTTCCACAGAAGAATAAGTAGGCAGAACCGAAAGATATTGTTCAGGAAGTCACCTGGAGAATGTCCGTGAAGGAAGGATAGTGTAGGTGAGAGCCAAGATTTCAGCAGAATAAGAAAAATAGGTGTTCAGAGGCTTGCTTCATTTGTAATGTGATTTTGCTCTTTCTCTCTCGGACTGAGATGTCCCTTCTGACTCAAGTTTGACCATGCTTTGTGCTTGAGATGCTGATAGAAAATCAGTTGGTTTATATATATGAAACGGAAGACATAGAATGGGAAGTTTCTCCGGTTGAGAATGTGTTCAGGCATGGATGTGGCTTCTGACTCAGCCAAATCTTATCATCAAGACAGTGTCCTTATTCAGTTGCTTTAGGGCCCAGGTTGAGTGAAAGGAAAATTACAATACTATTTGCATATGCAGAGTTGTTACTGGCAAAAACCCCACTTGAGTTACGAATACTTTAAGGAGCAACCTGATGAAAATTTAAGAGCCCAATGAAGATGAAGTTAGGTACTGAGGTCCTGATCTGTTTGCCATAGCGAAGACTTGTGCTTGTTTCTGAATGAATCCAGACTGATGTCACAGGGACGGCATATGGTACTCATGATTGACTGCAGCAGAAAACAATTACATCCTGTCGTGCTGTTCCATTTTGCAAAACACAATGCTCTACCATAAAAACAGTTGGATTCCAGAGAAGGACAATATGGAGTGGTATTGCAGCTGAGACCTGCCACTACTCTGCACTCTGCTCTCAGACTCATAAAAGAAGTGCACTAGCAACAAGTAAGTGTCAGCCAAGCCGAATGAGGGACAGGAAAACCAGAAATGCATTTGGCAGGTGTGGGAGACAGTTGTTTTTCTTTTCTCACTGACAAGCTATGTACAGTGGTCCAGTCATTAGAATTTTTTTCTCTCCCAAGAGGGCTGATAGAATTTTCTCACCATTGTAGAGAAAGGACCTTGGCAATCAGCCCTTCACTCACTGTGAGCACTGGGAAGTTTTTACAAGGCTTTTACTGTGTGGTTAATGACAGTAACAATGGGGGACCATGCTTTTGCAGTTGTCAGGTGGGTCTTCCTTCAGTGGTACTTCCCCTGGGAAGGCTTGGCCAGAAGTAGCCACTCACTAATTCATCATATCATGCATTTTAAGTAAACTTCAGGGCACATACTAGTAACTGCTTTTATTTTTTTTGTAACAGGTTTATTAAAATATGAACATACCGTATGTACTGCACCATACACATGTACCCTTCCAAACTGTACAATTTAATGGTTTTAATATAGTCAGACTTGTGAAACTATCACAATTGGTTCCAAAACATTTTGATCACTCTAAAAAGAAACCTCACCTCCTTTAGCTGTTACCCCTGCACACCAAAAATAAAATTCTAAGCTCCTCAGTCAGCTGGAAGAGCCCCTGTTTTCTGCTAAGGGCATTCGAAAGTTAACCTGAAAAACTAGTTCAGCCCATGATGGGAAGTAGGGGTCAGACTTTGGAGTTCAAGTGTTGAAGTGCAAGAAGGCATTTGTTTGACTTTCACAAAGACTTACCTTTCTGCTCTGGTGGGATCTTGAGCTAAGGCTGCTAATAGAATCAATCCATGTGTAATGCTAAACTCCCCTGCTGTTGAACAATCCTAAGTGATTGTGCATATACGCATAAGAAAGATCTTTTCCTAAGGCCCTGCTTCTGTTCATCACTTGAATGACAAAGTAGAGTGAAGTCATCTCATGGCCATGTTCCTCACTGTCAGTCACAGCCCTGTTCATTTAACCTGGACCTAAAGTTTCAGCATGAATTCAGCCTTGGGCTAACAGTGCCTCTAATTTGATGGCTTGGTTAGGATTTATTTTTGAAAACTATTTTCTGCTACTTAGGCAAAGCCTGGGTTTATTCATTCATTAATTCATCACACATTTATTAAGCCTCTGAAAGCTCTAGCCAGGTTCTGGGGATAGGATACAGAGATAAAAGATAATCCCAGCTTTTCAAGAGTTCATAGTCTAGAGCAGGAGGTAGGCTAGATTAGTGACTATCACAAAACAGTGAAATGATGAGGAATCTGGTAGAAGCAGCCGATCCTATTAAGGGAGAAGAAGAGATGTAAGGAGAGTATCTAAAGGAGGCGATTCCTGGAGGGAAGGTAGAGGTTAACCAGGTAAGTAATGGGGAGCACCTTTGGGCTTAGGAGCAGATGTGTAATGGATTTCCTGGTGGCTGGAATTGGCTGGGCTAAGTGATGTGGTTTAGGCTGTGTTGGGGCCTGAGAGGGGAAGGGTAGCAAGATCAGAGCACTCCATTCTAAGAAGTTTGGCCATTAGTGTGAGGATATATAGTCCCTTGTCTGGTTAACTTAGGAGCCTTGGCTGCATGTCCCCCGTGGTTCTCCCAACTCTAATGATCCATGATTCTTTAAAATTTTCTGACATGGTAAACAAAATGGAATGTTTGTAATTTTTGTGGTTTTTGTTGTTGTTGTTGTTTTGTTTTTTTTGAGACAGAATCTCACTCTGTTGCCAGGCTGGGGTGTGGTGTAGTTTTCTGTGTGTGTGGTGTTTGTTTGTTTGTTTTGAGATGGAGTTTTGCTCTGTCGCCAGGCTAGAGGCAGTGGTGTGATCTCGGCTGACTGCAACCTCTGCCTTCTTGGTTCAAGAGATTCTTCTGCCTCAGCCTCCTAAGTAGCTGGGACTACAGGCGCATGTCATCACATCAGCTAATTTTTTTTTTTTGAGACGAGTTTCGCTTTTGTTACCCAGGCTGGAGTGCAATGGCGTAATCTCGGCTCACTGCAGCCTCCGCCTCCTGGGTTCAGGCAATTATCCTGCCTCAGCCTCCTGAGTAGCTGGGATTACAGGCATGTGCCACCATGCCCAGCTAATTTTTTGTATTTTTAGTAGAGACGGGGTTTCACCTTGTTGACCAGGATGGTCTCGATCTCTTGACCTCATGATCCACCTGCCTCAGCCTCCCAAAGTCCTGGGATTACAGGCGTGAGCCACCGCATCCGGCACAATTTTTGTATTTTTAATAGAGACAGAGTTTCACCAAGCTGGCCAAGATGGTCTCAATCTCTTGAACTTGTGATAAGTCCACCTCAGCCTCCCAAAGTGCTGGGATTACAGGCATGAGTCACCGTGCCCAGCCTTATGATTGTTCTTTTTTAGAGTTCAGGGACGTGATTTTAGTAGGCTATATGGGGGCAGGAATGTGGGTCAGGTATGGTATACAGTTTGTTCCACTGTAACACCATTTCTATATTGCCACTGAGCTCAGATGTATTTGAAAAATTGGAGATTTATTACAATATTAAAGTTGTATTGGTTCCTAAGCCACTTTTCCTAAGAAAGGGAAGCCCAGATTAGCAGGAGTGAAATTATAACCTTATGTTGGAAGGGAAAAGGTAATTAAAAACTCATGCACAGGCAGGGCCTCTTCCAGAAGATGAGCCGTGAGCACAGGTCCCTGGACCCCCGCCCTATAAAGGCCAGCCTTTGCAGTCTTGTTCAGCTCCTGTTCATGTGGCTGCACATCTGCTAGTGCCTGCTTTCTGCAAAAGCCCCTTCTCCACCTCTATCATCTGGACTTCCCTAAGCCGGCACTTCCAATCAAGTGTTTTCTACATTTTTTATAACCCCAAATCAACCTCCAGTCTAGCTGGGCTGTGCAAGCTATCCCCCAAAGTAACAATGAGTCTGGTTGTAAATAGGCATACATTTGAATGGTCAACCCACCCCATGACTTTTCCTACAATTTTGTGAATGAGAGATTTCTCAAGAACGTCTATGTCACCTTATAGGGTAAATCCCCATACTTTACATTTCTATGACTTGGGGTAATTTTTACTTCTTAATGTGAAGATATTATGTTTATTGTAAAAAAAAGCTATATAAAATATATGTTTAAGTAGGAAGACTCATCCTTTTCTCCAAATACAGTAGATCCTCATTTAACATTGTTAATAGGTTCTGTGACTTTTAGCGGAAGGATGTATAACAAAACCAATTTTCCCATAGGCTGATTGACATGAGGAAGAGTTAAATTCCTATGGCATATTTCTGGTTGCAAAAACATTACCAAACTTCTAGATAAAGTCAAAAACACTTGTAATGTTACACATTGAAATAAATGTGAGCTATACGTACATTTAGGAAGGATTAATAAAATCAAGATGATTTTTTAACCAATGTTTCTAGTTCAGGGTCATGGGTGGCCAGAGCCCATCTCTGCAGCTCTGGGTGCCAAAGGAGGGGCCCAGCCTCAATAGGACACCCTCCCATCACAGGATACACCCACACCAACACCTACAGCTATACCCACTGAGACGGGGACCATTAAGACACACCAGTGAAGCCAACAGGCAGAGTTTGGAGGTATGAAAGGAAAGCACAGGACCCAGAGAAAACCCAAGCAGGCATGGGGAGAATGTGCCATCTCTACACAGACAGTGACCCTGCCAGGAATAGATTTTTATTTTCAAAGTTATAATGAAACAAAGTCTAATGAATTGACGTTATTTGAGGACCTGCAGCACTCCAGGCAACCCAATTTTAACTCCTCCAAAAATGAGCTACCTTCGTTTTCCACCAGTGCCTGTGCCCTTCACTGGTGCTTGATACCAAGGACAGAGGGACTCGGGGCATCACAGAAGAGGGAAACCTACCTGCTGGATTCTCACCAAATGACTCCCTAAGTCTTCTCTCCCTTACACAGTTATGCAGACATTAATGCATGGTTAAAAGGCTTTTCCTTTTGTCCAAAGACAATTAAAATGCTCCTTTCATAAAATTAGATATTTTTTTCAAAGGGTTGAGAAAGAACTAGAAAGCCAGGCTTTGTACTATTCTCTTCTTCAGAACGCGACATTTCTGTTATTTCACTCTTGTTCCCAAATCAGCTTTCTAAAAATGCAGTCTAATCATGTTGGGCTGCCTAAATATATTTGCAGTGAAGTAGTGAATAATTTGAAGTGACTGGTATTCCACAAATGTTTTCCTTATATTAAATTTTCTGTTAAATTAAATAGAATCTCCTTATATTAAGGAATCAAATAACCAGTACTTCTAAATTGAGTTCTTTTCCTTCTTTCATTTTTTGAATTCTATGCAAATGGAATAGAATGTTACCAAAAGTAACTGGTAAATAGTTTTGGGTTTTTTAAAACTTTCTTATATACAGAAATAACTGCTATGAGAAATTGATGAGTTGAGGGATATGTTAATTAGCTCAAGTGAATCTTTTTATAGTATATACATAGTTCAAAACACCATACCGTACTCTATAAATATGTATACTGATTATTTGTCCATTAAAAATGAATTTTAAAAATTGAAAACAAGAAACAGCCACAGAACTTTTCTACTAGCTTAGTACTTAGCTTTTCTTCTTTTTTTTTTTTTTGTGAGATGGAGTCTTGCTCCGTTGCCCAGGCTGGAGAGCAGTGTGGCATGATCTAGGCTCACTGCAACCTCTTCCTCCTGGGTTCAAACAATTCTCCTGCCTCAGCCTCCTGAGTAGCTGGGACTGCAGGCACGCACCACCACACCGAGCTAATTTTTGTATTTTTAGCAGAGATGGGGTTTCACCATGTTGGTCAGGCCGGTCTCGAACTCCTGACCTTATGATCCACCCACCTTGACCTCCCAAAGTGGTGGGATTACAGGCATAAGCCACGTCGCTCAGCAGTATTTAGCTGTTGAAACTTTTAATTTAAGAGTTTATTTTTAGTAAAAGTTGTCCTCATGGAACCTAATGCTTTATAATTCCACTTGGGGACATGTTTTGATAATTGTGGAATTATGATAGGGACAGGGAATTGTATTCAGCAAATGTAAATTCAGTGCATGTAAATTATATTATCGTTTGAGTGAATATTATGATCTTTTTTTCAAGTTGAATCTCATCGACTACAATGAGTTTTGGTCTTCAGCCTATGAAGCCTCATATTATTTTGGCTTTACTGAGTGAATATACAGATATGCCTGAAACTACCATGCTGATGAGATATGTACAGTGGAGACTTTTCTTTCTTTAAAAGATTAAAAAGATTTTTAAAAAAATCTTAAAAATGGGCATTGCAATTTCTAACTATCATCATCGTCATCTTCATTTTTCCCCTTTCCTATTTATTGCTAGGCAAGGCTAAGTAGGTATCATCTCATCAAACTCTCATACGTCCCAAATGGATAGGTGTTTAATGCCACCTATTTTCATATGAGCAACTAAAATGACATTGCCCCAGGTCTGCAACCCCCTGGGTTTCCTTCATGGTACAGTATATAAATGTTTCATTTCCAATTCATGTAAATCTTCCATCTTTGTCAAGTATTTCATGTGTCTACATGTAGTGAACTGGACCTTGAATGCGGGGATACTTAAATAGCCGCCAGCTTTCACCAATGGCAAAGTACTTCCCAGTGGACATCTTGCATATCTTGCATAACTCTTTGTGGGTGAATTTTTTTAAAGATGAGAATGGATTATTTGACATTCAAGTATCCAGGAAATCCAACTTTGCAAATAGTGACTTCTTACACAATGACATAATCAACCTGTATTGTGATTGAGTCTTAGACTAGGGCTCAGATACGGGGTTGCCTGGAGGGCTGCTTCCGCTTGCACCCCGTTCTTCTTGAATGCATTGACCCTGTTCACCTTTCCTTTAATCTTAGCCATCCTACAGGCGCTTTTCTCTCTGAAACTTTCCTTCTCTGGTACAGTTATTTTCCCAATGTGGTCGGTCAGGCCATTGACTACTCTCTGATAATCTGGGAACTTGAACTGTGCGATTTTACTCTTAGTTGCCTGCTGCCAAAAATCATTTCATCTTTTTTTCTCCATCAGTGTCTGGAACAATGATTTATCAAGAAAAGTTACTTGTTCAAGCAGATTTTTCTTTTTCTCTCTTTCTGATGCTAGAACACCCAGCACAAGCCTGTTTAAACTGATAATAATTAGGCTGAATGCAGTGGCTTACACCTGTAATCCCAGCACTTTGGGAGGCCAAGATGGGTAGATCACCTAAGGTCAGAAGTTTGAAACCAGCCTGGCCAACATGGAAAAACCCCATCTCTACTAAAAATACACACACAAAAAAAATTAGCTGGATGCGGTGGCATGCACCTATTGTTCCAGCTACTAGGGGAGGCTGAGGCAGAAGAATTGCTTCAGCCTGGAGGTGGAGGTTGTAGTGAGGTGAGATTGTGCCAACACACTCCAGCCTGGGTGATAGAGCAAGATTCCATCTCAAAAAAAAAAAAAAAAAAAAAAATCGAAAACTGAAAAGAATTAAATGGCTAATACAATTGAAAAATCTGGTCTGGGGCCAGCCTCTGGATTCAGTGCGAACCAAGGTCTCAGTGGAGCTTGTCAAAACCTCTCTCTCCTTTTCTTGGCTGTCTTCTTCTGAATGATGTCTACTCACTGTCTACCATGTCCCTTTGTTGTTCCGAGATAGGCTCCAGTTCCATCTCCAGTCCTCAACAACTCCACAAGAAAGTTCATTCATTCAACAGGTGTTATTCGTACATCTACTATGTGCAAGGCGATATTCTAGATTCTGGGGACAGAGCAATGAACAAAGAGTCACAAATCTTTAGCTTACTTCTGCTGATTCTCTCTTCCACAAAATGTCTCATAATGTCTCAATGAATTATTTCGGACTGGTCTGGCAGGGGTTGAGACATTGATCACTGAGTGAATCCCAACAACATGTCACCAGCCCAACCCTAAAGTGAGCAGTGGAATCAGCCCTGCCAGGACTGGAGGGACTGAGCTGAGTTGGAGGGAAGTTCCCCAAAGGAGCATCACCAATGTAGTGTTGCCAGCAGGGTAAGGAATGGATGCTGTGAAGTAAGGAAAAGTGGTCGCTGGCCACCGTGCCCACTGCCATCAGTAAAGGCTCATTGATTTGCAGCCTGGCCAGCTTTGTGGTTCTTGCACTCCATGCTCTCCCATTCCCTCAGTTGGGCCTCTTTCAGCCCCCGTGTTCCTAATGCACAACTTTTTTCCCTTTGGCTGCAGCTCCAGATGAAGATGAGTGAGCGTGCCGCTTCGCTGAGCACCATGGTGCCCCTGCCTCGCAGCGCCTACTGGCAGCACATCACACGGCAGCACAGCACGGGCCAGCTCTACCGCCTGCAAGGTAAGCGCAGGGCTGCCTGTATCTGGGGTGTGGGCCAGGCCTGGCGGTTCTGGGGAGAGGGCTCAGCTGAACTCCCAGCTGCTGCATGCCAGCTGGTCAGTGCCCTTCCTCCAAAGGTAGGACCCCCATCAAGTCCTCACAACATGCGGCACTTAATCTTTCTAGAGCCATACTTCTCAGATATTTGCATCTCTCACAGTGTCCTGGGGGAAGTCATTTAAAATGTAGATTCTTGGGTTTCATCCCCAGAGACTCTAGATTTTAAGGCATAGGATGTGGCTGAGTGATCTGCACTTTTAACAGACCTTACACCGGGTCCTGGTGGGGGCCAGGGACTAGGCTTCAAGAAGTGACTTAGTGGACTGATGCATCAGCATTTCTTGAATTCTCAAATTTTAATGCCCTTCTGCAGATCTACTGAGTCTGGAGCTCCGAGGGTAGGGCCAGGCCACCTGTATTTGAACAAGCACTCCAGGTGATTCTCCTGAGAGGTCAGGTTTAGGAGCCAGTGTTTGGGTAGACCCCATCCTGGACTGAGGCCAGAAGTCATGGCTTCAGATTTGCTGGATGGATGATTTTAGGCAAACCCTAATAAGCCCTTCTTCTAGAGAAGTGGTTTCTGAAGCATGATACACAACAGCCCATGGCAAGGACAACATGAACAATAAAAAATCCTATTTCAGCTGGCCGGGCGCGGTGGCTCCTGCCTGTAATCCCAGCACTTGGGGAGGCCAAGGCAGTGGATCCCCTGAGGTCGGGATTTCTAGACCAGCCTGGCCAACATGGCGAAACCCTATCTCTATTAAAAAAAATACAATATTTGGCCAGGTGTGGTGGCATGCACCTGTAATCCCAGCTACTCGAGAGGCTAAGTCAGGAGAATCACTTGAACCCAGGAAGCGGAAGTTACAGTGAGCTGGAATCATGCCATTGTACTCCAGCCTGGACACTGAGGGAGAAACTCCATTTCAAAAAAAAAAAAAAGAAAAAGAAAGAAAAAAATTTTTATTTACACCTTCTTCTATCCTATCAGACATTTTTTTTTTTGTATTTTGTAGTACAAACAATAGCTTATGCACATATAGTTTATAAACAAGCAAACAAACCTATGTGGGGGACACTTGCGGAAAAACCTTTTCAATGTTGAGGTGCAAGATCACCAAACTTGAAATAGCGTGCGCTAGACTACCTGTAGTTTACATGCAGAAATTTGCCGAGTAAATGAATGCGAGAATGAATGAATGACCACAGAAGACTGCTGCCTGAGTCCTCCATGCCCACTCTGAACCCTGGGCACAACAGCTTTTTCTCAGTCTGCTGTTAGTCCTTTCTTCCCCAGGCAGCTTCTCCTGTATGCTGCACCCATCCCTTATCCTAGCTGACTCCTGCTCACCTCCAGATTTCACCTCCTGTGCCCCTCAGACTCCAAGGAAGCCCTCTGGACTTTATTGTAACTTGTGTGGAAGTCTCTGATTACGTGCACTCATAAGATGCAGATGATGATCAGTTTTCATTTCATATTTAATTATGTGGCCCCTTGACTCATGGTCAGCTCTCCCAGGAAGCAATAACATCCAGGAGGGCAGGAGAGCTGCACCTCTTCTGTCTTTATCATTTTCTCCTGGTGCCTTCCATGCCTTCCATTAGTGTCTGGTGAAAGAAGGCATAATGTTAAGAAGGCACCAGCGGGTATTTACATTTTAGTTTAGAACGGAGCACAACGGAGACTCTGTGCTCCGTTCACTAGCAGAGAGCATGGCACATAGCAGATGCTGCAAAAATAGATTCTGAGTTCCTGTATGAGCAGCCGAGCAGATGACTAAATTAGTAATTCACAAATAAGCTTACCTTCCAGGATACCTCTGCAGAGAGAGTGGGTTAGATCGGGTTGTCACAAATGCCACTGATTCCCATTTAAACTTCAAAAATGTTTGCAATATTTGAGTTACATCATGACAGTTTTTGTCGTATACATACCAGATTGTTACTCAGTTTTACTCGCTTCTATCTTAATATACCTTTTTTTAAAAGTGTATTTTACTATCTTAATACTGTTATATCTGCTGCTTATACTTTTTGTCGTTGTTGAGATAGGTTCTGGCTCTTTGCCTAGGCTGGAGTGCAGTGGTGCGATCATGGCTCACTGCAGTCTCAACCTCCTGGGCACTAGTGATCCTCCTGCCTCAGCCTACTGAATAGCTGGGACTACAGGTGTGTGCCGCCATGCCCAGCTATTTATTATTTTTTATTTTTAGTAGAGAGGGACTCTTGCTGTGTTTCCCAGGCTGGTCTCAAACTTCTGGGCACAAGCAATCCTCCTGCCTTGGCCTCCCAAAGTGCTGGAATTCTAGGTATCAGCCACTGCACCCAGTTAGTTATGCTTTTTAATTGACCAGAAAATAAACAGTAAGTATTGAAGATGTAAAAGCTGTTCACAGAATACCTAAAATTATCTCGCTTATTATGGGTGGCTATTTATATGACAAGTAAATTTTTTTTTAAAAAGTCTTATTCTTCTACCTATA
Source organism: Callithrix jacchus (assembly GCF_049354715.1). Lineage (NCBI taxonomy): Eukaryota > Metazoa > Chordata > Mammalia > Primates > Cebidae > Callithrix > Callithrix jacchus. The sequence goes on from NC_133506.1 coordinate 50,223,114, forward strand.
CTACCTACCTTCCTGTTTCCTCTTTTTCATCCTCCTTAGAAAAAGAAAATAAGATTGGGAAAAGTTAATGACTTGGTGGCCTGGTGTGTGCCGTATAACGAATTTATAGAGCCTTTAATTTCTTTTTGTTTTACTGGTGATTATGGGTTGTAATTCCTCTGGCCAATTCACCTACTTTGATAAATTTCAAGCTGACTTTTTTTTTTTCTGGCAAATTTGGAGGTTAATGTTGGAAATGATACAGATCCTTATGGAGGAATTTACCAAATTGGCTTGAGAATAAATGCCATTTTCTCCCCAAATTTAATCTTTGAGCGCCACCTGCTGGTTGATTTGGGAATTATCGTTTTCTTTTTTTTTTGGCTGAGCACAGGGCACTTTATTGATGGTACAGGACAAGGTGGGGCTTCATAGGACTCTCCCTCTTCAAGGGGTCTGCATGGAAACTGTGAGGAGGGGCAGTTTTTTACTCTTTTCTTACTCTTTTTTGGTGGGGAAAGGGAGGTGCTGGTTTTGATAGGTACAACACAAGATATTCTTAATCTACCTTCACGGCTTTTCCCACTTCATTTTAAAATTTAAAATTTTCATAGAAATTCTCTTCTATGATTATGGAGATACAAAATCAATATTGGAAGTAGGTTTATAATGAAAACTGGCCAGGCATGGTGGGTCACACCTGTAATCCCAGCAATTTGGGAGGCTGAGGTGGCTGGATCACCTGAGATCAGGAGTTCCAGACCAGCCTGGCCAACATGGTGAAACCCTGTCTTGGCTAAAAATACAAAAATTAGCAGGGCATGGTGGTGCATGCCTGTAATTCCGGCAACTCGGAAGGCTGAGGGGGGAGAATGTCTTGCACCTAGGAGGCAGAGGTTGCAGTGAGCCGAGATCATGCCACTGCACTCCTGCCTGGGTGACAAGAGTGAAACTCTGTCTCAAAAAATAAAAATTTTAAAAAAGAAAGAAAACTATGGAAGAAACTTACAGAAGCATTGATCAAGTTTATTGAACTCGTGCACTGGATTCTTTTAGGAATTCATTGGATAAAATAACAGCAATTACAACTGTAGCTATATTCCCAAATTGTGTTCTGTGAAAAGCTGACTCTGGTAGATAGTACCTTCCCCCTGAGAAAAGTACTGTGGTCAAACGAGTTAGGGGGAAAGCTACATTTTAAATTCTCGTGGAGAGTCAGAATATGAATCAATTTTGCAGGCTCTGAGATGTCCTGCTGTAGAAAACCCCTTGAAACTTGTTTAAACCAAAGCACTGCACATCTGTTTGGATCAAAACCTCTTTTCCCTCTTGTTATATGAAGAAACGTTCACATACCACCATTGTAGTGCTGAAATCTCAGATTTCATCCTTCCAAGGGAGACGAGCCATATTCAATGGGGTCTTTCTAAAAGCTACTCTTTCCGAGGACCTACTGTGTGCCAATTTTCCACCGGAACCTAACATACATAATCTCATTTAGATCCCAAAACAGCTGCCTGACAGAGTAATTTATTCTCATTTGCTGTTAGAAAACTGAGAATTTGAAGGGTTAGTCATGCATACAAGATTACCTATCTAGTAGGTAGCAAAGATTTTAAGGGTTTTTATTCCTCATTCATTCATCCATCCATCCATTCTTTGTTTACTCAGTAAACGTTTATTGAGCATCTCCTGTAGGCCAAGCGCTGTGCTAGATGACAGACGTACCTGGGGCTCCTAGGCAGGCACGTTCCTCCCCACTGGGAGCTTATAATCTAATGGAGAGTCACAATCCATAATCAAACAGACATAGTTAATTTCAGATTTGGCATATGGAACAGTGGAAACAAAACTTTTTATGATAAAGAAAGTGAGGCAGAGCTGTTGGTTTGAGAAGACACTGACGAGAGACTTCTTGAGAGGGTAGTCAGTGGAAGACCCTGGATCACCCCAAGACCTTAAGTCCAGAACAGGCAGCCATATCAAGAGCCAGGGGAAGACATTCTCCATACAGAGGTCAGCAAATGCAAAGGCCTTGAGTCAGAAATGAGCTGCGGGCATTCAAAGATCGGGAAGAAGCCAGTGTCGCTGGTGTCTAAGGGGTATCAAGAGACAGCTGGGGTGGTGATTATAGGTTATCAAGGCTTGCTTATTCTAAGTGTAAGGGGAAGCCTTGGCAGGTCCTCAGCATAGTAGTGTCAGATGTAATTGATATTTTCATTCAAGGGATTGCAAGAGGACAGGAGAGGAAGTGGGAGACCAGCTCCAAGGCCACTGCACATGAGCACAGGAGTGTCTGGCTTCAGTGCAGTGTTTCTCTAACACTCTCACTTCCTTCTCAAAGTTTTCATCCCAGCTGTCTTTACCCTGATGCCAAAGGGCTCCATTGCTCCAGTATTTTCAGAACTCTTCTGCTGGAATTGCCTTGGAAGATGGTATCACTTGTTTCAAAACAAAAACAAGAAAAACTGGGCCCCTATATCATTTACTGGACTTCAGATAAACTGAGGAAATCAAAGAGTGGCACTCAACAGTTGTGTCACTGAACCAGGCATCTTCTGTGTAGCGTTATGTGGTTTTCCTGATAACCACTGGAGTTGGTGAGAATGGGACTCTCTTCTCCATTTTGATGACTGAAGAAATGGAGACCTTTGGAGGTTAAGGTCTTCTCAAGGCCACGCGGCTGGTGGATGTAGGCTCTGGCGTTAGCGCCTCAGTGCTCTGACATTTAATCCAGGGCTATTGCCTTCATCTGATCTTACCTGTGGGAGGAAATCGTGCCCCCATGGGTGATTCAAATGCAGTTTCCCTCAGACCGAAATGCCTCCAGAGGATCCATTCTAACCTGTGCAACTGACAAATTTACTTTAAAGATGATGGATTCTTAGAGCAAGGGGCTACTTTGGAGAAGTTCACATTGTTTTTTTCAATATTAATTCTAACACAGCCACAAACCTCACATGTGCAGAAGTTAAGAGGGAAGTAATAGGTTCAGATCCAAGCAAATGTAAAAGGTCTCAAATGCCCATGTCTACAGGCTCCAGGCAGGCTATGCAAATGAGTAAATGGGGCAGCTAGAGGCGGGCAGGGTCCCTGGTGGATGTCAGGGACACCAGGCAGTCTGCTCTCTGTAGCTGGTCATGCTTAGCAGAATGTGGGGCTAGTTTTGCCTTCCAGTTTTCCAGGAGTACAGGGAAATTGACATCTTTATGGACAGTCAGCAGCTATTTAAATATTAATAAGCGATTCCAAATGTCTTATGAGCCTGTGCAGGCCAGAGAACAGGTCTGGGCCCAGATGTGGTCTGCAGGTCATTACCAAGTTGTGACTTTTGTGTGAACTGAAACCATGTGGGAAGCATTGGGAAGCCTTTCCTTCCTTATACTAAACACAGCAATCAAACCATGCAGGAAAGACTCAGCCCTCAGGATAGAAGCCGTAAGGGTTTTCGCTTTGATTTGACCTCAAGTGAATGCTGTCAGTCATTTTTCTGTGCAGTTGACTAAAAATGTGGATTCTGCACTAACAATATTTGTATGCTCTCTGCTCCCTGGAGATTTTGATAAACTGTAATAAAGATATTCTTGGATTTTTACTTATAGTACTCAAACTCATTAATGCAATTTTTCTGCATAATAATGTGTGCCTGTGTCTGTGTGTGGTAAAGAGAATAGAATAGGTGTTCAAACTGGTTGGGAGTTTAGGAGAAATGATTTCTAATTATTTGGGATATTTAATATCAAGACTTAGCTAATAGTTGTCACTGGTGTTGTATGCTAGCAACCATATGACAGGTTTTATCATTTTCCTTTGGTTCAGATTTGAGTCTTGCAAATATCTGAATCTAAGACGTTCTTTTTCGCTTGCTTCTGTTTTGGTGTTGTGACCATAATAATCTATTTGAGACGGTACAGCTCATGAAGCCGTGTCTGCTTCCTTTATTCTTCAACAGTACTGTGAGAGGGGGAACAAGTGTTTTCTCCCCATTCCCTAGGAGTGGAAAATGAGTCAGAGTGATGTTCATCCTTGTCTCAGTTCATGCTTCTGGGAGGAAGATCGAATGGGACTTGAACTGAGGTCAGGGCTGTTTGTGATAAAATGATAGTGTGTAAATTCAAGGCTGAAGGGCCACATGCCACCGTAAACATTTTTGCTTGGTTCTGTGTTTAAAAACAACTTTGCCAAGTGCAATGGCTCATGCTTGTCATCTCAGCACTTAGGGAGGCCAAGGCCGATCACTTGAGCCCAGGAGTTTGAGACCAGCCTGGGCAACATGATGAAATCCCATCCGTATGAAAAATACAAAAATGAGTCCTGTGTGGTGGCACACACCTGTCCCAATTGCTTGGGAGGCAGAGGTGGGAGGATCACCTGAGCCCAAGAGGTGGAGGCTGCAGTGAGCGAGATCATGCCACTGCACTCCAGCCTGGGTGGGGGGAAAAAAAACCAAACCATAAAAATAACATTGTTTTGAATGTGTGTGGGCAGGGAAGACATGCTCCACTGGCTTCAGTCCTGTTTTTTGTGCCTGCTTCATCCACACATTTACTCACCAAGGCTATCGAAGTCTGTTATGAAGGCTTTGTTTGCCGAGTCCTGAGTTTTTAATCTAGCCAGGTAAATTTCTTTGCTTGTGGTAACCCTTGGCCAGCAGATGGCAGTAGAACCTTTAGTTTGTATTAAATCAGGGCGTGTGTCTACAGGGATTGGCAAACTATGGCTTGTGAGCCAAATCCAGCCTGCTGTCTGTTTTCATTAATAAAGCACTATTAGGACGTCCTCGCCCATTCATTACGTATTAACTATAGCTGATTTTGTGCTACAGGCAGCAGAGTTGAGTAGCAGCAGTGAGCCCATGTGGTCTGCAAAATCTAAAATGTTTAGTGTCTGGCTCTTTTTAGAAAATGCTTGACAGCTCCTATATTATTAATATGTCACAAAGGGGGCTAATAGCGGTGTTTTGTGTTGCCTTCATGACTTTTTAAAGTCTGGCCTGAAATCTAAACCTGAAATAATAAGGGCTCAATGAATTTTAGGAAGTTCTCCTTAACATTTACAGGATTACCAAAGTGTAAGCCTAAGACAGTCTTATTCCTACTCAGGTTTCCAAAGAGTATTCAAGCTAAAAGTTTCCATAGTCGTATTTCTATCTCATCTCTCCTGAATACCCTAGATATACGGGTTGATGCATATGAAAAATTAGGGAAAAAATAAATGGTAATGGACTGATCATAGCTCAGCCCAAAGGCCACATGCAAATGATATGCAAATCATGCGATCTCTGTGGCTCATTTACATATCATTGTGAGTGGCCTTTGGAAAAAATTCTGCCTTAAGTACATGTACTTATTTCTGTTAGAGGGAAAGTTGTTACCAGCTAATTTGATTGTGGGCTTTCCTGAAATGTAACTGTTACTTTTAAATTTTTTTTTGGAAAAGATGTTGCCAGCCCTCTGAAGCTTCATCGAACAGAGACTTTTCCAGCCTACAGATCTGAGCACTGACACTAACTGCCAAGAATTGTTAACACAGTTGTGATGTGTCAGCCGCAGATCCACCCAGGAGGTCACAGAATGACAGCAAGGGAAGTGACAAAGAAGAAAAGAAGCTTAAAGTTCTGGCTAATTGTGTGGTCATTGGGAAACTCTGCAATACAACAGTTTTCTTTGTTTTCTTTTTTTAAATTCTTAGTGTAATTGAAACATGCTCTGTAGATATTGACTTTGTGTTCCCTCTTTCACAGCTGGACAGCCAGAAGTCAATGTCACGAAATGATTTTCTATTGTAGATACCTTGTCCCTTGCACTTCTCTGAATCTGTCCTTTTGTGGATTCTTGTGATTTTCCTTCCAAGTGTTTCAGTTGTGTAAGAGTCATATTGACAATAAAGTGGCTTTTAATTATTTGTTATTTGTTTAGGCCCTATTCCTCAGTTATTAATATTGTGGTTCTGATTAACTACTGGAAATTATATTTGATTATATCACCAATAAGTTAAATCAGTGCTTTGACTCACTCTTACCTGTTCTGTTCAAGACGATTCTTTCAAAGAACCCGATAGGATTGTTTACAGGGTTACAGTTTCTCTCTCATATGTTTTCTTCACCCTCTTACCCCCTTTTTAAAAACCTTTATTTTGTTTGAAGTATCTTCATAAAACATTTGAAAATAAAAGATCATTCTTCACCCATATGGTCTTTGGATTCTGCTAACATGTTTTTCTCTATCCCAGGTATTTCTGAAGGGTATGTGGACATTTTGCATGTGAGCTGTGACTGTGTTGTGTATTGTCTTTAATATGAATTCAGTCATTCATGTATTTGCTCACTCATTCAGGTGGGCTGCATTGAGCCTCTGTGGCTTTCAGGCACTGTACTGGAGTCCAGGGATGTGGAGATAAAAAGACACAGTCCTTATTACCAAAGACCTTAATTCCAGAATAGTACCACAAGAAAATAAAGTTCCAAATACCATACCGTGACACCTGCTAAATGGGCCCTCAGTGGCCATGAACTTGTAAAGAGAAGGTCAGTGCTGGATGTGAATTGAATTTTGTGAGCACCTAAAGCTAGAGTTCCTCTAAAACTTCAGAGCAAGCAGGGATTGCGCCTGCCTGGTTCACTACTCTTTGCCAGATAAAATACGGGATACCTAGTTAAATCTGAATTTCAGACAACCAGTGCATAGTTTTATAAATCTGAGTTAGCCGGGATTTCCAAGGACACTGCTGGTCAGGATGTATTTTTGAAGGGGTTGAGAAATATTGGGGAAAGGATTGAATTCAAGTAACAATTAATTAGTAGATTAGGTGTGTATAAATTGTTTAGTGCTAATGGCTTCCCCGAAATGCATTTGTGTTCTCTCTGGGTTCTCTGAAGCTGCTCTTCACACAATTTTAGCTGATCCTACTTCTCTCAGGGGTCTTCATTTTTGTTTTTTAAAAATTTGGTTTTCCATGCACATTTGATAATAACCTCACTGTTCATTTTCCTGAGTTTATTTGGTTTTTGTTTTATTTTCTTTCTCTTCTAATACTGTCTCCGAAGAGCTTCTCCATGATTCCCAGGGCCTTGACAGCCAATGGGGGGATTAAGCTGAAGTACATAAAGGAAATTGGATTAAAGAAATAATTATAATTTTAATGAAATTCAAATTACTGAAGCAAGCCTCAAGCTGATGAGTATGCAAAGAAATGTTGCTGAATGTGGGTAACTGTAAGTGAGAACCTCTTTTAGGATCTTTAAGAAACTTTGACAGGAAAGAGCATTTGATTAGGTTTCACTATCAGTTTTCTTTATTGCTGGGCACAATTCTAAGTGCTCTTGTGGTGATATCTTAGTTGCCTTAGTAGCTCCATGAGGTAAGTATACTTATCTTCCTATTACACATGGGAAATTGAGGCACAAGGAATCTAAATTATGTAATTAATATGTCCAAGATCTTTTACCTACTAAATGATTGATTAATGTTTGAACCCAGGTGATCTGATTCCTGAGTCAGCTCTGTAACTCCCTAAGGCAAGCTTCTTCAGGGGAAAGCAAACTTCTTCTGTGAAGAGTTGGGATGCAGATATTTTAAGCTTTCTGCATCATATGGTCTCTGTTACCTTCTAGTGCAAAAACAACCATAGACTGTTTTCTGTGTGTGTGTGTGTGTGTGGTGTTTAATTTTTTTTTTTTTAGATGGTTCTCACTCTGTCACCTAGGCTGGAGTGCAATGGCACGATCTCAGCTCACTGCAACCTCCACTTCCCAAGTTCAAGCAATTTTCCTGCCTCAGCCTCCTGAGTAGCTGGGATTACAGGCACCCACCCCCATGCCTGGCTAGTTTTGTGTGTGTGTCTTTTCAGTAGAGAGAGTTTTACCATGTTGGTCGAGCTGGTGACCTCAAGTGATCCGCCTGCCTTGGCCTCCCAAAGTGCTGGGATTACAGGCATGAGCCACCATGCCCAGCCTGTTTTTAACATACATAAGCATACATAATATACACAAACAAATAGTCATGACGGTTTCAATTAACTCTATTCACAAATACCAGTGCTAGACTCGACTCTTATTTCTAGATCCCTGCTTTAAAATAAAAACCTCAAATACGATCTTACATTATTTTCACAGTTTCAGGTAGAAAACACAAGAAATTTAAATACTTTAATATTAAGCCTTAAATAAGAGGAATGATGATTTGGAGTGAATTTGATATTTTTCTAAATCCCTACCTCAAGTAGTGAACATAGTGTGAGAACGTTTTTCAAAGCTCTGGTGGATTTTTACCTAATGCAAACAAAATTCTAAAGCATTCATGGCAACTTGCAAATAAACTGGGATCTGGAGGCTAAACTATGATATTTCTGTGTTAATTATATAAAATATATTTAATTATATAAATATATTGGAGAAAGCAATTTTTCCTTTGGTGGGAGGTAAGGATGGGGGTAGGGAAGTCAATCTCATATTTCTCTTTGCATCTTTAACTCTGTTAAAAACATACTTTACCCAGTTTAAGGCAGAATATTGCAGCAGTGATTAAAATGCTCTCAAGTAAGACTACCTGAGTTTCTGAAATTTACTCCTTCATTTTCCAAGTACTTATTTAACAGCGCTATGGGTATGCCGGGATGTGTACGGGAGAAATGTGTTTGCCTTCACCGTGCCTGATCCAGAGACTCAATTTGTAAGCCAGTTGCTCAGGAAACAGAAAAACTAACAAGAACATAAGTTTGTATGAAGAGACATTTGACTATTTCTTCTTGGGACGATCTTGACTTTTGAGAGGGAGAAAGACTATATAAACTATATTAACAAAATCTTTCATTTGCTGCAAGAAAAAATATATTGATGTTCAGATTCCATTAAGACAGCAAACTTGAAATTTTCCTTTCATATTTAGCTTTTAAATTCTGTGGGTTAAATACTGGACGAAGGTAAGGCTGCCCATCTTATGAAAGTCAACAGTTGGCTGATTTCATTGCAAACTCACTGGATCAATCTGTTGTGATTTGATTCAGCCGAGGCAGGACTAAGTGATCATCTTTTGTCTCGACCTGCACTAAATAAAGTACCATCACCCACACTCCCCTCTCTGAGCTAGCAGTTCTTATATGTTGACAAAGACACTCATTCACTTGATGTAGGGTGGAGTCCGTAAATTACATTTTCAATCAGGGTCTCTAGGTAATTCCAGTGTGTGTGGTAAATGGTATAACATCTCATTTTAAGAAAGCTTGAGAAGACAAATGCAGAGAGTATCCATCAGGTAAGACTTGGCATCTGGAGGCAATCAGCATTGTGTTTTTATCCACGTCACCTGTGAAAAGTCAGGTCGTAGAGCCAAGCCAGTGACTCCATTCAAGTTAGCTGCCTGAAATGTTTCCCTCGTCAGGAGATGCAGAATTCTGGCACACAGGTACAAAACGCGATTCCGTGCGTGGGTTAACACACGAGAAGGGGAGATGTGCTGTAATTGCAGCTCCAGAAGTGGGTTTCCACGTGGCATTTTCAGCGCCTCTGCAATATTTTCTTTGTTGCTGTAACAACTAATAAGGAGACTTGGTTTGACCTTCTTTGTTTCTCTGAGATGTCTGAAGTTTCAGGGCTTCCCACACTGTTCTTTCTAATAGGAAAGAGCCAGCCAGGGTCTGCTTGTAAAAGCAAAGCAGAGGCTGCAAAAGAGGCAGGGAGGGTGAGGAAGGGAAGGAAGCGAGCCTCCCGCTGCTCTAACTCAGGCGTCAGCACTGAGCCACCAGCCAACTTTGTCATGTGCCCCTGCTTCCTTTCTCCAAGTTCTTCTATTTTTATCACAATAACAGTTTTATTATCTTTGGCCTTTGTTGAGGCTGCATTCTCTCCTCTACAGAAAAGCAGGTGTTACTTAGGTGGATTTACAGATATTGCACATGGGTAATGATATGGTTTGGCTCTGTGTCCCCACCCAAATCTCGTGAGGAATTGTAATTCCTGGTATTGAAGGAGGGACCTGGCAGGAGGTGACTGAATCAGGCAGGTGGACTTCCCGCTAGCTGTTTTCATGATGGAATTCTCACAGGAGCTGGTTGTTGGAAAGTGTCTAGAGCTCCCCTACTTCACTCCCTCTCTCTTCTGCCACCGTGTGAAGAAGGTGCTTACTTCCTGTTCACCTTCCACCTTCCACCATAATTGTCAGTTTCCCGAGGCCTCCCAGTCAGGCTTCCTGTTAAGCCTGTGGAACTCTGAGTCAATGAAACCTCTTTTCTTCGTAAATTACCCAGTCATGGGTAGTTATTTGTAGAAGTGTGAGGACAGACTAATACATATAAGGCTTAGTATTTTTGCTCTGGGTGCTTTTTTTTTTTTTTGAAAGCCAAAGTTTACATATATAAAGATCATATATGAAATAAATGAGTGGAGATTGAGTTACGCCTCTGCAAAATAGGTTGTGAATTAACTTCAGCATCTGTTGAAATGCATCAACTGAGAAACATCCACATCCTTAATCAATACAGGGATCAAATGAGAATAATACCAGAGATACCACAACATGTAAAATTGATAACCCTAATTATCTTAGAGAGTTACTATACATAAAACAATTAAGCCTTCCTTTTTTAAAAAATGTCAACTCACTGCAACCTCCACTTCCTGGGTTCAGGTGATTCTCCCTCAGCTTCCCAAGTAGCTGGGATTACAGGTGCCCGCCACCATGCCCAGCTAATTTTTATATTTTTAGTAGAGATGGGGTTTCACCATGCTGGCCAGGCTGGTATCAAACTCCTGACCTCAGGCGGTCCACCCACCTTGACCTCCCAAAGTGCTGGGATTACAGGTGTGAGCTGCTGTGCCTGGCCCCTATGCCTTCCTTTAACCATGAAAATAGTATCATTTTTGCCTGCATCCTCTGTAAATGTGATACCATTGTGCAAAAACATCTCACAGTGGGCATTAATTCCTTGACATAATATATTAAAATTAAATATTTTCCATTTTCAAATGTTCTTGACAAAACGGGAACCTCTGGACCCACCAGTTTAAATAAGTTAATATGACTACTCATAATGTTTTAGAATATGTAAATGTTTTAAAGGTTATTGGTTATTCCATTTCATCAGTAATGGAATTAATTAAACTCCTTTTGTAGGTTTTGGTAGACTGTGTCTTTCAAAGAATTAATTGGTTCAACCAATCTAATTAACAAATTTGTGGTATGGTGTTTATAATGTTTTTTAAATTTCCTTTCAGTGTCCATGGGATCAGATGTGGATAGCCTGGCTTTTATTTTTGATATTAGTAACTTGTATCTTCCCTCTTTTTTCTTGTTTATTTATCCATTTTATTGTTCTCTTCAAAGTGACAGCTCTTTGAAATTATGTATTTATTTTTGCTTTAGGGTATACAAATGCAGGTTTTTACATCACTTGCATAGTGATGATACCTGGTCTTCTAGTAACCCATCATTCGAATACTGCACATGGTACCCATAAGTAATTTTTTAATTCTCACCCACTTCCCAATCTCCCAGTTTTTGAAGCCTCCAATGCCTGTTATTCCCCTGTATAATCTTGTGTACTCATTAGTTAAGCTCCAATTTATCAGTGAGAACATGAGGCATTTGACTTCCTTGAGTATTTCACTTAGACTAATACCCTCCAGCTTCATCCATGTTGCTGCAAGTGACATGATTTCATTCTTTTCTATGGTTGCATAGTATTCCATGGTATGCATTTATATATATATTATTTATTTTTACTTTGTATACATATGCTATATATAAATATGTATTTATAATACATTTCCTTTTATCTCATAATCTGCTGATGGACTCTTAGGTTGATTCCAGGACTTTGTTATAATGAGAAGTGCTGCAATAAACATATCAGTAAAATCATCTATTTAATGTAGTGATTTCTTTTCCTTTGGGTAAGAATCCAGTAGTGAGATTGCTGAATGGAATGGAACTTCTATGTTTAGTTCTTTGAGAAATCTCCAAACTTCTTTCCATAGATTTTATGCTAATTTACATTCTCACCATCAGTGTATAAGCAGTATGCCCTTTTCTCTGCATCTTCACAAATATCTGTTGTCTTTTTTTCTTTTCCTTTGTGAGGCACAGTCTTGCTCTGTCACCCAGGCTGGAGTGCAGTGGCATGATCTCAGCTCACTGCAACCTCTGCCTCCCGGATTCAAGCAATTCTCCTGCCTCAGCCTCCCAAGTAGTTTGGATTACAGGTGTATGCCACCATGCCTGGCTAAGTTTTTGTATTTTTAGTAGAGATGGGGTTCCACCATGTTAGTCAGGCTGGTCTTGAACTACCGACCTCAGGTAATCCACCTGCCTTGGCCTCCCAAAGTGCTGGGATTATAGGCGTGACCCACCACACCCATCCTTGTGTTTTTAGTAATAGTCATTCTGACTGGTGTAGGATGGTATCTCATTGTGGTTTTAGTTTGCAGTTCTCTGGTGGTCAGTGATGTGGAGCATTTTCTCATGTTTGTTGGCGGCTTGTTGGTTGTCTTTTGAGAAATTTCTGTTCATGTCCTTTGCCCACTTTTAACGGCGTTGTGTTTTTTCTTGTTGAATTGCTGGAGCTTTTTGCAGATTCTAGATATTAGCCCTTTGTCAGGTGCTTGTTTTGCAAGTATTTTTAAACTCTGAATTTTGGCAGACCATGACCGCTCCTCTCTGTTTCTATGCTGTATTTACATTTGCTTGTTTACATAAGAAATCCTAAAACACCAAAGACCAGATTTAATTGTTTTTGTAGGAGAGAGTTACTCTCTCTAGGCCCATTTCTGTAGCAAGACAGATGAGGAACACATGGAAGGCCTCTATAGCAAGGGTCTTCAAACTCTGGTCTGAGGGCCAAAGCCAGCCTCTTCCCTGCATTTGTAAGTAGTTTTATTGGTAGACTGCCACGTTCGTTTGTTAAAATATCATCTGTGCCAGCACTTGTGCTGCACCAATAGACTTGAGTGGTTGTAACAGAGACCACATGCCCTCTGCAAGGCAGTTCGGTCAAGCTCTCCTCTATATGATCCTCACCCTCAAACACCAACGGATCATCCCGGCCCAGGTGGCTACTGCTCACATGTTTTGCCACGTGTATTAGCTGTGAAATTAATGTTCTCCCTGTAATGGAGCATTTAGCCATTTGCTCAACAGGGCCTGCTCCCTCTCACTGCAGGACTCACTGTTTTTTATGATCCTTTTGCCCACAAAAATCTTCCACTCTTTCCAAAGTGATACTTTCTCAGACTTCAATTTAAGTGCCAGGAACTCAGAAGTCCTCCCTGAGACCCCCAAGCCAGAAGAGAAAGTGACCACCTATATGCTTTTATTTTGTTTTGTTTTATTTTATTGTTTTTGAGACAGGGTCTCACTCTGGAGTAAAGTGGCACAATCATGGCTCACTGCAACCTACATCTCCCAGGTTCAAGTCATTCTCTCGCCTCAACCTCTAGAGTAGCTGGGACCACACATGCATGCAACCACCCCTCGTTAACTTAAATATATATATATATAGATGGGGTCTCACTGTGTTGCTCAGGCTGGTCTTGAACTCCTGGCCTCAAGCAATTCTCCCACCTTGGTCTCCCAAAGTGCTGGGATTATAGGCATGAGCTACTGTGCCTGGCCTCGCTACCTGCTTTTAAAGTATTCTGAACACTGCATGTGTCCCACTCATAACTGTTTTAACTACACTTGTGCAGTTGTTGTGTTCTCCGCTGTCTCCATGCCTCTGCAAGCTCTCTGAGGGCAGGTGCTGTGTCTATTTGGTTTAGCTTTATAACACCAGTAGCAAACACAGTGCCTAGTTAATGGAGCAGATGCTCTATAAATATTCATTTCATAAGTAAATAAATGGAAAGTGAGATAACAATGAATACATTATAAAATTATATTGTAAGGCAGTGTAGTTTTTTCCTCGGATGAGTAGTATAGGGATAAGTGCTAGGGATGTACGTGCTAGAACCATTTCTGGAACTCCTGCCTTGTGCCGTGATAATGCTTAATGTCACCCCTGCAAGGTGTCCCCCACCCGCACCCCCACCACTGCGTTTCATGCTGTAGAATCTAAAGCACTGAGACTTAAAGCAACTTGGCTCCAGAACTTAGGAGGCAGGTGGCAAACCCAGGACAGTCTAGCTCTAGAGTTCACACTCTTCTATACTTTTGATTCCTAAATGGTATGCCAGGGTACCCCCAGAGGACCACAGTAAACTCACAGAGGTGCTGTGGGATACACTACATTTTGGCAGGACATTGCGATTCTCAACATCTCTTGGAATTACTGGCTTGAGGCTGTTCGGTTTTAACATAAGGTCACATGAAATTCATTTTCATGATGTCACATTTTTTGTGAAGCTGGGTCTTTGGTGGTAGTTCTGATTAAAAAACCAAATACTGGCCAGGCACGGTGGCTCATGCAGGTAATCCCAACACTTTGGGAGGCCAAGGCGAGCAGATCACAAGGTCAGGAGTTCGAGACTAGCCTGGCCAATATGGTGAAACCCCGTCTCTACTAAAAATACAAAAATTAGCTGGGCATGGTGGCAGGCACCTGTAGTCCTGGCTACTCGGGAGGCTGAAGCAGGAGAATCACTTGAACCTGGGAGGTGGAGGTTGCACTGAGCCGAGATTGCTCCACTGCACTTCAGCCTGGGCAACAGCAGCAAAAGCAAATACTATGTGAAAATCAATGTGGATCAGGAAATGAGGGAGGTGGTGTCCAATCTGATTCCCAGTTTGAGGGACTACAATGCACAACACATACTCACATCCCATCAACTAGTACCTGTGGTTGCTTAAGAATGAAATAAAAGTCTTCTTTTCTTTTGATTTGGGTTTTTTAATGGCTATCAGTTTATTAGGAAATAAACACACATTGTTTGGACTTAACAGCTTAATAAATGGAACTGGTAGATGTTTCTTTTGGCCTAAGAATGCTAGGAAAAGAATCACTGTGACATTAAGAGCACCATGGACAGAGGAAGCAGGAGCACTCCTGCTCTGCCTTGCGTTCTGCCTGGTGACAGCCCTGAGATGCAGGTTCTGTGGCTTGAGCGCCTAGTCCTGTATAGAACCTACAAACAGGACTGGTTTCATGGGTGTGCAACCCAGGCAGTTGCTCAGGTCCCCATGCTAGCACTTGGTTTAATGCTCTGCTGTCACCTTCTTGAAATGCTCAGTGTTTCCATCTTTGAACTTGTGTTTTGTAAGTAAAGCCTGACGGAACAATGGAACTTGCTTGTGAGCAGAAGAGATACCTCCAGACTGAGTGTCTGAGTGTCTTGCAGCCTTATTTGCATGTAGCATTTATGATGCTTGATGAACACAGAATTCCAGGGGACCTGAGGTATGTGGCAGTGAGTCCCGACAAGTACAAACTGTGAAAAGAAAATAAATCTTGGGAAGACAAAATCACGAAGCCAAAGGGAAAAAAAGTCAAGCCTGGAACTGCTTAGGGCAAACCTACCTTACATTCTCTTCCTAAAATAGATTTAAAAAGCTACATACTTCCCTCACTAGGAATTTCCTTGTGAGCAAAAGATAGACAGAACTCAAAGTCATCCCTCTGCTCACTAAGATAAATGCATATCTGATTGCCTCCTCTAGAAAGGCTAATTAGAAACTCAAAAGAATACAACCATTTGTCTCTTATCTACCTATGACCTGGAAGCTCCCTCTCCATTTCAAGTTGTCCCGCCTTTCTGGACTGAACCGATGTACAGCTTACATGTATCGATTGATGTCTCATGTCTCTGTAAGATGTATAAAACCGTGCTATGCCCTGACCACCTAGGGCTCATGTCCTCAGGACCTCCTGAAGCTGTGTCATGGGCATGCATCCTAAACTTTGGCAAAATAAACTTCTAAATTGACTGAGACCTGTCTCAAATATTTGGGGTCCACAAAGGTGAGTATGTCACTTCTGTCACTGAGTAAGAGGGGCCATAGCCCCCAAGAGGCCTTTCCTTTGAATCAGAACTTGCTTCAAATGCAGAAAGAAGGCAATGGCATCCTAAGAAATGGAAACATTGAAGGAAGCCTGTGTCATCCTTTCTTACTTACATTGCTTTCTTATACAACAGAAAGAAAAGCAAATCTGGAGCAACCCAGATTTCTTTCCTAGTTCATTAGTAAGCCAGTGGTAGTGTTACCGGGAAGGGGTCCCAATCCAGACCCAAAAAGAAGGTTCTTGAATCTTGCACAAGAAGGAATTTGAGGCGAATCCATAAAGTGAATGTAAGTTTATTATGAAAGTAAAGGAATAAAAGAATTGCTCCTCCATAGGCAGAGGAGCCTCAAGGGCTGCTGGTTGCCCATTTTTATGGTTATTTCTTGATGAGATGCTAAACGAGAGGTAGATTATTCATGAACTTTCCAGGAAAGGGGTGGCAATTCTGGGAACTGAGGATTCTTCCCCCCCACCAACTTTTTTTTTTTTTGAGACAGAGTCTTGCTCTGTCACCCAGGCTGGAGTGCAGTGGCACAATCTTGGCTCACTGCAACCTCCACCTCCTGGGTTCATGTGGTTCTCTTGCCTCAGCCTCCCAAGTAGCTGGAATTACAGGCATGCACCACCACACTCAGCTAATTTTTGTATTTTTAGTAGACAGCATTTCACCACATTGGCCAAGATAGTCTCAAATCTCTTGACCTTGTGATCTGCCCACCTCGACCTCCCAAAGTGCTGAGATTACAGGCGTGAGTAACTGCACCCAGCTGATTCTTCCCCTTTTTAGACCATCTTGGGTAACTTGCTGACATTGCCATGGCATTTATAAACTGTCATGGCGCTGGTGGGAGTGTAGCAGTGAGGACAACCAGAGGTCACTTTCATTGCCACCTTGGTTTTGGTGGGTCTTAGCCAGGTTCTTTATTGCAACCTGTTTTATCAGCAAGGTCTTTGTGACCTGTATTTTATGCAGACCTCCTATCTCACGTTGTGACTTAGAATGCCTTAACCATCTGGGAATGTAGCCCAGTAGGTCTCAGCTTGATTTTTCCCAGCCTCTATTTCAGATGGAGTTGCTCTGGTTCAAACGACTCAGACAGTAGAGTGTCGGTAGAATGCGCGCACATCAAGTAATGAGATGCAAAGAAGTGGAGTCATTTATGCAGCATTTCTGCTGTTTTGGCAAGAACAAAACACATAGGCAAGTATGAGCTAGGAAAAATGGATTGTGTAATTTTCGTGATTCAGCACATGAATTACAGGTTCTTATGTTAACATTTAGAAAGGACATTGTACAACATAAATTCATGCCCATCATTTAAAATTTCAGTTTTTTGTTTTTACTCATGACATCAAATAACAGTTTAAAAAAAAACACCCCACAATGACAAGTTAAGAGGAAGAAAGGAAAACTCTTTGTATTTTAATTCCTTTGACCACACTTTTTTTCCTGCTTTTGGAGCAGGAAGTTCACGTTTTCACTGCACACTGGGTCTCCTTATTCCATAGCTGCCCTGTGTGGAAGGTGCTCCGTGAGAAGAAGGCAACTGAGTGGGACTGAGGATTGTTCGTTGACTTTTTCTGTCTCTTTTGTACTGCTTCATCTGGCTCCCACCTGGGACTGATGCTCGCCTTTTGAAACTTGCAGTCCAGCCATTTAATAATTGACCTCGGTTGAAGACAGGAGCCACAGGATTCCTATTTTAATCAAATGCTCAAGCCAGTCACGGTGACTGCACAGAGCTAAATACTATAGAATTATTTTCCTCATCACTGAATTCCTTTTAGAGTTGTACCTTCAGAACAAAGAAAGAAAGAGGATCATTTGGTTATCAAAGGGAGCCAGCCCCCCAATTTATTTTCCTTCAGCTGTCATGCAAATTTCAAGCGGGAGCCCTAGCAGGATGGCTTTGAAGATAAAGATCACAGTGCAGTCCGAGGGAGGCTTCAATAGGGTTTCTGATGATCCTGTGATTTACTTGGAGAAGGAAGAAAAGAGCAGACAACAATAGGAAGAACTCAGCTCTGAAGGCATAAAAGCTGGTGTCTGATTCTAGTCATCTCTTTGCCTGGAGGAAATGTCAGTTAATAGTGAGAAGGTCAGACAGGGCTAGTCTAGGATTTCCCCAAGTGTGTTCCATGAGATGCCAATTGAGGTTCCCGAAAGGGAGGAAAATGTTTGTTCTTAAGTGAATTTTGGGTAAATGTTGAGTCAAACCACGTACTTTGCCGGGTTGCTGGAGCCTTACGTTTAGTAAACAGAAGGTCGGATGCGTATGGAAGATGCCGCATTTTCTTGGCAACCAGTTTGGCTGGTTGTGCGTCCATCAGTAGTTTCTTGTTTCCTGTTGGGACTCAGAAAAATAAAAATAATTCAGTAGCTTCCAATAATTAGGAGGCGAGGACAGGTCCCTTTATTCTCAAACATGACCATCAGTTTATGGTTTTCAATGCAAATCGTACCAAATTTCTAGATGCTTGTTAATAACCATTTGTCAGCAGACACAAAAACAGTGATATGGGCTGAGCAGTGAGCTCTCTATACTTTCAAATGTTCTGCCTGTATCGTGTGGGAAAAACTTCCTTGAGGCCAACAGGACAATAGTCTAGCAGTAAGATTCAGCGGAGGTTCTAGCTGGAGGTGGAGAAGTCTCACCGCTTTCAGTTCAAATGAAGACCAGTTGGGAATTCTAACATGCTTACTTGGGCCCACAGGAATTGTCCTCCATAATCCCACAGTGTTTCCAGCCATTTCATTTATCCTTGCGTACCCCTTTATTCACCAAGAAAACGCTTCTAAAATCCACTTGTTCATTAACAAAGCTTCTGGTGTTGACAAGGTGTAAAAATAGCAGAAACCACTTCTGAAGTAAGGAGATTTGATTCCTGCGTTTTGTTGTGTGATTTTTTTCTTTTTTCAAATGCCAGCTCACAACTCCTGGAATGTAAATGTCCAATTAGGGTATTGCAAATCTAAATGGCATAAATTAAAACTAGCATATTCATGTGTTATACTGTCTTTGTTGTCTTTGCTATTTTAAAGTAAATTGTAGATTCTAGAATACCTTTTGAAATTTAGGAGAATTCTTTTCCTTGAAATATCTTTTAGGGTTGAGCTTCCTAGGACGCTGCTTTAGGAACTGTTGAGTGGGAGGGAAGACTCGTGCTCTGAGAGACCTCTCAGTTATAATGTGGTTGTGTTACATTGATCATCGATTGCTTTCTCATTTCAGTAGTGATAATAATGGTACTTTTTAAAATGCCTTTCAAGGAGCTATAGGGGAGAAAATAAAATCTTTCCTCACTTATCTATCACTAGGGTTATGGCTGAGACCTCTGTGACAAAAGACAGATTAGCAAGAAAAAAGCATAATAAATATATTTACTAGAAACTTTCCTTGACATGGGAACCTTCATTAATAAAAACTCAAAGACCCAGGGGAAACTATAATTTTACAGATGTATGAGGGGAGAACAAAACGCTGTGATCTAATGGCAATAAACTGGGGGGAGCTTAGCAAGGCCTGTTTGTTCTAATTCTTCTTGATTTTCCTATGTGATGTTCCTTCCCTCTCCATATAGGACAGGACATCTGTCACAGGAGGATTTTCAAGGGAGAACAGGCGGAGAAGGTGAAGAGTTATCTTCCTCGATTTTATGGCCCTCAGAGAAAAAGGGACAAGGGGAATTTTCATTTCCATGGCCTGCTTTAGGGTAGAAAGTGACAAAAGAAGGTCAGAGAGATCTGCTTCTTCTCTTTTTTCAGTATCCAAAGTGCCATCTTTTGGGGTTACCATTTTGTGCACCCCATCAGTACAATAAGAAAGAGTCAGGGCCAGGCATGGAGGCTCATGCATGTAATCACAACACTTTGGGAGGCTGAGGCAGGTGGATCACGAGGTCAGGAGATCAAGATTATCCTGGCCAACATGGTAAACCCCGTCTCTACTAAAAATACAAAAATTAGCTGTTCGTGATGGCGCGTGCCTGTAGTCCCAGCTACCTGGGAGGCTGAGGCAGGAGAATCACTTGAACCTGGGAGGCAGAGGTTGCAGTGAGCTGAGATGGTACCACTGCACTCCAGCCTGACAACAGAGCAAGACTCTGCCTAAAAAAAAAGAAGAAAAAGTCAGAACTGGAAACATTCCATTGGTAGCTGGAATGCAGGGTACCTGATCCAATATCCCTATTTGTAAAATGAGAGCTACTATTCTATCCCAGAACCTAGTTAAGATCAAAGGAAGTTGTAATCATGGAAATTCTTTGGCAATTGTTAGATGCCTCAAATGTGAGGTGCTTTTAGGGTTCGTTCCAAATCAAATGCCTCTCTTCAATATGTCATGAAGACTAAAATGGAAGAGTATGTATAAAATAAAAGATGCTTATGGTCTTATAAATAAAGACACCCATAAATTCCATGTTATAGGGGAGAGACAAAGGGAATTAATACTTACTGAGAAAGCGCTTTGTTCCAGAGATTTTGTTTTAAAAATAATCTTACTTGATGCTCATGTATATATGAGTATTTTATTTTTGGGGGAAGAAACTGAGAGGCAGAGAGGTGGCGTACTCAAATTTTGATAGCCAGGAAGTAGGAATGGCCTTGAATTGAGCCAGTCAGAATTCTAAAACTGGCACTTATTGCACCATGCTATGCAATCTCGTTGCTCTATTTGGCCTTAGTGTTCCTTGCTGTATGATGGGGCAATTCTGGCTACTCCCCCAAAGTGTGCTAGTAGGAATAATAAGTGAGTTTTTCATTATGTCGACTTTGGTCCATCCTTTTTTAAGACCAATCATCTAAGTAAGAATTGAGCTATCCATCAGGATTAATGAGAGGCAGAATACCTTTTTTTAAAATTTTAACTCAGAAAATTTGCTATTCTTATATTTCAACCAGGGCCAAAGGTCAAATGCCTATGGTGGCCGGGCAGGAAATGTCCATGTGTGAGGTTGGGCCTACCTGGAGGGCAGTGGGGCCCATGGGGACTGGGGAGCAGAGTCCCTGCTGAATGGGCAAATTCACTCCAATCCAGCCAACTGCTGCTATATGGGAATGTGGGTCCCAAAGTTTCTAAATCTTCAGTTTTTGATTTTGTGTTTTTCAGTAATTAGAAGCTAAAACTTCTAATATGTGCAGTGTCACAGCTTTTAAGAATTGAAAACTAATGAAAAATAATCTCGTGTTGGTTAATACGTCATAGGTGAGAGAATAGAAGAAAATGTCTGTGGGTCAAAATCAGCAGTAGGCCTTCCATTTAAACACTCCAACTTATATTGGGTTGCTATTGAGATTACTAATTGTATATCAGCCATTAATATTATTTTATATGTGGAGAGAGACGTACTGATGCATGTGTAACATGGTGGCACCTACTGCCCATCTGATTCCCTGGGTAGGGTAAAGAGATCGATCTTCCATGAATTCAGCTTTTCTAATCATTTAATATTTTTAGTCTTTCTTTTTTTCCCAAGCAACTCTGAGACTGTAAAGCTCTGACCCCTTAATTCATCTTGTTCTGCACCGTGAATGTGGGACGTTTAATTATAACCAAAACAGTGCAGCAAATCCCTTTGTTCAGATGTTACTGATGAAATGATAGATGTGAAACCTGATCGCAGTTATCTGGAAAGACTGTAACTTTAGTCTTTGCATGAAGGGCCCTTAAAATAGTTTCTGGTCTTTGGTTATGAATCAACTTTCTTATAGAAAACCAAACTGATGGAATATTGCTTTTGTGCTGTAACATTATTTGATATGTAACATCTAACGTCTGTCAAGACAGGAAAGTTATCTTTTCAAGTGGCAGCAGCAGATTGGATGCAACATTGAAGCAATGACAAATGGTTGTTGAAGTCAAGTAACGTAGAGAAGGAACTTAAAGGGAAATAGAAAACAGAGACTTTCCCCACAGGAGGTTGTGTCCCTGAAGGTTAAAACTGCGTCCTGAAATTCACATTCAGATCTAAGTCTGAATCTCACCTTCTGTCACGTACTAGCTGCATACATTTAGATAAGTAACTTTAACTGTTCATGTCTCAGTTTCCTCATCTCTAAAATAATTAAAACAATGCCTAACTCTGTGTGGTTAGGATTACTTCATGAAAAAATAAGGCCCTCAGACAGGATCTCTCATATAATTGGTCTCAAGAATGGTATCAGTTTTGAAAAAATGTATATTGATATGGTTTAGCTGTGCCCCCACCCACATCTCATCTTAAACTGTAGCTCCTGTAATTCCCATGTCTTGTGAGAACATACCTGGTGGGAGATAATGAATCATGCAAGTGGTTTTCCCCCATACTGTTCTTGTAGTAGTGAATATGTCTCACAAGAACTGATGGTTCTATAAAGGGAAACCCCTTTCGCTTGCTTATTCTTTCTTGTCTGCTGCCATATAAGAAGTGCCTTTCACCTTCCACCATGATTGTAAGGTCTCCCTAGCCATGTGAAACTGAGTCCATTAAACCTCTTTTTCTTGATAAATTACCCAGTCTCAGGTATATCATTATCAGCAGCATGAATGGTTGAGACTCCTGTCACAAAAGACGTATTACAAGAGAAAAGTATCTGTATACTTTCTTTATTTAATGGAGGAGATTTCAAAAATAATGCTTTTAAGGAAACAGGAAAAATCTGTATTTTTATGGACAGCCATAGAGAAGGACAAAAGGGTAAGGGTGTGATCCAATGGTAATAAACTGGGAGGAACTTAGGCCTCTTGGGTCAGATTCTTCTTGGATTCAGAGAGTGACCTTTCTAGGTTTTATGTCCTGCTTCAGGAAAGATGAGGGGAAAATAAGAGGTACCTTCTTCAAGTGCCAAGGTGTCAGATTTTGGGATAGTTTTCTAAGCACCATCAGCTATCAGTTTTGAGGATTGATCAGTAGTACAGGGTTCTTGGCTTCCTAAATACTTATCTGAGCATTTCTATACTATGTCATTTGAATGTTAGAAAATTCCAGATCAGATAGAATAAAACATTGGCTTTTACTAATGATCATAATGCTCTTCTAAACAGTCAGCATCACAGAGTTGTAACTGACGTAATATCTGCTCTTTTGTAAGTGTAGTTTGAGGAGTTTTAACAAAGGTACACAGTTACATAACCACTGCCACAACCAAGATATCAAGATTTAGAACATGCCATCACCTCAAGGAGTTTCCTCCTAACTCTATAACCAACTCCCCCCACCCTTTGGCCATAGGAAATCATTTATTTGCTTTTTCACTCAAGTGTTTTGTCTTTTCTAGAATTTTATGTAGATGGAATTATACCGTATGTATTGTTTTTAAAACTGTGGGTGGAATCAATTTAATGTGTTGCAACCAGCATTTTCTAAATATGACAGAAAATATCAGAGCGAATCATACTTAATACTGGTGAGTGTGTTTTGTGAAACTTTGTTTCCAGTGTGTATCTCTGCATGTGTATTTCTCTGTGTCCTGGATCATAATATAAGCTGTATTTGTCACTGATATATGGAAACAACTTTCATTTCACCTATTATTTGAACCATTTTTTTTTTTTTGGTCCAGAGGACTAGAAATTGAAATGATGAGAGCTGATATGTCATTGTGTGTTCTCCTTTGTGCCAGAGAAGGTGATCAGGAGTTACCTCATTGAATCCTCCCCTCAAGCCTATTGGGAAAGCACATCTGCCTTTTGCAGGGGAGGAGGCTGAGGCTCAGAGAAGCGAAGTTCAAGTTCTCATAGCTGGGGAGAACAGAAGTGAAAGTTGAAACCATGGGTAATTAACTCCAGAAGCAGCCTGGACATGTGGCTGATAAGACTGGAGAAGGGGAAGAATAGGCATACAAATATAACGCTACGCATTCCCTTGGCTGTTGTTAGCTTATCAAATTGCTAACAGGCAAGTACCAAGTGCTACATGCCAGTCCCTCCACAGGTTGCTCCAAGTCAGAGCAGGCAGAAAGGTGTGTTTTCTGCCCACAGATAGGATGTGAAGTCGTCCAGAACTAGGCAGCAAAGAGTGTGGACTTGGGTATCAGACCCAGACTCTGGTTCCTGTTCTGCCACTTAAGGTTCCTTGACCCTTAGCTGGACCCGTGGTCTCTCTGAGGTTCAGGTTCCTACTTTGTAAGACAGTGATTTGTAGGACTTTGAGAATTCAGATAAGGTGGGGGCTTTCTCCCCATTGGAGTTATTGATCATTTGAACTGGATCATCATCGGCGTCGGGGGCTGTCCTTCGCGCTGCAGGGTGTGTAGCAGCGTCTTTGGACTTTACCCACTAGAGGGCAGTAGCACCCCCCCCCTCCCCCCCCCAGTTATAATTACCATAAACGTCTGCGGTCATTGCCAAATGTCCTGGGGGATTGGAGAGGGGACAAAATTGTCCCGTTGAAAACCACAGAAATAACTCATGAATAAAACATCCCTTCCCTGCTGGGTGGGATGGCTTGCACCTGTTGTCCCAGCTACTCCAGAGTCTGTGGAGGCAGGATGGATTGAACTCAGGAGTTTTGAGTCTTGCCTGGACAACATAGTAAGACCCTGTCTCTAAGAAAAGAAAACAAGGAATAGAAACAAATACAGTGTCCTTGTCCATAATCACATGGACAAATGGGATCATATCAAGTTAAAAAACTTCTGCACAGCAAAGAATCCCCTTCTCTTTTACCATCATAAAATCAAAGTTCTCCCGCATATCAGCAGGTAACAGCCAATGGAGGGGTAGGGGACCATCTACCCAAGCAGCAAATGGACCTCAGCTCACATGGCCCAACATCTCTGGGGGATCTGAATGAGGCAGCCTTGAATCCTGATAAGGAGGTTGTGTTTTAGAGCCAGTCTGCCTGGGTTTGAGACCAGGCTCTGCTCCGTTAAACTTTAGGTAGGTTATTTAAACAATTTGTATCTCTGTTTTCTCATTTGTATAATGAGAATAGCAATCATCCTTTCCTTTTAAAGTTCTGGTGAGGACTAAATAGTTTAATAAATGTGAAGTCTTTAAGATAGTGCCTGGTACAGGGCTATCACTCAATAAATGTTTCTTTCTGTTGATGATGATATTATTTTATATAGTTTCTAAGCCAATGCTGCATAAACATCGTTCTCACCATGACCAACTTATCCTAGCTTTCCCTGGACTTTCCTGCTTATAGCATAGAACATCTCAAGGCTGGAAAAAAATCCCCTAGTCCTGGGAAGACTAGGACATGTGGTCACCCTAATCATATCCCAGTAGAACAGTCAATATTTTATTGAGTCCTGTCCATAGTTTTTGCTACAAACACTGACTACGTGATTTCATTACCAAGGATTGTGCTCAGTATTCATGATAACAAAAATAAGGAGTCAATGTAAATAACGCTCAATGGATGAATGAATAAACAAAATGTGGAATATATACACAATGTAATAGTACTTGGTCCTCAGAAAGAATGATGGCCAGGTGCAGTGGCTCATGGCTGTAATTCCAGCACTTTGTGAGGCTGAGGTGGGCGGATCGCTTGAGGTCAGGAGTTCAAGACCAGCCTGGCCAACATGGTGAAACCCCATCTCTACTAAAAATAGAAAAATTAGCCAGGTTTGGTGGTGGTTGCCTGTAATCCCAGCTACCCAGAAGGCTGAGGTGGGAGGATTGCTTGAACCCGGGAGGCAGAGGTTGCAGTGGGCTGAGATCATTCCACCCTGGTGACAGAGAGATCAAGAATCTATCTCAAAAAATAAATAAATAAAACAAAATAAAATAAAGAAAAATAAATCATGTTATTTTGCAGCAACATGGATGGAACCAGAGGTCATTATCTTGAGTGAAATAAGCCAGGCACAAAAAGACAAATATGGCATGTTCTCACTTATATGGGAGCTAAAATATTGATCACATGGAGGTAGAGAGTAGAAAGATAGCAGAGAGACAGGGAAGGGTGAGTGGGATTGGGAAGGAGGATGAAGAGTAGTGGGTTGAAGGGTACAAACATGCAATAAGATGGAAGAAATTCTATATTCAACAGCAGAGTAGAGTGATTATACTTAAAAATGTATTCTACTCAGGTAATGGGCACCCTGAATACTGAATACCCTTACTTGTGGCTTCCTCTAGGAATACAGTCCCCTACCTTTGGAAAAGAGCCATCCTTTTCTTGCATGTAATTAGGACCCCATGCTTCTTCCCACAATCATGACCGTGAGATTCTATCATCTTCTCTCTAATGAATTTGTTCTGTATAACTGTTCGTAAAATGCATTCCCCACACACAGCAACCAGGCAACTGTGTAATGTTGGTTAATTCAAAGACCCACTTTGCAACTCTCATTGGAAGATGCTGTCAGGATTTCAAATATAGTTTTTTGTTGTTTCTGTGGGGATTTTTTTTCTGCCTTATTATATATAACTTCCTTACAGATCTATCTGTGTAAAAAATCAATTGGTTATTAGAAAAATGTACATTTCCCCATTATAATATTATATTGTGCCTCATCAGAGTGCACTGAAGATTTTGTAGTATGCCATAAAAGTGCCAAATATAATTTGTATGTAAATGTGTTATGCAAAGTCCTACTTTTATCTTTCTATTGCATACAGAGAAACACGCCAAGTGAATGTGAGGCAAACACAATGATAGATTCCACTGTGATAAGAAAACATCCTAATACAAAGTTGCCAGTAGGGAAGAAGACCCTTCCCTTGTGTTACTTTGTTTAGAGTCTGTATAAGAAATATCAGTGCTGCTTTTCTCCAGCTGACAGAGACCTAAGGTTTCATTTCCTCTTCTATCAAATGTGCCCATTTCAACCCATTTGTCTCCTGCCTGGTTCAGGAATGTTAAAGAGACAGCACAGAGAATTGTGTGCCATGATATTCCACCCTGGATGGGAATATGATCCTCTTGACACTGCCTTGTTGCCAAGGAGCAAATTAATTCCATGGTTATGAAATATTTTCCACTCTCCTGTTGTGTGGACGGGGTGTGGCTGGAGAGGCAGCCCTGAGATAAATCTTCATGGGATCAACCTAATGGCTGGACACTCCCTTCCTTATCTGACTTGTGATTGGATGCCTGGCAGTGGATGGGAGCAATTGCTTTAAGAAATCTGGTGGTTTGAAGCTCTAAACACATTCGACACACCATTTAACTATGCATACAAATAATTTGAGAAAACTAAGAATGCCTGAATCTCTCAAATATGTTCCTGTTGTGTCTTCCATTTCATCTTTTCTCAATCTATTGTTTTGCTGAAAGCCAAAGCTTCCCAGGGAGCAGGGAGCAATAATTTATGATTTGGTTTAGCTCTGTGTCCCCACCCACATCTCACATTGAATTATAATCCCTACCTGTCAAGGAAGGGTCCTGGTGGGAGGTGATTGGATCATGGGGTCAGTTTCCTCCATGCTGTTCTCTCGTGATAGTGAGTGAGTTCTCATGAGTTCTGATGGTTCTATTCATGGCAGTTTCCCCTGCACTCATTCTCTCGCTCTGCCTCTCTCACTTTCTCTCTTTCTCCTGCCTGCTGCCATGTAAGACATGCTTGCTTCCCCTGCTGCCATGAATGTAAGTTTTCTAAGGCCTCCCCAGCCAGGCAGAACTGTGAGTCAATTAAACCTCCTTTATAAATTACCCATTCTCAGGTAGTATCTTTATAACAGTGTGAAAATGGACTAATTCAATTTATTAAGAGATCACATCCTTTCAGTTAGACAGCTCAGAGTAACATGTATAATACATTCATTCATGCATTTATTTATTCCTCAAATGTGACTAACACCTTAATATGTGCCAAGCGTTGTGTTAGGTTTGGTAGTCTTATGAGTCAGAGTATTTAGTTGAGCCTAAAGAGATGACCCCTGCTAGTGATACTGTCTTAGAGTCATAAAGAACTGAATCTCAAACCTGTGTTACCTTGATCAACTTACTCAACTGAAGTCAACTCTTTGCAACTAATGTTCTTCATTGTAAACTAGGAAGCATAATAATACACAATCCCTAGGTATTATAAGGCTGGAATGAGATCACAGACACAACAGAATCTAACCCCAAAGTAAGATGTCAGTAAAGAGTGGTAGTTGTAGTCATTTTGCAAAAATTAACATTAATATGATTAACCTGCTATTCCATTCAGAGCTGGATTCATGGATATATGACCTTTGCAGTCACTCAGGGCTCTGCTCTTAGAAAGGTCCTATGCTTGATTTAATGCTCTGAGGTCTTTAACCTGAGATTCTTAACAATTGAACTGTTGGCTCTGCATTTTGATTTTGCAGAGGATACCACCAATTAGGTACCTGGTTTGGATTACAGTGTAAGATGTGCCTAATATGTTAATTATGTTTTACATGGAGCCTGGAGAGTGGTTTAGGTGCTCACCCAGAAGTGGAGAAAAGGGAGGAGGAGTTGGATAAGGAAGAATTGGCATTAGTTCTTATGTATGCAAAACATCATTTATTCTTCACCACTGTTTAATAGGGAAGTAATGCTTTTGTATCCATTTTATTGATGGGAAACATGAGTGACAGAAAATTTAAACTTTCCCAAATCACTGGGCAGGTGAGCACTATCTTAGATGACTCTCTAGATTAGAGAGTTCAGGGAAACACTGTGCTCACAGGTTTCTGTAAGTCTGTGTGTAACCAGTCTCCTCAATAGGGTCCTCTTGTTCAAACCTGGTGGAACGGGTCCTCTTTTCTGTGGGCTGGAGAGTCCATTAAGTAAACGGTAAGCTTTCCACGTCTGGGGCTCAGAGACTTTATACAAATAAAATAAAAAAAAAAAAAAACTGTGGTCACACGGACTGGCAAATAATGGTCTCACTTTTGTTTTTGCAAGGCTTTGAACAGTGCATAATAATGGGACTGCTTCAGGCGCTCAGAGCTCGGGTCTCCCTGTGATTTTCATGTCCTCATTAACTTGCACAAGGACAGATTGGTTGCTGGCACTGAACTCTCGTGATGCATTTTTGTGGATGCTGTTCTTGTAGGCCTATTTGGTATCTTGACTGTTGTCAAGCTCTGACTTATGGGAAAATGATCGTTCTGGTCGCTCGGAGCAAAGAGAATTGGTCCTTAAGAGTTTGGATCCTGGCTGCAGAGGTGGACTGTTCTGGGCATACCCCATATCTTGCATCCCCTTATACTGTTCTTAGAAAAAATCTTCTTGGTCATGAGATCTTAACTTTTCTGATTCCTAACCTCACCTGGATGAGTCCCAACCATTCCTTGTGTTTTCTCTCAAAAGTGACTTCCTGGAATCTCAAGATTTGGTGTGAGTCCTTGCCAGGGCCCCTTTGTCTAGTGAACCTGATGTCTTTTTGTCTCTTCACTCTCTATTGCCCGCATTAGACTTGACCCTTCAGAAGGCTATTTCCCATTTCCTCACATCTGAGGAATTGTTGGCAAATATTTCTTGAAAACACTCTTTGGAAGAATTCAGCTGTGCACATTGAACCTTAAGATAATCTACAATATCACAGACCCCTCTGAGGTGAATCATGCACAGGTCCATGGATCTCAGTACAGAGAATCTCCTTTCAGTGCCTAGTATACCAAATATTCTCATCTTCACGAAGAAACTCTGCCAAGGGTAATCCAGACACCATTTGGATGCCTCTACTGAAGGTGAGCTGACTATCTCTTTGAATATCCCATTGAGACCACTTGAATCATTGGAAGCTGGCTGGCTGGATAGATGAATGAATGAATAGGTGGGTGGATGGAGAGATGGATTCATTAACTGGATAGGTTTTATTAGGACCCTCCTCTGTGTCAGGTACTTTTCTAGTAAAACAGAGTGGGCAAAATCAAACCTCTGCTCTCCAAGAGCTATATTCTAAGAGATAAAGCAGATAACATTCAAACAAATATTTAACATAATGTCAGGTATGATTCCTGCTATGGAGGAAGTAAAGCAGGATAGATAGTATGACAGAGATGAGAGGCAAAGACTATTTTGAATAAACTGGGCAAGAAATACCTTCCTGAGATCTGTAAAAAAATTAACAAAAACAAAACAGCAACAAGGAGAGGACTGGGAGAACTTTTGAGGTGCTGGGTTTTTCAAGTAGAAGGAACAATAAGAGCAAAGACCCTGGAACAAGAAGGCCAGGGTGGTTGCAGAGGAAGGGGCAGAAGTGGGAAGAGTCAGGTGCCAGCTGCTGCGAGGACCACAGGGATTTTCTTTTCCTGGGTTTGATGAGAAGCCACTGGAAGGCTTAAGGAGGAAAGTGGTGGTCTGATTTTAAAAGGATCCCTCTTTTGTGGAGAGGAGCCTCTAGAGGAGAGGGGTGGCAGCCTGGCGCTCAGTGGGAGGCAAGTCTGGTCTTCCAGGTGAGATGTGGTGGTTGCTTGAACACGGTTTCCTTCAGCTCAGCCCAGCATTAGAGTTCTATCCCTCTCACATGGAAAGCCACATTATTTCCCAAGGGAGATGACCTGGCACTTGACTCTGCTGACATGACTGAGGAATAAGGGCCAGGGTGGGAGTAGGTTTCCACATACCTCCTCCCTAGTCAGAATGTACAGTGGGGTGGCTCGCAGTCTGCAAGCTTGGATAGACCAGAGAAGACATTTTTAACTTTCCTTCCAATTAAATGAAATTCCTGTCTGGTCCCCCATCCAGCTGGATGGGTAGATAAATGGATTTCAGCTACCATTAGGGCTCCTGCCTCAGCTGGATTGTGCAAAGGTCCTGGGGTCCTTTGTCAAAGCACTAAGGAGGGGCTGCTGGGTACCTCTGAGATAACCTCTGCTTCACGTTTTGTCCTCTGAGGTCCTGTGGCTTAGCCAACTCTGTTCCACCTGCAGGGCACAGAAAATTTCAGCAATGCTGGAAGACCCTGTTTGAGACAGATGACATGGAGGTGACACTCATTATAAAAGGGGGTATAGTTTTAAGTCAAAAGGATTTAATCCCTAATTAATAATAATAGATTAATTAGATCATTAATTGATCTAAATTAATCTCTAAGTCTGAAAATATAATCTAAGTGGAATTGTGTTTTCTTTCATTCAATTAACATTCTGCTTCTATCCTTTTTGAAAGAGAGCATATAAATAAATAAATACATTCATCTTCATTAAACATTGAGCTCATGGTTCTCCTGTGCACAGTGAGCTGACGAAGACATTGATGTGTACTGCAGCTGTGCACACACCTTTGTAGAGAAGGCAGGCAGAAGCACAGCTGTGCTGCAGCATCCGTGGGCAGAGACAGGTGGGCAGCAACTGAAATTTGAGCAAGTATGTTTCTCTTACTGCTGCAATCACAGCAAACTGGTATGGTCAGAGTGACCTCAGGTGTGGGATACTAAATTCTGTCTATGAATTATGCAGGAATGAGCTGTCTCCTTTCCGTATCTTCCCTAATGTGACATGATTACAAAAAGATTCATAGATTCATTTATTGAGCAATAGTTATTGAAGGTTTCCTTCAATACCAGGAATTTTCTATCCTCATGGATATCTTCACTCTGGGGAGAGAGATGATAAGCAAATAAATAGAAGTAACTGATGGCGGCTGGGCACGGTGGCTCACGCCTGTAATCCCAGCACTTTGGGAGGCCGAGGCGGGTGGATCACGAGGTCAAGAGATTGAGACCATCCTGGTCAACATGGTGAAACCCTGTCTCTACTAAAAATACAAAAAATTAGCTGGGCATGGTGGTGCGTGCCTGTAATCCCAGATACTCAGGAGGCTGAGGCAGGAGAATTGCCTGAACCCAGGAGGCGGAGGTTGTGGTGAGCCGAGATTGTGCCATTGCACTCCAGCCTGGGTAACAAGAGCAAAACTCCATCTCAAAAAAAAAAAAAAAAAGAAGTAACTGATGGCTTTAAAATGAAACATGGAATAATTTTTAAAATAGAAAAGAAATGTCTTACAGTAATAAGTTTTATGAAAAAGTTATAGTCAATTGGTAGAGCATGGAGAAGGAGTGCTTTGTATATGTTGGGGAAAGGGGGGGTCATATAAAATCTTTTTTCCTTATTTTAGATGGAGTCTGGAGTGCAGTGGCATGATCATAGATCACTGCAGACTTGACCTTCTGGCTTCAAGTAAAAATCCTTCTGCCTGGACCTCCCAAAGTGTTGGGGTCACAGGCATGAGACACTGCACCTGGCTCATGTGAAATCTTAAAGAACATTCCAAGCAGGAGCAATGGAGACGTGTGATGCAGCGGCATCCTTGGAATTTTAACACTAATTAATTCTTACTGAGAATTAGTTTATATAATACATAAATGAGTAGACAAGATAAAAATTGTTGTGGCTTGCACTTGCATTCCCAATGGTCTAGGACGCTGAGGCCTAGGTGGGAGGACCACTTATAGCCAGGAGTTTGAAACCAGCCTGGGCAACAAAGTGAGACCCCATCTGTACAATCAATCATCAATAATAAGCAATAACAATCAATCAATACTGAATAAATAAATAAGAAAAAGTTTCCAGTGTCTGTTGCATAGGCAAAGGGAGGGAGGAGCAGAGGCCTGGGCTGGGCAGGGAAAGCATTTTGAACAAAACTCTTGTGGGTGGTGTAGAGTTTCTTACTGCAAACCAGGGCTCAGGAATTCAAATGCTCACAGAGGCCAGACAGTTAACACAAAGAAATAAAGTGCATTGTATGTGTGTATATTATATGGGTATGATTCCCAAGAAATAGGCTTTCTGCCATTGGTTTTTGGAATATGGGCTCTGCTTGGGCTATTACTATTTTCCTACTTTCAGTAGAGACATGGCTATAAAATATATTTCTCAAATATAAGAAAAAGCTCAGAGCAACAACTGAAATTCAGACTCAGCATTAATAAGACATCAGAATATGGTGGGCACTGTGGAAAAATGGCAACAAGTCTACTCCCCGTGAAGTCAACTTTGGCAGATGTTAAGAGCTTTTAGAAATTATGAAATTCCTTACATGCCTATAATCCAAGCAACTTGGGAGGCTGAAGCAGGAGGATCACTTGAGCCCAGGAGTTCAAGATCAGCCTGAGCAACATCAAAACCCCGTCTCTAAAAATTAAAAGCAAAAGAAATTGTGTAAATCCAAATTTTTATGTGAAATCTCCCGATTTTGAAACAACGGATATTGTTTTGTTTTTACAATGTGCAGTCAAAACCACATCTATCTCCAGGCTGGACTGTCTCTCTGGCTTCTGGCTTGAGACCCAGGAGCTCATACCTTAGTTGAGGAGAAAATTCCAATAGCTCAGGAGCAATGAACAGATTATTTTTGAAATTTCCCTTTACCTGTACAACAGACACGGGGAAATCTTTTTCTTATTCTTATTGATCATTATCCATTGATTATCGATTATCTTTTAGCACACACGGAGTATTAGAACGTCAGAGGAGGGAGAAAGCAAGTGGATGCAGGGGTCTCGAAGACTCAAGGAGATGGATAGTGTACTGGCCATTAAATAATGGGTAAAATTCAAGTAAGTAGCAGCTAGGAGAACAGGTGTTTCTGGAAGACAATATCCAGGAAAAGACAAGAGTTGTAGAAGAACAAAGAGTTTGTAGGCGATTTGATCTCCTAGGAGCCAGAGATATAAAGGGGACTCTAAAAGGTCAGCGAGTAATTTGAAACCTGAGCACCTTCTATTATCTGGAGTTCCTTCTCTCTGCCAAGCAGCTGACCTCTGTGGTCAGGTTTCGGTTTAAAGCGTCTTTTGCGTTGTTTCAGAAATTGCTGGTGAAGCCATTTCCCGCCAGGTGGCGATGTTCTCATTTGGAAAAAAAAAAAAGGCGCAAAAGAATGAGCAACTTTCTTTGTTTAATGATGCTGGCTGGGTTGTCTGATCCCCGCCTTAGCCTGAGTTTATTAAAGCTAATAAAATAAAAATAGCTTACACACTTTTCTTTCCCTATTTATCTTATGGTGCTTTCTTCAGTTCGTGCCACGCCAAGCCCGTAATATTTATGTCTGCAGCAGTTGCTATGCAAACTGTATACAAGAACATCTGTATGATTCCAGGCACCGTCTCTGGAAGCATCGCGAAGAAAAGGAAAGAACAGAAGCAAGTTAATAGGTGGTCAGAGAACTATGCTGAGAATGAGAGGAGAAAAAAATGAGCAGCCTCTTCCACCTTTCAGCTTCCCGAGGCATATGGATTTCCACAGAAGATATGCTGCAGAAAGCTTGTTTATAAGAAATAGAATATGGAACTATTTTAAAAAGATACATTTTCAGAAGCTCAGCCCCAGAGCACCCAACCAGAGGTGATGGCTATTGGCTGTGTCAGAGGCCAGCCAGCAGGGGGACAAACACCGGAGCTGTGACCAGGCTGTGGCGGCAGAAGGAGTGACAGTCAGCAGGCAGAGTTTAAAACTGTCATTTATTTCTTTGACTCCCGATAGGGTGCCCCCATATAGATTTTCTCTACTCCAAAACACAGAGCTGAATCCAGACAGTTCCTTAGGAGGGCGTTGCCAGCCCTCACAGCCAGCAGCAGTTCTAATGGTTCCAATTACTTTTTAGAAATTATTTTTTGTTTGCCCTTTCCTTTTTTTTTTCTTTCTGCTTACACAGGCACTGGTCTGGCCCCATTCTGGAAGGAAACTGGTGAAGCCTGTCCATTTCTCCAGCAGCTTTTCTCTCGAGAAAGAGAAATGGGACTGTTTTGGGCAGCATACGTTTTTTTTTCTCACTGTCATCCTTCCCAGCCTGAAGTAAGAGGTTGGGCAGGGGCTGTGCAAAGAAGAATAAATTCAGGGGGCAGGAGAAAGGCATTTGAAAAGGCGAGAGACGGGTGCAGCTCTTCTGGAAAACAGGCAGATCTTTCTTCTGCCTCTTCAGCTCAGCTTGTACCTGGCTGGCTCTGACTTTGTGCTGTCTTTTTTGATGTGGGAAGGATGATGGGCGCTGGCTCCTGTGCCAGGGGATGAGGAACTGCCTGGGAAGTGCTTTGTCTGAGACCAGCGTGTGCGAAGTGTGCAGAGTGAGGGTGAGGGGTGTAAACGGATTTGCTTGGTTGACACTACTCACACTCACTGACCTGTGCTTTATTTCTCTCCTGCACAAGGCATTGGGGTGACTGAGATCCTCCTCCTAGCCCCAGTTCTGCTTTCTTCCTCCTAGTTTTCACCTGTTTACCCAATTCTATTTATTGTGTATATTCAGAACCTGCTTCTCTTCCCCTAGTGGGAATAAATACTGTGTTCTTCATTTGTGGAACATTTCTTGCTCTTCCCTATTGGCCCCTCACAGGCCAGCATCTCTCCATCTCTCTCCCTCTCTCCTCTACTGCTTCACTATTGAATTGAAAGGTGATGCTAGACACTTGCTGCTTCCATGCCTGCTGGAGCTCCCACTGTCAAAAAAAAAAAAAAAAATCTAGGCAAGCCTGTTTCATGTCTACACCAAAACCCCCTTCTCTGGGCAGACCTGGACCCTGCTGGGGTGGGGAGGGGTAGAAAAATGGGGAGAGAACAAAAGATGAATGGGGAAAGAGCTAGAGACCTGCCTCTAGCATCTGGCTGGAGAGAGGTGGCACAGGTGTCCTGCCTGCTGTCCTTTGTCCCAGGAGGCCCTGCTGGGCAGTCACAGGGTGGGCCCAGGTGTCATGGGCATCCTCCACTGTGTCGTACAGTACCCATGAGCTTCAATGATTGCCTCCTGACTGTGTAATTTTGATGTGCACCTGTCCGTAAGACTCCATGTCTGCAATCAGCTGGAGAGGTTTATTGCTCAACTTGTGCCTCTGTGTTTGTTATTAGTGGGTCTAGCTTCTGGAGGCTTCAGCCAACCTGCCTAGTGAGAAATGCCAAGACAGGGATACATTCCCTAGTACAAAAGAGTGCGCAGCCAGCTAGTGAGGAGGCCCCACTCACCCCTGCTCACTGGGTACCACACACCTGCAGGTCTGAGAACCTCACTGACCTGCTTGGGAGTAATCTGGCATCTAGAACCTCCCTCACAGGCTGAGAGATGCTGGCCTGTGAGGGGCCAATAGGGAAGAGCAAGAAATGCTCCACGAATGAAGAACACAGTATTTATTCCGACTGGGGGAAGAAAAGGACGTTCTGAATATACACATCTAGAAAGGGCTGTCTGCCAAAGTGGCTGGCTGTCTGAGCTGTCTGTGTTGGACTGTGATGTTGCTCATGACTTTAATTTCAGGCTTGAGCTTGAGTTCAGCCACGCGGCTCAGGTGTGGTCTTTCCTTCTTGGCCGGAGGGATGGGTGAATTACCATTTTCAAATCCCTGCCTGTGCTGAGCTTGGTGGCTGTCAGTACTCTACACCAGTCGCACCAGGCTGAGCCTCATTCATTCAGCTAACCTTGGAGAGCCTCCCTGACACTCTTCTGGAAATTGTGGATCTAAGAAAAGCAAGATAAAGTTCCTTCTGCCATGGGCACTTCATTAGAATGGGGGTGGATACACATAATAAACAGTGCCTAGACCATGTGTAGCAGTAAGGCTAGGGGAAGACTGAAGTGAGGGGAAGGGTGGTCAGGGAAACCTACTGGGCAGAGAGCTGAGGAGTCAGCAGAGTCGTTCTTCAGAGCCCGATCATTCCAGGGTGGGGGAGCAAAAAGTGCAAAGTCCCTGATGTCGGTTTAGGAGGAATGTGTTGGAGGAAGAGCAAGGAATCCAGGGTGGCTGTGATGAAGTTGGAGAGGAGAAACTGAGAAAAGGAGAGTGTTCAAGTGAGGGAGGGAACTTGGAAGCTATACAGACTTTGGAGACCCTGGTAAGGCTTTTGTATTGCATTTGGAATGAAATGTGAGGTTTCTGGAGGGTTTTGAGAAGAGGTATGATCTAGTACTTTGGCATTTTCAAAGTCCCATTCATTTTCCTCACTTTTTCTAATGGAGAATGTGATGTGTGTATGCGCGCATGTGAAGTTATGTGTGTACATATCTACGTAGGTATGCATATATATTCATATATAGAGTTAGATGTGTGTTATACATATTTGAAAATAATTGGAGTCCATGTCTATAAGCCTCTTTTTCGTTAAAGCTTTGCTGCACACAGATCCCTATTCCTCAATTTGTTTACCTCTGAAAGTAGGAAACTCACTGTGAAAGAGAAAATGGGAGGCCAGAAATCCTCTGAGACTCTGACACACCACATAGGCTCCCTTGAATGTCTTAGCAGAGTGGGAACCTACAGCCTCCCTTTCCCCAGCAGGAGGTAGCAGCAGAGATGCTTGAGATAGTGAGGGAAAGGCTGGAGATGGAACTGGACAAAATGACTTTTCAGATGTCTCCATAAATGTATTGCGCGGTAAGAACACAAGGGAAGATATGGTGTTCATCATTACACACAATGCCCATTTTTCCACAAATGTGAAATGACTCAGGAGACAGCCTTCTGGTGTTAATGAAGGACGACATGTATTTTTAGAAAAATGCATAATAAAACAGGAGATTCACAATAAGAGCGCAGGATGTTTTAGATAGAAAGTGTGTGTGTGTGTGTACGTGCCATGCGTGTGCATGTGTGGACATGTTTTTAAGATGGAAATTTCTGTAAAAATAGCTCTTGAAAACAGATTTTCAGATTCTATTATAACTAATCTATTTTTTTTTAAGTTTCTGTGGAGCGTATTTTGTCCACATCGGGGAACTGCTCAGGTATTTTTGGCCAAAAACTCTAAAAGTTGGCTGCAAACCTATTTGTTCTACCCTAATTATCCTCTTAATGGACCATCTATTTAAAAGTTTACTATAACTTACTGGTGAAACTGGACTCATCTGAAAATATTTTTATAGATGCAGGGAGGAGTTTAATGAGCTTTTCTTTGAAATCTTTCAATTAGGGGATAAACCCAAGGGTTCTCTAGTCAAGCTCACCTGGATTCAAATGTTTTATAAATCAAATTTGCGTAACAGGATGCTTCTGATTTCCTCTTAATGTGATTTGAATCAGAAATGTATGGGACATCAATCAAACAGAGTCTCTGTTTGGAACCTATGCAAAAACTCATCATTTTAGCTAAATGTGGAGAAAAGAAACAGTCGAAAAGTCAGTCAAAAGTTGGCTTCCATGACAGCTTCCTCATGAGTCGCACAGTGTCTCTTGCCCAGCTGCCCACTCCAGTCCCCTCTCCCTGCTACAGTCGTTGGTGGTGTTCCTAAAAGGCCTAAATGACGAAGTTCTAAGTTCCTTAAAGGTGCCTGGTGGTTGTCAGGCCACACCCTCCTTCAGGCTCACCTGAGCTCCCTCCTCTGTGGAGTCCATTTCAGCCACAAGGATGTCCCCCTGCTCTCCATTCCTCCCCCACTTCATACTGCCTGGCTTCAGCTCAACCCTGAGCCCCCACATGCCGAGTCTTCTATCCTTAGTGATCCCCCCACTGCCCCACCTCTGCAATGAACTTAATTCAAACGGCTCTTTCCAGAGGCACATTTTCTGACCAGATGGCAGGACACTGAAGCCCGTTCTGTGCTTTCTCTGCATTGTGGATTTCACCTTCATAGAATGTATTGGGACCAGAATCAAGTAAATAGTTGAGTAATTAGCTGTTGAAAGTCTGTTTCCTCCAAACAGCTTTATTGAGGTATAATGTATATACTATATAAAGATGTGCTGTGTAAATATATACTATACCCACTTTTAGTAAATCTATAGTTGTGCAATCATCACCATGCTCCATGTTTAAAATGTTTGCTTCACTCCCAGAAAAGTCCCTCGTGCCCATTTATAGTCCGTCCCTGTTGCCACCCCCAGCTCCAGGCAACCACTAGTCTATTTTCCATCTCTCTGCATTTGCCTATTCTAGGCATTTCACAGAGAATCACATGATATGTGGTCTTTTGCATCTGGCTTCTTTTGCTTGCTGTTTTTGCAGTTACTCCATGTTGTAGTGTGGATCGATAGTTTTTCCTTCACTAGAATTTAACCTCATTGAAGGCAGGAACCTGGCACACCATCCAGTTCATGAATACTTAGGGTATAGCTCACCCACCACGTGCCACATGCTGAGGGAGTATTTATTCATAAGCAGTACCCATCCTCATCATGAGTTATATATTCTTTTGGGGAAACAGAAAAAAAAAACAGACACACTTTAAAATAGTTGAAAGTTGTGGTAGGTTAGTTATAGTAACAGGTAAGGAGAGGGGTTCAGAAAAGTTTTTAGGGGTTTGCTTTAGCTTGTGGGGAGTGATTTGTACCTACAAGAGATTGCAAAAATATTTAAATAAATGTTGAATAAATGGATGATGATATAATGTGTCTCAAAAGGCACCAGAAGGTGTATAAAATTACCATGCTTGTTTTCACACATAAGTGTTACTATCCTTAGTGACTTCCAGTGCTGAGGCCCTGGTGAGCAGAAATCCCATGTGAGGCCTGACTCCATGAGCCTGAGCCAGAGAGAACGTGACCATATGACTCAAGGTTAAATAGCAGAAAGAGTCAGTGATACGGTTTGAATGTTGTCCCCTCCAAAACTCATATTGAAACTGCATCCCCAGGGTAACAGTATTAAGAAGTGGAGCCTTTTAGGAGGTTACTGGGTCATGAATGAACTGCCCTTATGAATGGATTAGTCCATTCGTAGTTAATGGATTAATGGGTTATCATGAGATTGGGTTGGTTATCATGAGTGCGGACCTGTTATAAAAGCCAGTTGGCTGTCTCTTATGGGCCCCTGACCATGTGACAACCTGGGCCACCTCAGGACTTTGTAGAGCGTCCCCACCAGCAGAAAGCCTCTCACTAGATATGGCCCCTTGACTGTGGACTTTCCAGCCTCGAGAACTGTGAGAAATGCCTTTTTAAATAAGTTACCCAGTCCCAGTTATTCAGCTGTATCCACAGAAAAGGGACTAAGACAGTCTGGGGATTAAATAATCATAGTCCAGACCGTTACGTCTGCGAAATGGTACAGGCATGCAATGGAAATTCTCAACTCAGCACTGACAATAACTTCGTGGCTTTGGCAAAATCACTTAACCTAATAATAATAATAGATTTAAATATATTGAATTATTTCTATATATTTTTACTAAGTATTTAACATACATTAGTTGATTTTCATACTAACCCCTTTATGTGGTTGTTACATATGTTATTAAACAATAATCATACAATAATAATGATTATAAAATTTTTAATACTATAAAAATTACAGTCATTATTATTACATGCCATACACTGATCTAAGCACTTTACTAATATTCTCCACTTCATTTTTCACAGCAAAACTAAGAGGCAAATATTACTATGTCCATGAGGCTCCATGAAGGGCAAGAATGCCTTTGTTTATTCTTCACTGTAACTTCTATGCCAGTACAGCAATGAATATTGATTTGGTTTGAATCAAGGACTCCCAGTTTTACAGATGAGGAAACTGAGCCACCTTATGGTATCTAACAGGTCACCCAAGGTCAGGCAAGCAATACGTAGTCAACTCAGATGTAAACCTGGTGACTCTAAATTCAGAAGTCATACACTTAAACTTTGTATTTGTTCTGCTTATTATTACCTTTTTAGGGACAGGTTCTTACTCTGTTGCCCAGACTAGAGTACAGTGGCATAATCATAGCTCACTGAAGCCTCCAATTCCTGGGCTGAAGTGATCTTCCTGTGTCAGCCTCCTTAGTAGCTAGGACTTCAGGCATGTGCCACCACACCTGAGTAATTCCTAATTATTATTTTTTAAATGAAGTTTTGCTCTTGATATGCAGGCCGGAGTGCAATGGTACAATCTTGGCTCACTGCAGCTTCTGCCTTCCAGGTTCAAGCAATTCTCCTGCCTCAGCCTCCCGAGTAGCTGGGATTAAAGGTGCATGCCACCATGCCTGGCTAATTTTTTCTATTTTTAATAGAAACGGGGTTTCACTATGTTAGCCAGGCTGGTCTTGAACTCCTGACTTCAGGTGATCCACCCACCTCAGCCTCCCAAACTGCTGGGATCGTAGGCCTGAGCCACTGCTCCTGGCCCTTAACTTATTTTTTATAGATGCAAGGTCTTACTATGTTGCTTGGGGTGGTCTCAAACTCCTGGCCTCAAGTGATCCTTTCTCTTCAGCCTCCCAAAGTGCTGGGATTGCAAGCATGAGCCACCCACCTAGACTGCTCAGTTCACTGAGTTCTTGTTTTCCTTTTCTGCAGAACATGACTTTTGCCTGTAGTGATCTTGAGGTCCCCTGGCTCTAAATCTCTACATCGAAACTACATCACAGCCCTGTGTACATGAATTATATGCCTACATTTTGGAGGTGAACTGGGGAGATATAAATTTAGGAATCTAGGCCAAAGAAAGGTATTGGTGAGGAAACATTCCTTAAAGTCTCTCTGAGTCCTTCCCAGTGTGTTAAAATAGAATAGTTATGAAAAGACAACTAGGCCATCTACACAGCCCACAAACGGGAGCAGCATGCATGGTGGTCACCCAGCTTCCTCCATACCCAACCTCGTGTGGTTGCAAGATCAGATGGAGCATCCTGTCTCACAACATAACCTAATCATGGGTGTGGCATTTCATCGCTTCTGCCATATTCTGTTGATTAGAAGCAAGTCACATGATCTGACTGAGCTCACAATGGATGAAATTATATAAGGACATCACTCCTTGGGGGCCCCCGCAGGGTGTGTCCTACCACAAGGTTACTAGGTTAAGTGATAAATGCAAGTAAATAGTATTAGATTTGGCTCCATATGACATAGCATAAAGCCTAGAGTTCCCTGTTCTGAATAGTAGTTTACGAGATTATCGGCTCCCTGATTTCGTTGGTATTAGTTTTCTGATTTATCTATCTTGCTAATTTAGAGAGATTTAAGGTTTAATGACTAGATTACTCTTATTTAATATAGAATTGCGTTTGTTTAAAAGTCCTGAGTGAGTAGATTACAGCACAGAACAGTGCTTCGGAGATCAGGAGAGAGAACTGGTTTGGTTTGCCCTTTACAACCCAATGGCTATGTGACCTTGGGAAATCTATCAACTTCTCTGAACCTCAGTTTTCTTCTCTGTAAAAAAACATAAAAATAACACTGACTTGTCGAGTATTTAATGGCATAATACATATAGATTGCTTAGCCTAGCACCTGGCAAATAGCTCGGAACGTACCGAATGTTTGCTGTGATTGTGAGCCTATCCTTAGTGGCAATGGTATCTTGAGCATCATCACAAACTTGTATATTATCTCTCTCTTTTTAATGAGACAGGGTTTTGCTCTGTTGCCCAGGCTGGAGCCCAGGGGCATGATCATGGCTCTCTGCAGCCTTGACCTCTCAGGTTCAAGCAATCCCCCCACCTCAGCCTTCTGAGTAGCTGAGATCAGAGGTGTGTGTCACCACACCTGGCTAATTTTTAAATATTTTGTTTGGATGGAGTCTCACTATGTTGCTGAGGCTGGTCTCCAACACCTGGGCTCAACACAGCTTCCCAAAGGGCTAGGACATGAGCTACCTGCCAGGCTTGTAGTACCTTCTTGTTTTTTGTTTTTGTTTTTGTTTTTGAGACAGGATCTCCATTTCCCAGGCTGGAATGCAGTGGCTGGATCTGGGCTCACTGCAACCTCTGCCTCCTAGATTCAAGCAATTCTCCTGCCTCAGCCTTCTGAGTAGATGGGATTACATGTACAAGCCTCCATGCCTGGCTGTTTTTTCTGTATTTTTAGTAGAGGTGGGACTTCTACTAACACTTCATGTTAGCCAGGGTGGTCTCATGATCTCAAATGATCCACCTGCTTCAGCCTCTTAAAGTGCTGGGATTACAGGCGTGAGCCACCACACCCAGCCCCAGGCTTGCAGTACCTTCTTGATCAGCCTATGTGTCCTCAGAGATCTAATGATAGTGTCTGTGTACTGATATACACTCTTTATGCATTTATATCTCCCTGAAGTACAAATTGTACGAAAGAAGACCTAAGTGGTATATATTATATATTAAGCGGTTTATTGAGGTATGAGTTACATTAAAAAAAGGCACATGTCTAATTCATATATCTCCATGACTTTGAGATGAGTATACACCCGTGAAACCATCACCACCATCAAGGCCATGAACATATTCTTCATCTCCCAAAGTTTCTTCCTGTCCCTTTGATTACTAGTTTGTTTTTTTTTCTTTTGAGATGAAATCTTGCTCTTTTTCCAGGCTGGAGGGCAGTGGCACGATCTTGGCTCACTGCAATCTCCGCCTCCTGGGTTCAAGCAATTCCCCTGCCTCAGCCTCCCGAGTAGCTGGGATTACAGGTGCACGCCACCACTCCCAGCTAACTTTTTATTATAGTAGAGACTGGATTTCACCATGTTGGCCAGGATGGTCTTGATCTCCTGACCTCATGATCTGCCCGCGTAGGCCTCCCAAAGTGCTGGGATTACAGGTATAAACCAAAGCGCCGGGCCCTTTTTACTTTTTATTTTTAACTTCCCACACAACACCAACATATATTATGATCATGGCTGTTTTTTTTTCTCTTTTATCTTGGTAGGAATATTTAACATAAGATTTATTCCTCAGTAAATCTCAAGTATGCAGTCTGGTATTGTTAGATACAGTCAGTATGCTGTGTAGTAGATCTCCAGAACTTATTTATCTCAAGTGGTATTTTTAAGCCTGGTTTTGAAACACTTTTTTTCTTCAGTGGTTGTTTTATTTTTTTCTGAGTGTCAGAGTTACTTGCAAATCAGTGATATTGAATAGCCTTTCTCTTCCTCATAAAGTCTTGAATTTCTCATTACACATTAAGCATTGTTTGCCTACTTTTAATTTTTGTTTTTTACTCAACTTTCCCCATCTATCATAATAATCCCTTACAGTATCAGGAGAAATCATTCAATAAGTTTGTGGAACTCTCTTGCTTATGAGCCATGTGGAGTAAATGCCTTAGATTGAATCTGAGGACAGGTCTCATGTAGTTGGGGTGGACATTTTTACTATTCTGGCAATTGATGATTTACTGATTTGGGTTTTATATGGGCAGGAGATGAAGATGGCTATATATATACCTACTTAGAGAGAGAGACTAAGACAACCACAAGTCAAATGCTGAGCTTGAATCTCTGACTTTGCAGAATCTTTTTTTTTTTTTTGAGATGGAGCAGAGTTTCATTCTTGTTGTGCAGGCTGGAGTGCAATGACACAATTTTGGCTCACTGCAACCTCCACCTCCCAGGTTCAAGCAATTCTCCTACCTCAGCCACCTGAATAGCTGGGATTACAGATGCCCACCACCACGCCTGGCTAATTTTTGTATTTTTAGTAGAGACGAGGTTTTACCATGTTGGCCAGGCTGATCTTGAACTCCTGGCCTCAAGTGATCTGCCCATCTTGGCCTCCCAAAGT
This sequence comes from Callithrix jacchus, assembly GCF_049354715.1. Taxonomy (NCBI): domain Eukaryota; kingdom Metazoa; phylum Chordata; class Mammalia; order Primates; family Cebidae; genus Callithrix; species Callithrix jacchus. Next base: position 50,267,229 of record NC_133506.1, read on the forward strand.
GCTGGGATTATAGTTGTGAGCCACTGCACCCAGCCAGAATCTTACTTCTTGACTGTTTAAAAACTCTTAAAAACATAACTTTATTAAAAGTATAACAATGTGGAGAAGCGGCAGATCATGTTTCAGGAGAGAAAGTCCTTGTCTGGTTTGTGATTGAAAATATTGGTTGAAGATTCAGGCCCTGATTCAGATGGACTCAAATTTTTATCCTAGATCTGCCGTGAGCTATCTTCGCCAAGTTACTGTGTATACTGAAGGCACAGGGTCATAATTCATTAGAGTCAACAAATATCCAGTGAATAAAAGCCGTGACTTCAAGGACTTTATGTGCCACTGTCAGAGTGAGACAATAAAGAAATAATAAGTATACAGGTAACACAATGCTGGTTAGTGATTGGTGAGAAGAACAAACGTGCTGGATGTTGAGGATGCAGCTTTAGGGAGGATGCTGGAGAAGTCCTCTTCAAGGTGACACAAAGGCAAAAATCAGAGGTAAAACCTGCTTTGTAGGATTGTTAGGAAGATTCATTGAGTCTACAAAGCCTTTGAAATAGAACCTGGCATCTATACTTGAAAAATTCTCTTCTTCGTGTGTGTGTGTGTGTGCGCGCGCGTGTCCTTTTATGATTAATGACACATATCCATTCCTGATAGTCTTACAATAAACAGTTGAGTTTTGTAGCTAGAGAAAGCAGACCCACAGACAGTGAGATATGAATGTTCAGGCACAAATGTTGAGGTCAGGGAAGAGAAGCTAGAATTCCATAACTGGGTAGAGTTATTCCAGAAGTCACAGCAATGTCCCATCTTCTCTGAGACCAAAGGAAACGCACATGCACTGATGTGTGTCCATGTGTGCATGCTTGCACCTGCACATACATGCATGCACATATGTGTTCATGTGTTGGCAAATAAGGTCCTACAGGTCATTCTTGGGGTCAATTCCCTCAACCCTTCCCTGGCAGAAAGTGTTTTCCCCTGCTCTACTCTATCCTGCATTTTTGGAAGTTATCTTAAATAGCCATAGGCAATGCAAATTTCATTTAGATTTGGTTTGGGGCAGATTAGGACTGTTACTTCTGCCATTGGCTTCTCAAATGGATTATTTCATTTACTAGTCTACATGGTGATGCAAAATCAATCCAGTCATTTGTTTGCTTGTCTTTCCTGCAGGACACGTGATCGTCCAATCCCAGCAGAAGAGTGTTTAACTTGTGTGATCCACTCCTTAAAGTGGGAGAGAGCATTTAATTACAGTTTAACGATCTTTGCAGACGTGGAGCTCAGTGGTGCTTTGGTTGGTTGCTGGGCAGCGGTAGCATCTGGGTTTCCTGCTGCCTTTTTTGAGAGTGAACTTGTTTGTAACACAATCAGATTTGCAAGTTATAGCTTCCCAGGTCCTATCAACTGAGAATTTTATTGCTTTTAAATTGCAAGCCTTTTGTTATCACAACTGTGAGCCAGACAGTCAGAATCAAAGCAAAAAGAAATGCCACCATATGAGGAAGATTGAGTCATGGTTTTGGTCTGGTGCAAGTTACAAAGAATGCAACTTCCAGATTATTTGCAATCCCTATTCCGTATCCATGACATCATGCATTGCTTTTGCCTTTTATTTGCAATTTCCAGTACATAACAATATCCTTGAATGAAGTTTAATTGTGGCCTCTTTGCATTTTTGCAGCAGTGGTACCTGAAGTTTTTAATGTATTTTATTCCCTCACACAAAGAAAGGGAGTAAAAACTGTTTTCATAAAAAGAAGATACAGGAATATAAGCATTGTGTTGATGACTCTAGAATCTGTCTGCATCTGGTTAATAGGATAACAAAAACAGTTATCAGAGAGACGAGCCAAAGAATAAAATGTAATTTTGCAGAGCCGGGGCTACATTTCTATTCGTGATTTCAGTTTGCTCTGCATTAAAGCACAATGGAGCCATCAGGAGAGAATGAACTTTGTGGTAGGAAAGTTTTAGCCGCCGTTTGTCAGCTGTCACTGGATGCGAAGGGACTGTAGCTGGAGCTGAGCTTGTCACTTCAACTTCTGCTAGAAAGATGCCATCAATTGGATGCGGGGACAAAAAGTAATGTGATCAAAATGAATTTCCAAGATTGAGGAGAGACTTTTAGGACCACAGAACCCAGGCAGATGTTTCAGCAGGCTGCAATAGGAATGCTGCTGGCAACATGGTTTCTCTCTCTAGCTTCCCCTTCCATTCTCGGTGATCATGTTCCTAAATAAGCTGCCAGGTGTCCACGTGCTGAGTTATGTCGATGCACTTTGCACAAATATTGAATGCTCAGGTGGTAGTTGTTAGGCAGCATTAGTGTGCCCTTCTATGGAATAAAACGTTAATTTCCTGTTACTCATTTGCACAAACCTATCACTGACTTTATTCAGATTGATAGATCTAGGGTTGCTCCAGAAAGAAATAAAAGGGTAGAATCCATCAAAGCAGTTCCGATAAATGAAACAAAATTCCGAAATCTCTGTTCTCTCCCCTCTCATTCCTTACAGCTTCACTAGAAAGTGAGTTGTAGAGAAGAAAGAAAGGCTGACTGAGGAGGTAGGGGATCTCTTTTTGACTGAGCACTGCTTGTGACTGCAAAGGAGAGAATTAACTTTGTCTACCTTTGTCTACCTAGAATTAACATCTACCTTGAAACATTTCACCTTCACCACTGTACTGTGACATAAGAATGTCTCCACTATTTTAATAGAAGAAACACAAAAACTAAGTATGAGACAGGTCTGGAACTTGCATAGCTAATACACAATGCACCAGAGAATATTTGGTTATGACCAGGCAAACTAATTTCCTATTGCTATTGTAAAAAAAAAAAAAAAAATCATCCCAAACTTACGACAAAACAACACAGATTTGTGATCTTAAGTTCTGGAAGTCAGAAGTCCCCAAATCAGTGTGTCAGCAGGACTGGAGGCTTTAGGGGAGAATCAGTTTCCTTGCCTTTTTTAGATCCTAGAGGCCTCCTGCACCGATAGGACCTGAGGTCACTTCTTCCATATTCAGAGCCACGACCATTCAACTCTACCTCTGACCTCTGCTCCAGTTATACATCTTTGCCTCTGATCCTCCACTGAACCCATATGGATAATGCAGAACAACCTCTTTGTATTAATCCGTTTTCACAGTACTGTTAAATATATACCCGAAACTGGGCAATTTACAAAAGAGAGAGGTTTAATTGGACTCACAGTTCCACATGGCTGGGAGGCCTCACGATCATGGCAGAAAGCAAAGAGGAGGAAGTCACATCCCATGTGGACGGCAGCTGGCAAAGAGAGGTTTGTGCAGAGAAACTTGTTTTTAAAACCATCTGACCTCATGAGACCCGTTCCCTCTTGCGAGAACAGCACAGGAAAGACCCGCCCCCATGAGTCAATCTTCTCCCACAACACAGAATTATGGGAGCTACAAGATGAGATTTGGGTGGGAACAAGAGCCAAACCATATCACTCCTCTTCTCAAGATCATTGACTTAATCCCGTCTGCAAAGTCCCTTTTGCCATGCAAGGCTGCATATTCAGAGGTTCCAAAGGTTGGGACGTAGCTATCCCAGGGAGCCATTTTTCAGCTTGCCATCCAAGGCTGTAGAAAATGGTCTTAGGAGAAGACCAACTCTATTCTTCTAGGTATCTTCAGAAAGAAGAGTCCTTGATCCACAAACTTTTATGGAAATTTCTAGAACTGTACAGGATTATTTTAAAACTAACAATAAGTTTCAGTCATAAGATTTGTTTTTCTTTACTCCATAATCTATAAATTTCACATACCCAGTTTCAAAGCCTTTCAGTGGAGCCAACGTTTTAAAAGTTGACTTAAATTAGAAACAGGTATTTCAGGACATTGAATGCAAATGCCTAGTTCCTTGGAACTTTTGGTATATGTAGATGCAGACTTCATTTCTGGGCACTAACACAGGGTCACTTTGCATGTTCAAAAATGCAGAAATAAATCTAGTGCTTTTTTTTTTTTAAGTTTCCCAGATATAACTGGTTCAGGAGGCCATAGCTGACCTCATTATTTCTGCAGCCTCTTGTTACTACAATGTTTACATCTTCAGGTGGCGCCATGCTTAATCTAGAGAGTGTTTTCCTGAAAAGAACAGAGTTAAGTGCATGAGTTCTAGCGCTATTGTGCTTGGGTTTTCATCTGGGACTCAAACTTTGCTAGCTATGTCACTTGGGCAAAGGTCTTAACTGTACCTGTGCTACATTTTATCACCTTTAATGACTCTAGGGTATTACTGCAGTAAGATTTACAGATTGAACAAGATGCTTCTGCCATGTCAAGGATGCTCAATAAACATTAACTCTTATTAGTATCACTGACAAACCATGTCAGTATTTATTGGAGACTTCACACAGAAAAGATATATTTTTCAATGCCTATTTCTTTTCTTCTTATTTTTAAAATGCAGTCTAGAAAGGAAAAAAGAAAAAAGGATTTTTTCTTTTCTGACTTCTTTAAAGCTACCTTTTAGAGTCATTAGTTTTTAGAAAATCTTTTTTACCTCATTTTTCTCTTAGAAGCTGCCTCTCCTTGATCTGACTGGATTGTTTGAGTCTGCAAAGCCCAGCTACCTCCCTCCTGGGGTGAGTGATTACTGAACATCTGCCCTCTTAGCCATCCTCACCCTACCACATGCTCTTTGTATTTCTCTTCCTACCAGGAATAAGACCCTGTACACATTGAAAACAAAAACATAATTCTAGGAGAGAAGCAGCAGCACTGTATTTCTTTCTACTCTACATGCATTTCAAAGTTTTTCATCAATTCCTTGGGTAGTAAACTTTTTTTCTCATTGTTGTTAAGATAATTTGTGACTAATGTGCCTGCTATGAACTGAAATGTGTCCTCCCAAAAGCCACTGATGAAGCCCTGACTCCCAGCATGACTATATTTGGCGACAGGACCTTTAAGGGTCAGTTAAGGGTAAATGAGGTCAAAAGAGTAGGGCCCTAATCCAACAGAAGTGATTGGTTCCTGTTCTCAGAAGAAGTAAAAGAGGCACCAGGAGTGTGTAGGCAGAAAAAGGAACACCAGTGAGGACATGGTGAGAAGGCAGCCATCTGCAAGCCAAGGAGAGAGCCCTTACCAAGAACAAACCCTGTTGGTGCCTTGTTCTTGGACTTCAGCCTCCAAAACTATGATAAAATAAAACTCTGTTGTCTAAACCTCCAAGTCTGTAGTACTTTTGTTGTGCAGCCCCATCTGATTAATGTACTGCCTAATGAAGATTTATTTTAAAACTAAGAAAGCAGCCAGGCATGGTGGCTCCCACCTGTAATCTCAGCACTTTGGGAAGCTGAGATGAGTGGATTACCTGAGGTCAGGAGTTTGAGATCAGCCTGACCAACATGGCAGAACCCCACCTCTTCTAAAAATATAAAAAATTAGATGGGCGTGATAGTTGGCACCTATAAACCCAGCTACTTGGAAAGCTGAAACAGGAGAATTGCTTGAACCCAGGAGGCGGAGGCTGCAGTGAGCAGAGATCACACTAACCTGGGCGACAGAGACTCCATCTAAAAAAAAAAAAAACATTAAAAAATAAGGAAGCTTGGCTGGTGATATGGTTTGGCTGTGTCTCCACCCAAATCTCACGTTGAATTGTTGCTCCCGTAATTTCCACATGTTGTGGGAGATAATTGAGTCATGGGGGCAATTTCCCCCCTACTGTTCTCGTGGTAGTGAATAAGTCTCATGAGATCCAATGTCTTTTTTAAGGGGTATCCTCTTTTGCTTGTTTCTCATTTCCCTCTTGTTTGCTGCCTTGTAAGACATATCTTTTGTCTTCCAGCAAGATTGTGAGGCCTCCCCAGCCACATGGAACTGGGAGTCCATTAAACCTCTTTTTCTATCTAAATTTCCCAGTCTTGGATATATCTTTATCAGCAGCATGAAAATGGACTAATACAGCAGGTGTCTGTTACTTTGCTTAATCACATTCTATGCATTTGCTCATTTAATCCTCTCAGCATCCCTGAAGAGGGTACCACTATTGCTGTCATTTTAGAGACAGGCTGGTTGAGGCTTCTAGAGATAAAACCACTCATAGCTAGTGCAGTGCAGGGTTGGGAAGCAAATATGGGTCTTTGTGAATCCAGAGGTCATGTACACAACTGCTGCATATATTATCTCCTGTGCAAAGGGTGGGAACTGTGAACTACCTAAACTGTGAAATACCTAATGGTGCTTGGCAGCTACGTTAAATGAGTAAAGCAAGGAGGTGGCTAAGGAGACCACCGTCTTAATTAGGGGAAGTACAACCTGCATCCAGCTGATTATTGTCTCTTAGAAATGTGGAAAGATTTGTCTTATCTTTTTTTTTGTACAGAAGGGGAGTATCTGGATTTTTTTTGTGTGTGAAATTTTCTAATATTGATGGCAACCTATTAAAGTAAACGTGATATTTCATACCTGTTATCATGCAGGTCAAACCAACATGGCTTCAGGATAGACATGGCCTGTGGGCAGCCAGTTATAATTTCTGGAACACCTTTCTTTTTGGTCAGAAATCCAGCGTACGTAGCTAGGTGTCAACTGAATTCATAATATACCAAATAATTAATTTGGTTTATGCAGCCAGCCCATGAGTTTGTGAAACTTCAGTCAACCTGGTTTATTATGAGATTACCATGGCAGGGTCCTTCACAGAGCCTGGCTTATGGCAGATATCCAATGAGTATTTAATCAACAAGCAAATGATAGAGAGGACTTTTTGCTAGCCAGGACTATAGGTAGAGAAGATAGAAGACATGGTGATAAAAGCATACAGAGCTTCCTTGGAAGTTCTATTTTTTGAGCAAATCTGACTGCAGCTTGATTTTCCTGTCAGTGATCTTATTCTTCTAAAATGTAATTTTAAAGGAGTTCATTGAAAGTTTGCCTATACTGACTCATTCTGTTGATGTATGAGTACCTATTTATGCTGCAGCAAGCTCTGTGCCAGGACCTGGTGATACAGGTATGAACCATGCAGCCTTGGTATCTACTCCCATGGTATAGCAGGTGAAGAAAGCATGTCTACCTTCTGAAGCATAATGTATCTTACCTAGATCCAATTTTAAGTATCTTGATCAAATTAGGTTTTATGGTTATGTGTGAACGAGTTCCCTTTATAATTGTGATGTCATTAGGATTCCTATGTATTTCAGATTAGGTTTCCTGAATGAAGAGAGAGATAAGGTGGTTCTTGTGGATACACCCTAAAGTTAGGGCCATTTTTTAATGACTCATTTACACAAACTCTGTTTTTCTCTACACTCTCCTCTAAAGAACACCATGTGATAGAGGTGATGGAGATGTGTATCCCAATCCCCGTTTGCAGGAAAGTAATGAAAACTTGAGTTAAATATCTTCTTTAAAGTTACTCACCTGGTAAGTGGTTTTATTAATCAAGATGCTTTAGTCACAAGAGGGAAAAATAACTCAAATTGGATTGAGAAAATAAAGGGAATTTGTTGGTTTGTAAAATTGAAAATCTCAGGAATAGGCCCAGGGACCATATTATTAGATTTCTGTCTTGCTGTATTTCTTGGTTCTTCTCGATTAGCTTGATTCAGCATGCACATTTTGTTAGAAGCTCCAGTATCCACCTAGCCTCTCTGCATATCTAAAGAAAAAGAGCACTTATTTTACAATAGTTCTAAGAAAAGTCTTAGGATTTGGTCTTGGAGTGGAATTCTAGTTCCTGAACCAAGGTATGTGATCAGAGAAGTGCAATATGCTGATGTGGAGGATGATATTTTCCAAAACTGGACACAGTAATAATTGGGTCTAATAATGTTGCAAAGCCTTGTCACAGCCTATTGAAAGGTAGAGTCTATTTTTCTCTTTGAATCAGGTGCACTTTTGCCATTTTCTCAATGAAGAAAATGTGGTGGAAGTGAGGCTGCACAACTTCTGAGCTAAGTAACAAAAATGCCAGACTTTTTTCATTGGGGTCTCTGTCTCTTACGGCACTCAATTTTGGAACCCCACCATGTTGTGAGGAAACCCAGGCCACCATGGACCAGCTTTGTGTGGATGATCTGGGCAGCAAACTTAGCTAAGATCTCAGCTCACAGCAACCCTCAGTGACCAGACCTGTGGGTGAGTAAGACTTTGAATGATCCCAGCCCTTGCCTTCAAGCTGCCGCAGTGGATGCTGAGTGGAGCAGAGATGAGCTATTCTCACTAAACCCAGCCCCAGTTGCACATCTGTGGGCAAAACAGATGCCATTGTTGTCTTAAAGCACTGAATTTGGGGCAAATTTATTTTGCAGCTGTGGTAAATGGAATATTGACCATGACTAAGCTGCATTGCCATCCACAGAACTGGAGCTAGGAAGCGAAAGGGGAGAGTGAACCTGAAAGCACCATCTTTAGGGACAAAGCATGAAGGAGGGATGGTTAATAATGTAAAAATCAAAGCGTCACGAGGATTAGAAGACACAAACAACAGATGCCATTTACAGTGGTAAAGGAAGCTTCGAATATTGTCTTTAAAATTCATGCTCTTTTTACTTCCTGATGATTTCCTTTCCTTACCCTGAGCTGCCTACAGTCAGGTTGGAACAGAGTGTAAAGATGTAAATTACAATATAACATGAAAGGTGATTATCCTTTCCACTAGAGCAGATAATTGAAGATTGGTTGCATTAGATAGCATGTATTCTGTTTTCGTATCTCAGCCTGTGATGGTGCAGCCTAGCAGGACTGGGATGGCCCTTGAGATATATTGAGATATATATTCCTCACCCTTGTGTCTATATGGGGACTGGTTGCTCCAAGTTGTATGTCATGTTTTCATTGCATATTTGTATACATTTTAACATCAAAAATGCAGTCTGGGGCCAGAGGCAAGTGGCAAATGTTAATTAAATTATTTTGAGCTTTTTTCATTATTTGAGCTAAATCATTTTATGTTTTCATGTTATATTTCTTCCCGGGTATTGGTCCCCAGGCATCAATGGTAAAATAAGCACATGTTGCCTACATGAATTTTGCCAGAGCTTGGGGAAGAAGTAGCTACCACAGCATGATCATAATACATTAGTAATTTGTTATGAACCCCCAAATGGCAATATGCTTCAGAAATGCCTTTTGATAGCCGCACAAGGGCAGAATAATTTATAAATGTAATCAATCATTTAATATTCCATTTCCTGATGGCAAGACACATTAACACATTTTAGGGAAATTAAAATTCCTCCCAAGATCTAACTGGTTATCGGTTGTCCTGCCAATGTTCAAGTCAGGAAATATATCTTGCAAATATTTTTACATATTAGATGGCATAATCGCTTTCCTGCTTCTGCTCATTCAATGCAAATTTACTGATACATCTTTCCCACTTCCAACTAATTTATCTTTGTACAAACCAACTGACTGTATTCTATCACCTGCTTATAAAAACAAATCAAGTCATTGGTTCTGTTTCATAAAGCTTTTTTGAGGGCCGACACAGCCTTTAGCCCCCATCCTACCTACTAACTTTTCTGTCTGCTTTATGGTTTTCAAACTCCTCACTGCTCCATGAGCACAAGCTGTGTCAGGTTATCTGTTGCTTAGCCTATGATGATTTCTTTTTCAGAAGTGTCTGCTTTCCAGTTTCCTCATCTAATATTTAACTTCAGTTTTCTAGATAGTCCAAGACATTTCTTACTTTCTCTGTATTCCAGCATCACAGTACATGCATGTGTATGTGTGTATATATATATATATTATGCATTTATATATTTGTATTTTAATTATTTTGTTGATGCTCAAAGCCACAACTAAACTGAGAACTCCTTGACAATTAGATTGTGTCTAGTTCCACTTTGTATATCCAGTACTCCATTCAGTGCACAGATTATAATAAATAATGGATGAATGGAAGGGTGGATGAAAGGATGGATGGTTGGATGGATGGATAGATAAATGACTCGTTAACAGAGGGAATCATACTCAAGTGAAGGTTACAATTAAAAATTGTATAAAGTACATATGTCAGCCATGCACGGTGGCTCATGCCTGCAGTTCCAGCAATTTGGGAGGCTGAGGTGGGCAGATCACCTGAGGTCAGGAGTTCAAGATCAGCTTGGCCAAGATGGTGAAACCCTGTCTCTACTAAAAACACAAAAATTAGCTGCATGTGGTGACAGGCATCTGTAATCCCCGCTACTCAGGAGGCTGAGGCAGGAGAATCTCTTGAGCCCGGGAGGCGGAAGTTGCACTGAGCTGAGATCCCACCATTGCACTCCAGCCTGAGCAACAAGAGCAAGACTCCATCTCAAAAAAATAAAAAAAAAAATGCATATATGTCACTAGCCTTTCCACATTTCCCAGTTCATTAATGAAAACACTTTTCTTGCCCTTTCATTTTTCCTTTTCGCTATGGAAGAAAATATCTGTGTCAGACCTTCTCTGGACATTGCCAATGAAGAATGAGAACACATTCAGTAGCAAGACCAGAGAGATGGTGAGGTGACAAGACATATACAGAAGATTAAACTCAGCCGGGAATCCCATGGGTTATAAACCTGCAGGCTGCTCACAAGAGATTTCCCTTTCCCAAGGAATGCGTATAACCATAGGAGACTCATGAGCTCTCCTTCTTATCACAGACTCCACTGGTCTTCTACTGACTCATGGGCAATTGGAGATGGGGAACCAGCCTTTCACTCCCTAGGTATATCTGCCCCCAAGTCCATGCTCATACACTGAAAGGCTGAGTCCCAGTGGATCAGTCCTGGATTCTCCTCTTTTTAAAATGTGTAGTTTTTTTCTGGACAGTGACAAATCTTAAACTTGAAATTAAATCATTAGAGATACCTTTAAATGTTAGAAAATAACATTCACAAATGCCAAAAAGTAGGAATCTTGCCAGTATCTTCCCTTAATGAATTTTGACCAAATATTTTCTTGATCATAATACTTTTCTTTCAAAACTCTAGATGGTCCTTATGTAAAAATATTGTGATTCATTATTTTTAAAAAAATCATATCTAATTTTTTATTTTCTTTCTTAAGGTTATATACTTTTCTGGATATTTTATAATGGCATTTTGTTTAATCCAGAGAGAAGTTGAAAGAATTATGAACACCTGTATTTTCAGCAACTAGTGCCACAATTAGCTCCTTGCCACATATTTCTCTAATTATTCATTTTCTATTGTCTATTTTCACCTCATCAAATCTTTCTCTAATTATTCATCTCAAAGTTTATCGATCTACATTATTTTTATACAATTAAAAAAATAAAATGTAGACATCATTATACTCTACCCCTGAACACTTTTGGTTCCTCTCCACTGCCTTCAGGTAGTTGTGTTTTATGCTTTGAAAGAAAGTGTAGAGTTGTTACATGTAGGAAGTTTGATTCAAAAGGAACATTCCTGTCAGTAGTAGAAATGGAATCCTTAAGTTGCTTTTTATTTATTGAACTTTTGTAGACTTTTTCTAAATGAAGGAAGAAGAGACGCCAGAATAGGTGTAGGTATTAGAATCTTTTTATTAAATAATTAGAGCGTGGGAGAAGCCTTTTCAGCCATCTGGTTAGAAAAGATTGTTTGAGTCTTCTAGTAGCTGTTAATTCAGCTCCAGCGTCTTTCTTTGTTTTCTGCACTATTTGAGCTTGACTTCTTCAACCTGTTTCTCTAGTTTTTGTCTTTGTTTCTCTTTGTCTCTGTACCCCCCCTCGTTTTTGCTGTCTCATTTTCTTTAATGCATTTTTTTATCCTAAAAGTACTTTGTCTTCTACCACACTAATTCATCTTTCTACAGTAGTCAATACGTTCAATGCTTCCACCATGCCTCTGTTATGCTTCTCGGTTTAGCAAATTTCTTCTTCTACTTATCTATTATGCTTCTTCGTTTAGCCAATTTCTTAATATACTTGCAATGCTTCCTGATTTCAAAGCTTTTTTTTTTTTTTTTTCTGGACCATATGCCATAAGTTTCATAGATGTCGTATTTTGTTCTTCTTTATTTTGATAATAGATCCAAAAATGGCTGGGCGCGGTGGCTCATGCCTGTAATCCCAGCACTTTGGGAGGCCTGAGGCGGGTGGATTGCCTGAGCTCTGGGGTTTGAGACCAATCTGTGCAACACGGTGAAACCCCGTCTCTACTAAAATACAAAAAGTTAGCTGGGCATGGTGGCGTGCACCTGTAGTCCCAGATACTCAGGAGGCTGAGGGAGAATTGGAAAAACCTGAGACTCTGTCTCAGAAAAAAAAAGAAAAAAAATCTAGGCCGGGCGCGGTGGCTCAAGCCTGTAATCCCAGCACTTCGGGAGGCCAAGGCGGATGGATCACGAGGTCAAGATATCAAGACCATCCTGGTCAACATGGTGAAGCCCCGTCTCTACTAAAAATACAAAAAATTACCTGGGCGTGGTGGCGCGTGCCTGTAGTCCCAGCTACTTGGGAGGCTGAGGCAGGAGAATTGCCTGAACCCGGGAGGAGGAGGTTGTGGTGAACCGAGATCGTGCCATTGCACTCCAACCTGGGTAACAAGAGCGAAACTCAGTCTCAAAAAAAAAAAAAAAAAAATCTAAAAATATGTTCTAAAATAGTGTGTTTCTAGTAAAAATTTCGTTCAGAAAGTCACCTTTTTTTGATCGCATGCTTCATTTCACGGGAGGAGTGAGTTTTTCTTTTTGCTTATATTGAGGGCCCCTCCTCCTCCTTCCTGTTATTCTTCTTCAGTGGCTCACTATTTTGGAAAAACTCATGTCTCAGAGGCATCCTTCTTACTTAGGATGCCTGTTTATAAGAGACATTTTGGCACTACATGAAATTTCCCTTTATCTAGCCTCAATGTGTAGAAGTCTTGCCATGGGCCCCTGGAGACTGTTACAGTAGGTTCCAGCAGGAGGCAACCCGCATGTCACCACACATGCCTTCTGCCTATAGCTGGTATTAATCCTGGGCTGCAGATTCAGTTATACAAGAATATTAACTGTCAGTTTTTTAGGTCAGGTTAGTTTTTGACTCTGAAACCCTATTCTGTCAGATTGCAGGAAAAGAAAGCAAGAATCACGGTTTCAGTCTCCACCTTTTGGAATTCAGACCATTATCCATAGTTTTGGATAACATGACTGTGTTGGAGACTAGACGGCATCTGGTACTTGGTCAGCCTACGGTCCTATGAACCACAGAGGCATCATTTTTTTCCTGGGCATCAAGGTCCTCCAGGACCAGTCATTTGTTGCTGTTTCATTATCACTTATTGGGTAATTTGTGTTAAAATGCTATTGCGTCACTTTGCTAATATCCTTCCTCTAGAGTTGCGTTTTCCTCACCGAAAGGAATACAGGACTCACTTATTCTGTTTTTTAGTTCCTTTTGGCACTGTGACTCATCTAATCCTTCCTTTCTCCTCTTCCCTCCTTATTTTCTTTCTCTCTTTGTACGTTTATCTCCTTTCCTACTAGCTGTCTTTCTTTCTCTTCATCTTGTGTCCAGCAGCATAATTCCATTTTGAAACTAAACGTGCACATGATGGCTTCGTGTTAGTGGTTTGTTTCCAGGATCTCCTCCTGGTGTATCCAAGGCAATGTACTGTCTCACGGGAGGGGAATGGCTTCATAAAGCTTTCGTATCTACTCTCTCACGATAATTTCTGGGGAGTCCAGGGATTTGGATAACAACTTTCTTCGTTTTCAAATCTCAGTCAGCATTCTGGTTTCTTGGCTACCTCATGGAGATCTGGAAGGATGACAGCTGCTGGCTTTCATTAGGATACAACTTTATCTAAAGGCCTATAATCATTTTTTAGGAGATGTTTCAAACAACCTAAGCAAGGGGCCCCAAATAAACTGCAAGCTTTTTATTTTTTTGATAAATTATTATATGGAATAATTAAACTGACAGAGTCAAGGTGAGCTTTTTCAATACTAATGAATAAAAATTGGATTCTTTAAAAGAAAACCATTGATAGCCAACAGGGATTCTGGATTTATTATTTGGCTTAAAAATTTCAACATTGCTGTCATCGGGATTTCTCATTTTGAGCTCAGTTCATAATGATTCTAAGTTTGATCATATTTTAAACTTGTATCATTCTAAAATGTTAGATTAAAATATGAAATTACATCTTATGGCAGTCAAATAATGTTGACAACCAACCAGTAACTTCATATGTTTAAGTAATAGGTAATGCTTTGCTTTATGTACCTTTTAGTGAGTGTATTATACATTTACTTATGGTAGACACATTTAGGAAGAGGAACAGGAAGCTGAGGCATGAGAATCACCTGAACCCGGGAGGCAGAGGCTGTAGTGAGCTGAAATTGTGTTGCTGCATTCCAGCCTGGGCAACAGAGTGAGACTGTTTCCAAAATGAGAGAGAGAAAGAGAGAGAGAGAGGAGGAGGAGGAGGGAAGGATAAAGATAGGAAGGAGGAAGGGAGGGAGGGAAGGGAAGGAAGGAAATAAGGAATGAAGAAAGAGAAAGAGAGAGAGAAAGAAAGAAAAGGAAGGAAGGAAAGACAGAAGGAAAGAAAGAAAGCAAGGATACTTTACCATTTATTCTTGCTGAGATGCTGTTTGAGACAGGTGGTATACCACCTCAGCTGGGCAGCCAGGTGACTCCTTTTCCAAGGAATGTCTTGGGAACCTTCATCCATTCCTCCTCACATGTCTTCCTTCCTCTTCACCAGAAAAAAAAGACTGGGAGAAGTCTTGTATCAGGGTGGATTTTCTCATGTTTTTGGACTGAGAGATAAAGGTTATATTCCTAACAAATTACATTTTGATTTTTAAAATTTCCACCGACCACACAGCATATCCAGAGCAGGATTTTTCCCTATATTTTTCATCTCTTGAGGATAGAGGACTTTAATGAACTGGATGTGTAATTCAGAAAATTTGTAACCTTTAATAAATCATATGAGTTCTTTCCTAGAAGAAATGGGCTGGATTTCAGTTTTGAATGAGAGGTTTCTGTTTCTCAGACTATGAGACTAACCCGGGAGTGGTCCCAGACTCTGCTTGGTCTCTTACTCTCCTACTCAAGCAGAGGTCTGAGATCACATTTGGGATGGAGGAACAGCACACTCATACGTCAGCAATACCTGCTATGCATGAAGAAGTGCAGAATGGCTGCTGTCATAAAGGTTCTATCTCTATTCTTGCCTTTACAAAATCAGATTTAAAAAAAGAGTAGAGACAGTAAAATCCCTTGAAAAGATATTTTAAAATATAATGGCGCTAAGAGAGGATGCTCAGTTATTTAAATTTAATATGTTCATTATCAGGTCATGTGGGAAAGGAAATATCTGAAGTAGGTGATGTGTGTGGGCAGGTAGATTTGTGATGTATTTGCCGACATGGCCAGAAGAGAGAAGGAGAAGAACAAAAGGCCAAAAAAAAAAAAAAAAGTTGCAGAACTATGGGAATATTTTTAGGAAGGCTAAATGTCATGATCCATTAAAGCTGCTGGAAATATTACATAAAGGAAAAAATGCTTTATAGTAATAAGTCAGACAAGAAGATAAATTGGAAAATAAGCAACACATCTCATAGGGGCATAGTAAGAAGTTTCACGATGGCACAGACATTCAATCCTCATTTTATCTCAATCTTCCTTCCCAAGCAACCTGATCACCAGTCTGGAAGTATCAAGCAAACATCATTAAGGGGTGAATTAAAGTTGTGTCTACAACATTAAGTCAAGTGTTGGCAAACTTTTTCTGTAAAGGCCTAGAATGTAAATACTTTTGGCTTTACAAGTGTTATGGTCTCTTGCAACTACTCAACTCGGCAGCTGTAGCAGAAAAGCAGATGTAGACAATATAAATGAATTGCTGTGGCTTTGTTCCAGTAGATCTTAATTTATGGACACTAAATTTTGAAATACATGTAATTTTCGCATGTCATGCAATGTTATTTGGCCTTTTATTTTTTCAACCATTTAAAAATGTTTTTTAAAAATTTGTGTTTTAATCCCTCTAAAAATATGGAACAGGACAAAGTAGGCTTGTGGGCCACAGTCTGAGGATGCTGAAATGAAATATCACTTAGTCATTTTTAATGTGGTGATGAAATTTTCTACTATTAAATGAAATATACTAGCATACTGAAAAGTGTGGAGATATGACTAAGAAACCATCGATCCATAACAGATGGTGTTGGCTGAGTGAAGGATCAAATTTGGAGACAAACTTGTGTACTAATGTTCTAAAAGGTGGTAAATTGTCACTTCTGGGAACCATAGACCAGAATGTGTGGGATCAATCACTGAAATATATTGGAACACATTATTAAACAAGTGGTTACACGAAGAATTGATTATTCCCTAGAGTGAATGACAAAAATAAATAACAAACTCTAAAAAAATTGGCAGACTACATTATTTAAATAGGATAAGTGGCGTAGATATAGGGTATATTGAAATTGCAGGAAAATATTAGGCAAAAATGTTCAATATTTACTACTGAAAAAAATTGGCTAAATAGCATAATTATATAGGGTCATAATTACTTGAACAGTGGTCAAGTGAATTAATTGATGGATTTATATTCCACTGACTCTGTCAAATAAACCTTATTATGATGCTAAATATTAACTTGGAAGCCTTAATGCCAGCTCAGCATTCTAAATTGCCTTTTGCCTGAATGTCTACTTGAATACCAAAGCTATGCACCTCAAATTTTCAAATGACTGTTTAACAAGAGCTTCTGTCTTAGTCATTTTGCTGAACAGAATACCAAAGACTGCATGACCTATAAAGAAAAGTTTATTTCTCATGGTTCTGGAGGCTGGGAAATCCAAGTTGAAGGACTGCATCTGACAAGGGCCTTTCTGTTACATCATCCCATGGCAGTAGGGAGAAGTGTAAGGGAGTGTGCAAGAGCAAGAGGAAAAGAGGACAAACTCATCCTTGCATCTGGGGCCCACTCTTCCATAACTAACCCACTCCAGGGATAATGCATTGGTCCAGTCGTGAGAGTGGAGCCCTCAAGACCTAATCACCTCTTAAAGGTCTCACCTCTTAACCATCACAATGAAAATTAAATTTCAAAATAAATTTTGGAGTGAACATTCACACCAAAGCAGATTCCAAAAGAATCATGTTTAAAATACCCCAGATTATGAAATTATAAATCCAAACCAAATATAAAGCAGGCATAAAAGCAAAAGTTTAACTAGGTTGAAACAAACCCTTTTATTTACAAGTATAGATGGCAAATAACTTAGCATAACTTCTTTTGTCTTTGGGTTGTGTGTAGGTAAGTGGGTGGATATGTGTTATTTTTCCAAAAAAGATTAGGAGGTTGTAGTTCATTATAAACTCATAGTTAGCCAGTGGTCTGACACTTTTATAAAGATACGTAATGTGTTTTCTTTGCTTTTTCCAACACCGTGTGTTGCAATTTAGGGCACTGTAAAGTAAAGGAAGAATTGTGTTCACTTGTGATTTGAAAATTTTTCTCAGCAAGTTGATAACTTGAAAGCATTTTTGATAATCATTTTGCCCAGTGAGATTATGTCTTTGGACAGCTTGGTTGGGTCAAATTTTCATAAATTGGTAGGCTATTCGTAATGGGCCATCTGCAGTTTTAAATATTCAGTTGATTCATCCAACTGAATATTAAATTTACCAGACCATTAACGTAAGAGGCAACAGGGCTTGGCAATGCAAAACATACTGATGATGGTTAAGAATATTAGGAAACGTAGGATCTTGTAATGGAGTTTCTAGTAATTCACTTTCTAGCATTGTGCCAATTGTTTAGCCACTTTGAAGACGAGGGATTCAGTTTGTCTCTAACAGAAGTATGTTTGTAATTGGGGATGAGGTGAGGTTGTCACCTTCCCTGTATTCATGACTCTACTCTCTTCCTGTTTCGGTCACAGAAACAGACTCAGAATTAATTAGATAGATTTGACATGGAATTTGAAGAATATTTGTAATGGTTGAGTAGGACAATCTACAGAGTTCCTTCCCAGCCTAAGTTTAGAGATGATTTTCACATTTAAGGGTTTGAATATTTTATTATTACTCTTGTGTTTTCTGACTTCTCTCCATTATATGTCACTCTTTTGTCAAATGTAAAGTACATCCTAATAGTTTGTCAGTGTTTTAGTATTTTGTCATTGTTTTAAAACAGTTCTAATTTTGCTAGAATAAACCTTGGGAGTTTTGCAGTACTCCTTCACAATCTTCTAACAGCCATTCTAAAATCTGAAGACGAGTATCTAGAAAACCACTGTAATCAATGTTATATAAAAATCTTCACCCAAAAGATGTTAAGGTTAATCAGTTTATCTGTGGGATGAGGATAATTCTGTTATCTTAGGATGATAAATTGGAACATTAATTTCCCACTCTAAATTCAAACCAAGATTCTGTCTAATAATATTCAATATCTCTACAGTTCAATATGGCAGTCATTCATTAATTTCAACTCAATAGGGTTTGGGTTCCTAATTTGGAGACACAGCAACACAACTTAATAAAGCTTACTGACAACCTTCCTATTTTCCTTCCGTGTTTTTGCTCAGAGCTCCATTCTCTGTGTAGTTCCTTTGCACTTGCTCCTTTTATGCTCCTCTTCTGTGCCACAGGTTTATGTTCCCTTTGCTCCAGTCCCTAAGCTGCACTGTGCCATAGATCATTGTAGTTACTCATGGACATAAAGACATATGCAGTGGCTATCTGCTCAGATGTATAAAAATGTGTATGTTATGTAATATATGAGAGGCATTTAGCAATATTTTGAAATTACGCAGCTTTGATTTTTGGTTCTTGGTTCTATTCCGACAAGGGTTTTCCTCCTGCATGTATCAAACTGCTAGAGGCCCTTTTATCCTCCTGGCCACTCTCTTTCTCTTGCGCACACCAGTGGCACAGGATGCAAGCCTTGCAACTGTGTGTGTCCCTGAAATTCTGCTGCAGGGCATGTCCAATGCCGTTCTTAATTTTAATCTGTTTAAGGCTCTGCCAAATAAAATGCTATGAACAACATTTATAGTTAATGAAACCAATAATCTAGGTCCAAGTAGGAGCCTAAGTGAAGTGGAGAGCTGTTGTCATCATGCAATTAGTCTAGCAGGGTGAAATGACATAAGTACCGCCCAACTCTTAAAGAAAATGAAGTGTTCAGTGGGTTGTTTATGTGAGTGAAGTTCTTCCTCCAAATTCTCCACCTCTCCACTGCCTGATGTCGGTTCCAACCGAGTCCTTCCTGGTCAGTGCCCAGACATCATCCTCAAAATCCAGTTCGATTTTACTCGGAGGACTTGACTTTATCATGCACTCAAGTCTCTGTCAGGTAATCCGACTATCCATATTTCATATTTACCCACTGCTTGGGATTTCTTTGTTGAGAAGAAGTTATTCATTGGAAGAAGTCTGAGTGATGCTGAAAGTCATCTTTTACAATTTAGGCACGCAGTAGAAAGATTTATAATGTATTTTCTGTTTGACTCTTTCCAGCTGCCTGGAGCAAACATTCATCTTCTACTTCCTTTAATAGGATCTGACTTGTGACATCATGTTCCGAAAGGCTGCAGTTTAATGCATGTGTCTTTCTCTGTAATACACATACATTATGCAGAGACTGTAGGATTTCTTTTTTATTTTATTTTTTAAGGCCATAGAAGCCAGTTGCCTTGGGGTTTCCTTCTCTTAGAGACTTCGCCAATGTCAAGGAAGCATTCTGAATAGGTTGAGCTACGTAGTAAACAAACCCACTATCTAATGTACATTTGGGGCTTGGCTTGTCCAAGAGTGGCTTGTCCTGCCAGTTGAGTACAACACTGAGATACCAATGGTATTTATCTTCATTAAATTTCGAAAGCAATGGCTTAAAAGTTTGTGTACAATTTGCATATTTATTTTTAAGGATGGTATCCTTAATTCTGCAGTTTCTGGAATTGTGGATTCCAGGTATTTGGAGCTCCTTGCCAAAATGTTGACCTCAGCTGGGAGAATAAGATGTTGCTATGCTATGCAGAGAATTGTAATTCATACATAATATCTAGGGAGAATTACAGAAGTGCTGACTGTTTGAGAGAACCAAGGATGACCATTTGAGTAAAGCAAACATGGTCCTCAGAATGTCTTAAGATCATGAGGCACGAATTTCTTAAAGTTCAGTGAATGCCAGGCTTTGCGGTTCACTCATGTAGTCCCAGCTACTCAGGAGGCTGAAGTGGGAGGATTGCTTTAGCCCAGGCATTTGAGATCAGCCTTGGCAGCATAGTGAGATCCTGTCTCAAAAAAATTAGTTTTGTGAATGCAATACCTAGCAATACCTGCTACTTAGATGGGAAATTTATTCTTACATGCTTCAAAGATGTCCATGTGACTTTTACAGTGAACTGTTAGTAGTACTTCTTATGCCTAATGCCAAAACATATTCTGTGAATATAGCCATGTTGTTAATCTTTTTCTGCTTGTTTTCAAGAAAGGAAATGTCTATACTAATACTAAGGAAGTTTCAGCATCTCCATAATGCAGGGGATCTATTAGATTAGTAGGACTTTTCAGCTTCAAGAGAAAGAAAACCCACATTTACTTTAGAAAACATAGCTGGAAAGTCTGAGGGTCATGCTGGTTTCAGGCACGTGGCGGGATTCAGGATACATATGATATCCATCGAACTTTCTTTCTCTCCAGTTCTTGTTGCCTCTTGCAGTGGGATTGATGTTATGGTTAGGATGCATGTGTATATCTGGCCTCCTGCCTCCCTACTCCAGGCTCTCCCTCATTGATGACAAACTTGCTGCAGCACAACCTCATAAAGTGTAGCCAGAACCATATTCGCCATTCTACTTATTCCTGCAGAATTCCTGAGATCTACTTGGATTGGGTCTTGAACATTTGATTGTGGCCTGGAAGAATGTGGTGTGCTGAAGTCCAGCAGTGTCTTTTCTCAAACCAGGATAGACCCAAAGTGGAGAAAAGTAGATTCCAAACAAAAATCTAGCATCTTGCTGAAGGAGGTAAGGCCCACAATATATCTTTGGTGCCTTTATTGTATTGATCTGCCATCGGCTGAATTGCATCCCTCCAAATTCATGTATGGAAGCCCTCGCTTCCAAGAGCCTCAGAATTTGACTGTATTTGAGATTGAACATTTAAAAAGTGAGTAAGTTAAAATGAGGCTGTTCGAGGAGCCCTATTCCAATATGACACATGTCCTTATAAGAAGAAGAAATGTGGGCACATAAAGAGACAGCGGATATGCCTGAGCGCAGAGGAAAGACCACGTGGCAACACAGAGAAGGTGGCCATATGCAAGACTAGGTGAGAGACCTCAGCAGAAGCCAAGCCCACTAATACCTTGACCTTAGACTCCCAGCTTCCAGAACTATAAGAAAACAAGTTTCTGTGCTTAAGCCACCCAGTATATGGTATTTTGTTATGGTAGCCCTAGCAAGCTAATGCAGCATCTTCTTTACTTGTGTCCAGTACTTCTATTAATTTTGGGATGCCTTAAATATACATTTATATGGTTTCTATAATGACTTTATGGAATCTTGTTACCATTTTGATTTCCAGTAAAGCCAATTGCCAAATTAGCACTTGAATTTAGTTCTTTTAAAAGTCAGATTAGAAGCCATATTAAAGAAAATAAATTATTATTCAACTTTAATGTTGAAGTAATGTAGTTTATTTCTGTGCTTCTTAGAGGAGATTCAAAGAATCTTCTATCGACTGGTTCAATGTTCCTTTGACAGGAACTCGTGTAAGGTTGATTTTAGGAAGCATATTTTGACTGGAAAGAGTGGAATGAATAAAGCAAAACACCTCGGAAATGCTATTATCTGAAAAATCAGATTCATTAAATTAAGTTTAGGTCAATATTCAGCCACATCTCAAATAAAATATAATCCACAGTGTGGTCTGGGGAAAAAGTAGTGAGCTGGTTTTTCATTTTTGTTTTTCCATTTCATTTCATGGTAGGAATTGCCTCTAAGACCTAACATCACAGAATTTATGTGGTTGCTGAAAGTTTTTTATTGATTTTTCCTGGTTACAGTGCAAACTTCCCAGCATCATGGAGAGAAACAGGTAGAGAAGTGAACTCAACAGACTTAGAGTCTAGAGTCAAGTTGACATGGAAAATTCAGAAAGTGGTAAATGTGATACTAGAATCTTGACAGACCTTTAGTCGAGAAAGTTGTGGCAGATTTATAGCCTTAGATAAGGGCCCTTCACTGGAAGAAAGTATATGCTATTTCTTTTAACGTTTAGGGAAATACAGTTTGTTAGACTGGTAAGTTTTGAGTGGCTTATAAAATATTATTTTAGTCAAAAACTTCTGTTTCCTGTGTTTTACTTTGCTTTTTAAATTATAAAAAAAGTAAGTAAATGTTAACAAAAAAGAAAAAAAAATCTTAAAAGTGCTAATTCCATTACTCATTTTTGTGTCTATGCTCCTAGAGATTTTTCTAGGGCTACACAAATATTATGCTTGTCATGTAGAACTGTCAAACACAGTATTTCTCAAGCATGACACAAATGTATGCTCGTATATTGTATAGTCTATGTTTTACATTAATGTACATATATAATTTAAAATGAAAATACACTCAATATTTTCTTTATGAAAGTAATGCAGTTCTAGCTCATTTTTCTTAATAGCTACTTAGCACTGTTTGTGACAAAATTTGCTTAACCAATTCCCTATTGATAAAGAAATTTAGGATGATTTTGTTTTTAAAATATTACCCATAATGCTATAATAACTATCCTTGTTCCTACAATTTTTTGTCCTTTGTCAGTATTTCTATAAGATGAATTTACTTTTTGTCAAAGAGTGCCACATCCTTTTAAAATTGTGTTTGATACTTTGAAAATGCCCTGCTAAAATGCTGTAAATTCTACACTTCCACCAACAGTGTTTGACGGTGCCTGTTTCACCCTCACACTGGAAAATATTAACAAGACAATGCTTTATCTATATTTTCCTACTTAAATATCCAGCAAACTGTATGAGTTAGTTACTACTTTTTCCATTTAACAAGTAAAAATACAGGGGAGTTGAGTGGAATCTTGCCGTGCGAAAGGACACACAGACAGTGGTGAGCTGGAGTGGAGGACAGGTTATGTCCCAGAGACACCCTCTTAGCCATTACGTCCCAGTTGCGATTATTAGCCCAGCCCTGTAAGTGTGAATTCCTGATTCCCTTTATTCATACAGCACTTTTGCAGTGTTTACTGTTATCTCAGTTATGAATTTAGGAAGTTATTTAACCTCTTTGTGCCTCAGTTTCCCTGGATATAAAAGGGGAGTTTTCAGGGCATATTACATCAAAGAAAATGGCATGGAGAGGCATTTGAAAGAGGGTCCAGTTAGCACATGCATTCTAAGATGTACTGAGAGCATCCAGTTAGTACATTTGCTCTTATCTCAGCAAACGCTGAGAAAGTGCTGTGTGAATAAAATATATTTTTGAAATATATTTTTATTTCAAGTTGTGATGGTTAATTTTATGAGTTAACTTGACTGCATCAGGAGGTGCCCAGATTAAACGTTATTTCTGAGTATGTCTGTGAGAGAGTTTCTGCAGGAGGTTAGCCTTTGAATTGGTAGACTTAGTAAAATAGATGACCCTCCCCCATTTGTGTGAGTATCATCTGATGCATGGAGGGCCTGAAGAGAACAAAAGGCAAAGGGAGATAAATTCACCCCATTTTTTTCTGCCTCACTACTAGAGCTGGGGCATGTTATCCTATCTTCTCCTGCCTTTGGACTGAAGTTTACACTATCAGTTCCCCTGGTTCCCAGGCCGTTGGACTCAGACCTAATGATAGCGCCCACTTTCCTGGATGTCCAGCTTCAAAGGGCAGATGGTGGGACTTCCCAGCTTCTGTAATTAAGTGAGCCAATTCCTCATAATTGCATACACGTTCTCTCTCTCTTGCTCTCTCTCTCTCTCGCAAGCACGTGCTCTCTCTCATCTCTCTCTAAGTATTTAAGCCACTGTTATTTTGGGTGTTCTTGTAAGAACTCAAATGATATCCCAAACAATTCAATGATAGTCTCTCCTTTCAGCATTCTGACTTTCATAATAAGGTTTTGTCATTCTTTTAAATTTCCCCTGAAGGATATTATTAGCTTGAATTTTTCAAGATCTAAACAATTAATACAGAAAAAGGGTTGAACGTCAGAGTCACAAAGCAATGGTTGAAAGTTAGTTTTTCAAATTTCTTGTATTTAATTTCTGTTCATTTGAACTTAGATAATGTAAGTGTACCACAGAGGGCAATCTTTGGATACAAATTTGAAAGCTAGAAACCATAATCAGACTTTCTTATGCCACACGCCTTTGATTCTGGGAGGGATTGTTTCTTGTTGTGGCGCTTGTTATTTTAACAGCAGTATGAAGAAAATGTTTTCAGCTGACACAATAAAAAATACACTATTTAAAAAATAAATAATGCATAGCGTTTTCAATACTTTTTTCAAGACACGTAAAAATATCTTGTTTCAATTATTTTAGCAGTTCTTTTAGCTGCTGAATACTTGCTTCTAGGACCTGCCTATCCCACCCCCTACCCCCACCAGAAATTTCTCTGGTACATAAAATTTATTCCTGGTTCATGTGAACACTGATATTGTGTTCTATTAAATGTAGGATATCATTATAGCATGTGTCAGTCACAAGAAAAAAAATAAACTCTCAGGCTCTATATATGTGTATGCCAGCTTAATAAATTCTAGGCAACAGATGTAGCTGCCAGTTCCTCCTTCTGCCACTTTTCCCCAGTTCAATAAAGAGGTACAGATGGTTCTTTTTACCCTGGTATCTTGAATCTTGGCATGAGGGCTGGGACTTTACAGATCTTTTTCTGGAAGCTTCTTTCAACCTGAAGGACCACGGCAAGCTAAGCATTGAATGAGATTGTCTTGCACAGATCTGGCCATTTGGAAGTCAGGGGCCCTTAAGCGTTGAAAAATAACTCAGAGTGCCTCTCAGCCCTTCAGATGGAGAAACTGTCGAGTTAAGTTTTCTCTTCTACTTTTGATTTTTTACATTCTCATCTTGCAGTAGCCCAGGGCCGGGAGAAAGGTCATCTAGATCTCAGCTCTGCCTTACGAAGAGCCTGAGCTAATCTTTCATAAAGGCAAGTGAGTCCAGCCATGGCTTACAGTTTTCCAGTTCAACCAAGAAAAACAAAAGCAACCTGACTTTGGTGGTGACAAAAAGCTTTAAAGGATTAAAAAAAAAAAAGATCTCAAATTATCCTATTGAATAATTGCAGTTTTGTTTCTTTTGTAAATTCTGTGCTTGGAGGATGGACACTAGTGGTTTGTGTTACCCACTGGTGTGATGAGTGGTGTGTGAAAGAACCCTCATTAACCACATACTGGGACAATCAGTATAAAATGGGATGAGCCTGGGTGACCTGGGCACAGGCACAGAATAATGAATGCATGCACTAACTGTACACTCTTGTAAATGTCTCTCTATGCCATTTTATTTAATGGAATATGCCCAGAAAACTCCCTTTATATCTGGGAAACTGAGCCCAGAGCAGTTAAATAACTTACTAAATTCATGTAAACCCAGTGTATTAGTTTGCACGCTGCTGACAAAGCCACCCAAGACTGGGTAATTTACAAAAAAAAAAAAAAAAGAAGTGTAATGGACTTACAGTTCCACAGGGCTGGGGAAGCCTCACAATCATGGTAGAAGACAAGGAGTAGCAAGTCACACCCTACATGGATGGCAGCAGGCAAAGAGAGAGTTTGTGCAGGGGAACTACTATTTATAAAACCATCAGATTTATTCACTGTCATGAAAACAGCATGAGAAAGACCTGCCCCTGTGACTCAATGACCTCTCACCAGGTCCCTCCCATAACACATGGGAATTCAAGATGAGATTTGGGTGGGGACACAGCAAAACTGTATTACCCAGGGTGTAGCCAAGTCAGGAGAGAAGGCCAGTAGTATTAGGGAGGACCTCTGGCTTTAGAAGGCTGTTCTGTTTTAGGGTGTGAGTGACTGGGCTAATTAGATTGTTGCTTTCAGAAGGCCTGTTATGACAGAGAGGGACATCTAGTAAAGGTGGAGTAAAAAAGGTACGGCCCATCACAAAAAGTTAGGGGACATGGGGTTGAGAGAAGAGTTGAGTGTCAGCAGTCCATAATTATTAGAAGATGACCTGGTTAGTTCCCAGGAGGACTGAGCAACCAAGATGAGAATGCTCTGTGGCCATGGGATTATCTTAAGGGTTCTGAATGACAGTGTTCATCACAGGATTATCTTAAGGATTCTGAATGACAGTGTCCTGATGTCCATGAGCTCTGCTTAACTGCTGAAGGTGGTCTGCCTGCCTTTCTTTTTTCAGGGTGTCTGTTGTACCTGGGGTAATCTTGAGCACACTGCTTTCTCCTAAGTCTTGGAAGAATCTAGGGTGCAGCAAGCCACTCCGAAGGGTCTTGGTGTGCACCCATTGGCTGTTTCACTAAAGCTGGCATTTGAATTTTGAAGACTGTGAGTCTGGGGTGCAGTGGAATATGAGCGACCTCAGCTGCGTAATGAGATTGCATATTAATGGGGCTTTGCTGGTCTCTGTTTGTCATTTCACATAAAGAAAGCCTGAATATGTGGCAACTTTTTCTTTCTGGAATCTGGCCAACCAGTGCCCAAGCTCAGGGTTTGCTCCAATGCTGCGATTGTCTTTGCCTTATGGGAGAATGTTCTATGTTAATTGGAATTCTTGCAAATGGGATTCATGAACATCTCAGAATTTATACCTCCTAAGACACCAAAGCATTCTCACAATGGGTTGCAATATTTTTCTGTGGAACCCTAGAGTTCTTCTCAGTTGCTGGAGGGGCACTGTGAACACTTGCTGCATTTTATTTTAAAAACTGGTATGAGCTAGTTTGAAAACAATGACAACATGTACACTCAAGTGTGTCTTAGACAAATTCGAACCCACTGGAGAATACCAGGATATCAACCTCTGCTGGCAAATTCACTCTTTAGTTAAGAACATAGAGTTTAAAGCCAGAGGGCCTGCTCCACAGGCTGCTTTCGGCTCTCCCTCCCTGGGTGACTGGGCAAGGAGCCGACAGTCTTTGTGATGCATCTCCTCACTTGTAAAATGGGTGCTGTAATAATACCTCACTCAGGTATGTAAGAAGTAGCTATCTAGCTGTGTAAGAAGTGAATGAACTTAAATTGGTAAAGCACTTGGAACTGTATTCAGCATGTAGAACACACAAAATGAATGCCACTTCTCATTTGTGGTTGTCATTGCTGCTGCTGTGCCGAGCTCAGAATTAACCTTCTCCAGCATCTCATTCATCTATCTGAGCTTCTTGTGATGCATTGTTCATTTAGAGCATTGACACTCTGCCCTAGTCTTTTAAAAAATGATAAACATAATGAAAACTACACATTTCCAATTACATAAACTGTTATATTACATAAATGTACCTGAATTCAGAACTAATGTGCACCGATGATTATTTACTATGCAAAGACAGGTAATAATAAATATGTGCATCATATATTGAGATGCTGACATATCATTTTTATTCACTATTTTATCACCTTGTGTTTACTGTTATTTATCATCTGATTACAATGTTTATGTGTATTCTGTAATTGTTTTATCTTTTAAATTTACTACATATGTGATAGACAAAATACATGCTATGTATTTTATATATAAACAATATTTTACAAATATCTCTAGTTTATGCATATTTTTAATATAAGCTACATATAATTCTGTATGTTTACATTTGCATATATTTTCTGCACATATATAAATATCTATAATCTATTTAATGCAAGTATTTATAAATAGCTTTAGAAGTTTTTCTTGAAGAGGTCCCTTACGTTCCTTGTGAGTTGTATTCCTAGGTATTTTATTCTTTTTGTAGCAATCGTGAATGGTCTCATAAAATGATTTGGGAAGTATTCCCTCTTTCTGGATTATTTGGAATAGTTTCAAAAGGAATGGTACCAGCTCCTCTTTGTGTGTCTGGTAGAATTCGGCTGTGAACCCATCTGGACCTGGGCTTTTTTTTGTGTGGTAGGCTCTTAATTGCTGTGTCGACTTCTGACCTTGTTATTGGTCTATTCATAGTTTCAGCTTCCTCCTGGTTTAGGCTTGGGAGGACACAGGAGTCCAGGAATTGATCCATTTCTTCCAGGTTTACTAGTTTATGTGCATAGAGTTGTTTGTAATATTCTTTGATGATGATTTAGATTTCTGTGGAATCTGTGGTGATTTCCCCTTTATCATTTTTTATTGCATCTGTTTGGTTGTTCTCTCTTTTCTTTTTAATCAATCTGGCTAGTGGTCTATTTTGTTGATCTTTTCAAAAAACCAGCTCTTGAATTTATTGATTTTTTTGAAGGGTTTTTCGTGTCTCTATCTCCTTCAGTTCAGCTCTGATCTTAGTTATTTCTTGTCTTCTGCTGAGTTTTGAGTTTTTTTGATCTTGCTCCTCTAGCTCTTTCAATTTTGACGATAGGGTGTCAATTTTGGATCTCTCCATTCTCCTCATATGGGCACTTATTGCTATATATTTTCCCCTAGAGACTGCTTTAAATGTGTCCCAGAGATTCTGGCATGTTGTGTCTTCGTTCTCATTGGTTTCGAAGAACTTCTTTATTTCTGCCTTCATTTCATTGTTTATCCAGTCTCACAAGGAATGTAAGGGACCTCTTCAAGGAAAACTACAAACCACTGCTCAATGAAATAAGAGAGGACACAAACAGATGGAGAAACATTACATGTTCATAGTTAGGAAGAATTAATATCATGAAAATGGCTATACTGCCCAAAGTAATTTACAGAATCAACGCTATCCCCATCAAGCTACCATTGACTTTCTTCACAGAACTGGAAAAAACCACCATGAACTTCATATGGAACCAAAAGAGAGCCAGCATAGCCAAGTCAATTCTAAGCAAAAAGAACACAGCGGGGGGGCATCACACTACCGGATTTCAAACTATACTACAAGGCTACAGGAATCAAAACAGCATGGTACTGGTACCAAAACAGAGACATAGACCAATGGAACAGAACAGAGGCATCGAAGGCAACACAACATATCTACAACCATACAATCTTTGATAAACCTGACAAAAACAAGCAATGGGGAAAGGATTTTCTGTTTAACAAATGGTGTTGGGAAAATTGGCTAGCCATGTGCAGAAAGCAGAAACTGAACCCCTTCCTGACACCTTACACCAAAATTAACTCCAGATGGATTAAAGACTTAAACATAAGACCTGGCACCATAAAAACCCTAGAAGGAAATCTAGGCAAAACCATCCAGGACATAGGAGTAGGCAAGGACTTCATGAACAAAACACCAAAAGCATTGGCAACAAAAGCCAAAATAGACAAATGGGACCTAATCAAACTCCACGGCTTCTGCACGGCAAAAGAAACAGTCACTAGAGTGAATCGGCAACCAACAGAATGGGAAAAAATTTTTGCAGTCTACCCATCTGACAAAGGGCTGATATCCAGAATTTACAAAGAACTCAAACAGATTTACAGGAAAAAAACAAACAAGCCCATTCAAAATTGGGCAAAGGATATGAACTGACACTTTACGAAAGAAGACATATATGAGGCCAACAATCATATGAAAAAATGCTCATCATCACTGGTCATCAGAGAGATGCAAATCAAAACCACATTGAGATACCATCTCACGCCAGTTAGAATGGCGATCATTAAAAAATCTGGAGACACAGATGCTGGAGAGGATGTGGAGAAAAAGGAACACTTTTACACTGTTGGTGGGAGTGTAAATTAGTTCAACCATTGTGGAAGACAGTGTGACGATTCCTCAAGGCCTTGGAAATAGAAATTCCATTTGACCCAGCAATCCCATTACTGGGTATATATCCAAAGGACTATAAATTGTTCTACTATAAGGACACATGCACACGAATGTTCATTGCAGCACTGTTTACAATAGCAAAGACCTGGAATCAACCCAAATGCCCATCGATGATAGACTGGATTGGGAAAATGTGGCACATATACACCATGGAATATTATGCAGCAATCAGAAATGAAGAGTTCGTGTCATTTGTAGGGACATGGATGAATCTGGAGAACATCATTCTCAGCAAACTGACACAAGAACAAAATGAAATACCGCATATTCTCACTCATAGGTGGGTGATGAAAAATGAGAACACATGGACACAGGGAGGGGAGTACTAAACACTGGGGTCTATTGGGGGGAAAAGGGGAGGGCCAGTGGGGGGGGAAGTGGGGAGGGATAGCCTGGGGAGAAATGCCAAATGTGGGTGAAGGGGAGAAAGGAAGCAAAACACACTTCCATGTGTGTACCTATGCAACTGTCTTGCATGTTCTGCACATGTACCCCAAAACCTAAAATACAATAAAAAATTAAAAAAATAGCTTTAGAAATATGTATATTTTATATGTATACATAACATCATTTGTGTATGTATATATTTTACATATAAGATATCTCAAAAATAGAGAAAAGTACACAAAATGGTATGTATTACCCAGAGAATAGTGTCTATTATCCAGATATAATAGATATCAACTTTAAAGATTTTATGTAACTTTTTAGAGAAATAAAACAGTACAGATAGAGTTATTCCTCCTTCATTCCCTTTTCTTATCTATCTGCCATGGCTTCCCTACCTTCAGGAAGCCTAATTTGAAGCTGCCATGTATCTTAAGCATCTATCATGTTACTATTTTAACACAAATTATGTTTCACAAGCCAATGTACTATTTTTGTTGTTAAATATAAGCATAAATAATATTTTGCTACATGTATCTTTCTGAAGCTTCCTCTGTTTATTCTTTTTTTTGAGATTTATTCATGCTAAAAAACCCTTCGTTTCATTGCCATATAGTAATACTATAGTAAGAATACATCACAAAGAATCAATACATCTCTCAACTGATATTTATCTAAGTTGTTTGCAATCTTTCATTCTTTTTTTTTTTTTTTTTGAGACGGAGTTTCGCTCTTGTTACCCAGGCTGGAGTGCAATGGCGCGATCTCGGCTCACCACAACCTCCGCCTCCTGGGTTCAGGCAATTCTCCTGCCTCAGCCTCCTGAGTAGCTGGGATTACAGGCATAGGCCACTGTGCCCAGCTAATTTTTTGTATTTTTAGTAGAGACGGGGTTTCACCATGTTGACCAGGATTGTCTCGATCTGCCGACCTCGTGATCTACCTGCCTCGGCCTCCCAAAGTGCTGGGACTACAGGCTTGAGCCACCGCACCCAGCCAATCTTTCATTCTTACAAGAAATCATGCAATGATATGATTGTACAGACCTCTTTATGTGGAATGTGTAAGAGCTTCTCCAGGTATGCATGTAAGAATGCAATTACTAGGCTGTAATTTCTTGTTTCACTTCTGTATTTTGAAGTATCAGGCATTCAGTAGATAGGCCTAATTTTTCAATGTTGAAACAAATATAATTACTACCTCACTCTGGCATTTTATCGAGTCAATAGAAGAAAGACTCTCTAGAGTTTGCAAAGAAAATTTAAAACACAGTTAATGTTTGAATCTTCTTAGCTGTATGATCCAGAATTTACTCAATACTGTAGGGCATACAAGCAAAAAATAGAAATAAGTTGGATGATGAGGATCATGGTGATGAGAATGACAAGGACCAGTGTGAATATGTTGTACTTTTCAAAGCCATTGCATTGCATGTAAAATACTTAACCCTTTGTTTCTGAATGTATGCTGGATTTTATTTTCATAATACATGATTACATTTGAAAAGTATATAAAAGGAGAACAGGAAGTGAATCTCTTCCACACAACTTTAATTTACAAATTAAACCACTGCTAACAACTTGGTATTTGGAACCTTCTAGATTATTTCCTAAGCATTTACAAATGTGTGTGTGTGGGTGGGTACCTGTGTATTTTTTTCTTTTTAGGAGACAGAGTCTTGCTCTGTTACCCAGGTTGGAATGCAAGGGCGTCAGAGCTCACCACAACCTTGAACTCCTAAGTTAGTGGGTGTTTGGTTAGTTGGTTTCCAGAAATGAAATTATCCCACTGGAACCCTATGCTACTTTTGGTTCTGTTAGTAATTCCTCAGTATAATCTACTTTTTGGAAGGCATCTGTAATTAAACAATTGTAGGCAGATGAATGTTGAATGGCAGAACCTGGTTTCAAGGATAAGGTATTAATATTTATGTAGCCTATAAGCAAGAGATTTCACATTGAGAATTCATAGTCAATTGTACCGAACCCAAGAAATGAACTTCGTCTTGAAACCATAGAAGAAAAAGCACACAGTTAATTTATAATAGTGAGAGCAAACACGCTTCAGAATGGATGACTGAAATGATTATCACTGGTTTAGTATAGAAAATATCCTCTCACCTATTAAGCATCTTATATCAATTAGGGAGTATGCTGGAGATTAAAACTGCAAAATGTCATCGTGTAACTGCCATGTGACCTCACATCTGGTTTTTGGAATAGCAACTGAAATTAGAGAAATTAACCACAGGATTTCAGTGATTCACATACAGAAATGCGGGAGAGCTGTTTTGTAAGATAAAGTTTGAACATAGTCAACAACATCTGGGGGTTAGAGTCTCTAAAATTATGTCTTTTCTCTGTTCTGAGAGTTCCTGCCCTAAAGTCAATTTCATAGGTCCCAAGGGCAACTTGAATCAAGTGTCAGTACTCCCCTTTTATACAGCAAAGTGGGTTCAGGCATCCTGCCTTCAAGGGTCAAACCTCTCACATCATAAGGTTAGTATGTTAACCTACTTGGACAACATTTGCTTACAAGATGAGCTAAGGCAGATCAACTAATGTAATGGCAGGAGGCATTCTCAGAGGAGGAAAGAACAAGAAAGCCCACTTACTTCAACATAAATTCTCAAGGAGTTCTTAATCCTATGAAACCTATATTTCTAGGAATCCAGGATTTAAGGTGGTAGAAAATAGAATCTGTATGAAAGGCAAACAAAAAAAAAGACTTTGGTCTTAAATGTTTAGCTGATAAAAGACATGTTTGTAACAAATAAACCATGATAGAAATAAGTGGATTATGAGAACAAGAGCGGCCAGGTGCAGTGGTTTAGGACTGTAATCCCAACACTTTGGGAGGCTGAGGTGGGCAGATCACAAGGTCAGGAGGTTGAGACCATCCTGGCTAACAAGGAGAAACCCGTCTTTACTGAAAATACAAAAAATTAGCTGGGTGTGGTGGCAAATGCCTGTAGTCCCAGCTACTTGGGAGACTGAGGCAGAAGAATTGCTTGAACCCAGGAGGTGGAGGTTACAGTGAGCTGAGATTGTGATACTGCACTCCAGCCTGGGCGACAGAGGGAGACTCTGTCTCAAAAAAAGAAAAAAAAAAAACAATTTGAAAGGTTGCAGGGACTTCTTAACAGGGCTGATGGTGAAGATGACTCAAATTAAGGAGCAGTTATTCTGTGCAAGGGGTTTTCCTAGGAACTTGAAAAGCATCACCTCATTTAGTCTTCACAGCGGCCTTTTGGAAAGGGTGCTAGAGTTGTGCTGATTTGACAGTCAGGAGACACTACCAGAGTCCTTGAGCAACTTGTTAAGGCTGTACAGCTACCCAAGGGCAACCTTATCAATATCACATCCATCTGGCTCCTGGGAACTACACCCTTATCCACAAAGCCATAGTGCATACCTTCCATTTTATTAACACATTATCTGGTATAGAAGTAATTACACAGTCAATGATGTAACCATTTAATGACTGAAAGAATCTCATTAGGTTCCTAACACAAGGTTATATTTGTAGCTAGAGAAACCGCATGTCGTCCCCCCACCCCGCACCACCCACCCCAAGTGTCCTTTGGTGACCTGTGCATAACATTTTATAAACCAGAGACATATAGGATTGCATAGGGCTTTTGGATCATGGGATTCTTGTGATTAACTTGGATCCCTGATTTCAGATTTCTGACTTAGTGGATGTTGACTCTATGAATTCTATGACTTTAACATAAATCTACTAGATTTTCTATTGTCTCTTAGCCCTCCTTTATGATGCTGAAGCCACTCCCAGAGACTTTTGCCCCAGCAGACCAGTAGAAGCAAAAGATATGCATTTATTTATTTTATGAAATAAGGGTCAGTAGGCTATTTGGCAAACACATTAAATTACAGGGTGTTTGATTGTTTTCAATGTATCATCTTTGTTGACTGAATGAATAATAAAAAGATGCTAGCATTGTGTTTGTGCTGGGTAGCCTTCACCAAAAGAATCAGCTTTGTTTCTTTTTATGATGTAACAGAGACTTAATGAAATTTGATTATGTTTTAGAAAAAAAGAAGTGTGTGTGTGTGTGTGTGTGTGTGTGTGTGTGTGTGTGTAACTATTTGGAAGGATCAAGATGTCTTAAGAATTTAGGAGCCACAAATATACCCAGATTTGAGGGACTTGAACTGGAAATTATAAATTTAAAAACTAAAGTTATGCTCTTCATTTCTCAAGAGTCAAGTGGGATCTCATTTCTATTCATCTCTGTTGATGTAATTTATTCTTCCCTGTCTCTGTCACTAGGCCTTTTCTGTTTCTTCATCCACATGGCAGGAAATGGCCACCTTGAATGTAAATTAGTATAGACCTTATGGAAAACAGCATGAAAATTTATCAAAAATTATAAATAGAACCACTGTATGATCTAGCAGTCCTACTCCTGGTATATTGAAAAGAATAAATCGGTATGTGGAAGCGATCTCTACACTCCCATGTTTATTGCAGCACTATTCACAATAGCCAAGTTATGGAATCAGACTAAGTGTCTATCAACAGATGAATGGATAAAGAAAATGTGGTATATTTACGTAATAGAATACTATTTAGCCTTTAAAAAGAAGGAAATCCCGTCATTTTGGACAACATTGATGAATTTGGAGGTCATCATGCCTCCAGAAATAAGCAAGGTGCAAAGACAAACACTGCATGATCTCACTTATTTATTTTTATTTTCATAATTTATTTTATCTTTTTATTTTACTTCAAGTTCTAGGATACATGTACAGAACATGGGGGTTTGTTATGAAGGTATACATGTGCCATGGTGGTTTGCTGCACATAGCAACCCATCATCTAGGTTTTAAGCCCCACATTCATTAGGTATTTGTCCTAATGCTCTCCCTCCCTTTACCCACCCCCCTCACAGAGCCCAGTGTGTGATGTTCCCCTCCCTGTGTCCATGTGTTCTCATTGTTCAACTCCCACTTATGAGTGAGAACATATGGTGTTTGGGTTTGTGTTCCTATGTTAGTTTGTTGAGAATGATGGCTTCTAGCTTCATCCAGGTCACTGCAAAGGATATAATGTCATTCTTTTTTATGGCTGCATAGTATTCCACGCTGTATATGTACTACATTTTCTTGATTCAGTCTATCATTGATGGGCTCTTGGGTTGGTTCCAAGTCTTTGCTTTTGTAAATAGTGCTGCCAAAAACATATGTGTGCATGTGTCTTTATAGCAGAATAATTTGTAATCTTTTGGGTATATACCCAGTGATGGAATTCCTGGGTCAAATGGTAATTGGGTCATATGGTATTTCTGGTTGTAGATCCTTGAGGAATTGCCACACTGTCTTCCACAGTGGTTGAACTAATTTATACTCCCAACAGTGTAAAAGTGTTCCTATTTCTCCACATCCTTGCCAGCATCTGTTGTTTCCTGACTCATTTATAATTGCCATTCTAACAGGTGTGAGATGGTATCTCATTGTGATTTTGATTTGCATTTCCCCAATGACCAGTGATGATGAGCTTTTTTTCCCCTGTTTGTTGGCAACATAAATGTCTTCTTTTGAGAAGTGTCTGTTCATATCCTTTGCCCACTTTGTGATGGGGTTATTTGTTTTTTTTCTTGTAAATTTGTTTAAGTTCCTTGTATAGTCTGGTTATTAGACCTTTGTCAGATGGATAGATTGCAAACATTTTCTCCCATCCTATAGGTTGCCTGTTCACTTTGATAATAGTTTCTTTTGCTATGTAGAAGCTCTTTAGTTTAATTAGATCCCATTTGTCAAATTTGGCTTTTGATGCAATTGCTTTTGGTGTTTTAGTCATGAAGTTTTTGCCCATGCCTATGTCCTGAATGGCGTGAAACTGGACCCCTTCCTTATACCTTATACAGAAATTAAGTCAAGATATATTAAAGACTTAAATATAAAACCCTAGAAGAAAACTTAGGCAATACCATTCAGGATCTCACTTACAAGAGAAATCTGCAGAAGTTGAACTCATGGAAGCAAAGAGTAGAAAAGTGGATACCAGAGGCTGGACAGGAAGGGGGATTAGAAAGATATTGGTCAATGGATACAAAATTTCAGCTAGACAAGAGGCATAAGTTCAAGAGATCTGTACACCATGGTGACTATACTTAATAACTATATTGTACACTTGAAAATTGCCAAGAGAGTGGATTTTAAGTGTTTTTCCACAAAAATGATAAATTCTCACCACAAAATGAGGCAATGCATATGTTAATTCATTTGATTTAGTTGTTCTACAGTGATTCATACACCAAAACATCATGTTGTACATTATACAGATACACCATTTTTTTTTATTCTTATTTTTTTATTGCATTTTAGGTTTTGGGGTACATGTGCAGAGCATGCAATACAGTTGCATAGGTACACACATGGCAGTGTGTTTTGTTTGCTTTCACCCCTTCACCCACATTTGGCGTTTCTCCCCAGGCTATCCCTCTCCACCTCCCCCTCCCACTGGCCCTCCCCTTTTCCCCCCAATAGACCCCAGTGTTTAGTACTCCCCTCTCTGTGTCCATGTGTTCTCATTTTTCATCACCCACCTATGAGTGAGAATATGCGGTGTTTCATTTTCTGTTCTTGTGTCAGTTTGCTGAGAATGATGTTCTCCAGATTCATCCATGTCCCTACAAATGACACGAACTCATCATTTCTGATTGCTGCATAATATTCCATGGCAGACACACCATTTTTATTTGTCAATTAAAAATATGAATTCTAAAAAGTTAAATACATTAAAAAAAAAAGCCTACCCCAACCCACTCATAGATCCCTTTTTCAATCTCAGAGCACACACGAGTCTTTTAAACCCAATTCATAAATCTCTGGGTCGACAATGTGGTGGGCCTAACTTGGATCCTTGGTGATCTTATGGGAATGAGGTCTGACTCACTGCCACTATTCATCAGGAGCTGCTGGAAAGGAGCCTTTCAGAAGATGACCTGGGAAGGTTCTGTATGTGGAGTAAGGGATGAGGAGGAAACAGGCAATGATTAGTACAGGAGATGGTGGCTGTCCCTAGTTTACCTGTCTAGATACGACATTGTACACACTTGATTTTAAACGATCTAAATTTTCTGTCAGGGCTTACCTCCAGAAGTTTCCCAAATATCCTATGGGGTGATAAATAATGCTGTTTAGAATTTCATGTTTGTATTAGATTGAAGGGATTTAATATATGTAATGTAAGTTTTATAATTAAGTGGATTTTGCATTTAGAATACTTGGATTTGCATTCCAATGCTGAAGCTTACTGAGAGTTACTTATCCTCTTTACCCTCCTGTATACCATTCAATAAAATGAGAATAATATTAGTGACTGCCCCACAGGAGTTTTCTGAGAAGTAATTGTTTGAACACATGGATGTTCTCTGAACAGTTCCCATCATGTGGGGTTCTTGATAGAGTTGTTGTTTGGTAAGAGATTTAATAAATTATGAGATTTTATAATTATGAGATTAAATATGCTTAGGGATTTTTACACGTTAATTAATTGAAATAAAAATCAGGGAATTAAAGAGAATATTTGTGACTTAAGACACTGAGAGAAAAACAAGCAAGATGAAAAAGAGGAGATTGTGGAGTAATTACAGTCTTGTGGTAAGAGAGTGGCTTAACCAAGAGGAAGAAAGGGACTGGTTAAGCTTAAACTGTGCAGCCCACTCTCCATTTGCCTGTCAAGGAGTGCTCCCTGCTGTCTTTTACCAATACAATCAGGAGAAAAGGCAAATGCAGTCAGAAACTGTAATTCCACAGAGCCATGGATTTCCAGCTAACACTGCTTCAGAGGAACGTTGAAAGAAGTTTAGAAGAAATCTGGGTGGAGGGCACAGGATGAGTTGAAGAAGGAGTGGGTTAAGTGGTAAATATAGGGCTTTGCTCTGACATGTGGCTTCATCTGTTGTGGCTGATGCCTGTGACTGTACCATTTGGAGGAAATCTTACATGAAAGATGGTGAACTCTTGCCTTAGTGGCTTTTTAAACTGGCCTGAGTCCCTTGTACTGTGGCCATTTCTGCATTTATTCTCCTTCCTGCTCCTGGTTGCTCAAGCCTTGTTAAGGAGTAGAGAAAATGCAACTTTGGTTACTATAAAAACAGTGGATGATTGTCTTTAAAATTAAGGCCAAACATGTTGGGCATTTTTTTTGGTGGCTCATGCTTTTATTTTATCTTTTTCATTTTTTTTAAAAATTGCATTTTAGGTTTTGTGGTACATGTGAAGAACATGCAAGATCGTTGCATAGGTACACACATGGCAGTGTGATTTGCTGCCTTCCTCCCGATCACCTATATCTGACATTTCTCCCCATGCTATCTCTCCCCAACTCCCCACCCCGCACTGTTCCTCCCCTATTTCCCCCCCAACAGACCCCAGTGTGTGATGCTCCCCTCCCTGTGTCCATGTGTTCTCATTGTTCAACACCCACCTGTGAGTGAGAACATGTGGTGTTAGATTTTCTGTTCTTGTGTCAGTTTGCTGAGAATGGTGGTTTCCAGGTACATCCATGTCCCTACAAAGGACATGAACTCATCATTTTTTATGGCTGCATAATATTCCATGGTGTATATGTGCCACATTTTCCTTGTCCAGTCTGTCATCGATGGGCATTTGGGTTGGTTCCAGGTCTTTGCTATTGTAAACAGTGCTGCAATGAGCATTTGTGTGCATGTGTCCTTATAGTAGAATGATTTATAATCCTTTGGATATATACCCAGTAATGGGATTGCTGGGTCAAATGGAATTTCTATTTCTAAGGCCTTGAGGAATCGCCACACTGTCTTCCACAATGGTTGAACTAATTTACACTCCCACCACCAGTGTGAAAGTGTTCCTATTTCTCCACATCCTCTCCAGCATCTGTTGTCTCTAGATTTTTTAATGATCGCCATTCTAACTGGCATGAGATGGTATCTCAATGTACTTTTGATTTGCATTTTTCTAATGACCAGTGATGATGAGCATTTTTCATATGTTTGTTGGCCTCATGTATGTCTTCTTTTGTAAAGTGTCTGTTCATATCCTTCCCCCATTTTTGAATGGGCTTATTTGTTTTTTTCTTGTAAATCTATTTTAGTTCATTGTAGATTCTGGTTATCAGCCCTTTGTCAGATGGGTAGATTGCCAAAATTTTTTCCCATTCTGTTGGTTGCTCGTTCACTCTAATGACTGTTTGTTTTGCTGTACAGAATCTGTGGAGTTTGATTAGGTCCCATTTGTCTATTTTGGCTTTTGTTGCCAATGCTTTTGGTGTTTTGGTCATGAAGTCCTTGCCTACTCCTATGTCCTGAATGGCTTTGCCTAGGCTTTCTTCTAGGGTTTTTATGGTGTTAGGTCTTATGTTTAAGTCTTTAATCCATCTGGAGTTAATTTTAGTGTAAGGTGTCAGGAAGGGGTCCAATTTCTGCTTTCTGTGCATGGCTAGCCATTTTTTATGTTGGGCATTTTATATACAAAGAGGTGGTCAAAAGTTTTGATCTCTCAAATGGTTTTGTGGATAAGATGAAATAATATTTATTGAATTTATTTCTAAAGTCTTCCCTCTCAAGAGCACGCAGCCAAGTTACAGCTCATATAATCTTGATACAGAAGTGAGTGAAGTATTTGAAATACGAACATTTCTGATCTGAATCTGAACAGATTATATTTCTCCCTGTTTTGACCTCTCCAATTTCTTAAGAAAATTATTCAGGAAAACATTTTTTTTTTTTTTTGAGACGGAGTTTCGCTCTTGTTACCCAGGCTGGAGTGCAATGGTGTGATCTCGGCTCACCACAACCTCTGCCTCCTGGGTTCAGGCAATTCTCTTGCCTCAGCCTCCTGAGTAGCTGGGATTACAGGCACGCACCACCATGCCCAGTTAATTTTTTGTATTTTTAGTAGAGACGGGGTTTCACTGTGTTGACCAGGATGTTCTCAATCTCTTGACCTCGTGATCCACCCGCCTCTGTCTCCCAAAGTGCTGGGATTACAGGCTTGAGCCACCGCCCCCGGCCGGAAAACAGTTTTGATTTCTCATCCTTACCAGAAGCAAGTGATATACTTAATCATATGCTTTTCACCATCCTCATTATTTTTCTTCTTTGAACATTGGGGTGTTTGCCCTCATGATATTGAAACTCTCGGTCACTTCAAATGATGCACTGAAAAAAATTTTTTAAAGTTTCATTTTCAAATAAATATTTTAGAATTTTTTGTCTAGTAACAGGAATAAGCTGAATTATGTTCGAGAAATAAAAAAAAGTCACCTGCAGAGATGTCTACTTTCTTAATAGAATTGAATTCAAATATCAGGTTTTATTGTTATTATCTTTAAACCTAACAAAAACATACCCACACAAACCTTAAATAATGTTTTTGCTTATTTGGTGTTAATGATGTTGAAAAGGTATGATTTCATAACAGAGTAGGTTTAATTTTGTGCTTGGTAAAGCTTTGCTTAAAATGCATCTGAGCAATTGTTTGGCTTCTTGAATTATTCAATATTATTATACTGTTGTTTTATGGCTAAACTATTCTAGTGCTATTTACTAAAAGTCAATTTTTTCTGAAAGAGAAGAAACTATGCAGATAGCAAATATCAATCATCACCCATTGTACCAGAAGTTTTTAAGAAAATATATCATTAGAGATAACTCTTTAAGAACATGCATTTTGTCTTCTTATGTGTATCCGTAATACCTAGCATGCTGCCTTGCACATAGCAGGTGCTCAACAAATAAGTAGAGTGTGAATTGAATAGAATTGGAACGTAGATCTCTCAGCATGCTGAAATGAAAACACTAAATTTAGACATACATGTAGAATGAAATATTAAAGGAGCTATGTTTTAGCTAAGAAAGGTGTGTGCTGTTTATTTATGTAATGTTTTTAGAAATTAGTTCTCTCTCTATTGCCTCCCTGTCACCCAGGCTGAAGCGCAGTGGTGCAGTTATAGCTCACAGCAG
This sequence comes from Callithrix jacchus, assembly GCF_049354715.1. Lineage (NCBI taxonomy): Eukaryota > Metazoa > Chordata > Mammalia > Primates > Cebidae > Callithrix > Callithrix jacchus. Next base: position 50,308,436 of record NC_133506.1, read on the forward strand.
CCTTGACAAGTGATCCTCTTGTCTCAGCCTCTGGAGCAGCTGGGACTAAAGGTGTGAGCCACTGCACCCAGTAGGTGTGTTCTGTTAAAAATACTGGTTTTGTTAAGATTGAGAGACCTACTCTGTAGGGTCATTGATAATGTTCAGAACATCTTTTAGGGTTCTCAGTGCTTTTCACTGGGTGAGGTTTCACAAAAGAACGATCTCACACTGGACATACATAAGAGAAATTATGTTGACCTATGTTAAAACCCAGACCAACATTTCCTTCTTTTGCCGCATTTATGAAGCTAATATTCTTTGAATGCTTACTGTGTGCTAGGCACTTAATTATAATGCTAAATGCTTTTTATGCAACATCTTGTTTGTTCCTCTCTAAAGCTTCATTAGGTTGTTCCCTTTTGTGGCACACATTCTTAGTTCCATGCCCCTATCTCTTGGCTCTTTTGGTGTTTTCAGCAGTCTCTGTGAGTGACAGCTCTTCACCCATCCCTAACCTTCACATCCAACCACAGGAAGCCTTGCTGCCCACATGAGCATTCAGCCAGCCAGATGTGTCTAGGATTTAACAGCTCTGGATAGCAGTCCTCACCCATTGACTCTAATGAGTTACATATGTCCTGAGAATAGGGTGATTCTCATGCGTGAATTTTGCAATAGCACCATTTCTCCTCTATGGGCTTAAGCTTCTATTGCCCACTATGGTAGCAGATTTAACATCACACCCTCTGCTGGCTGCCTTTCCTTCCTTCTACCTCCTTTCTACTTCCTGCTGGTGCTTTTACCTCTTTCCATATAACCTGCACTCAAAGCTGTACTTCAAGGTCGGCTTCTGGGAACACATGAAGGAAAACATGACCGTTATCCCGATTTTGCTGTTGAGGGCCTTCAAGCTCAGAGAAGTTAATGAAGTTGCACATAGTAACATAGCTAGAGAGTGGCAGAATCAGGAATTAAATCTAGATTTGTATGGCTCCAAAGGCAAAATTAAGAATTAATGGGAAATGGCCTGGCCATTTCCCATTACAGGTGCGGTGGCTCATGCCTGTGATCCCAGCACTTTGGGAGGCCAAGGTGGGTGGACCATGATGTCAGGAGATCGAGACCCTCCTGGCTAACATGGTGAAACCCCATCTCTCCTAAAACACAAAAATATTAGCCGGGCATGGTGGTGTGCGATTGTAGTTCCAGCTACTCAGGAGGCTGAGGCAGGGGAATCGCTTGAACCTGGGTGGCGGAGGATGCCGTGAGCCGAGATCATGCCACTGCACTGCAGCCTGGGTGACAGAGCAAGACTCCATCTCAAAGAAAAAAAAAAAGGAATTAATGGGAAATTAGTGGGAATTTTCTAGTGTCCACGTAATTTAGATACATTATATATGGAGAAAGATAGCTGATCTCTTGAAAGAGTCTACTTATATGCCACTTTAAATGAATTTTGTGGATAATCATTTTAATTTTTTTTTCAGTGTACCTGAGGAGACATAGTCTAAATTACAAGAGGCCAGTTTCTTTTTTTGTCATTACTCATTAGAAAACACTAAATTAATACTGTAAGACTTCAGATTCATCAGATTAGGAGAAAAGAATTCATGATAATCATGAGTGTAATTCTAACTGTAATAGCAACAGTAGCAAATATATATTGAGTCTTCCTCCATGCCAGCTCCTCAACTTACGGCTTTACCCGATTCTCTTGTGTTGATGCTTCTTGCAAGGCATTGGTGGTGACCATTCAGAGATGAGAAATCTAAGACCAGGCTAGGTTAAGTGCGTTGCCTATGGTCTCACCAAGTGTCAGAATTGAAATTTAAATCCAGATGGTTTGGTTTTAGACAATACCATCTGTGAACGTAATTTTCTTTCACTTTCATTGTATATTGGCTTCTACTAAGGGTCGAGGTAATTTATTAGCCAAAATCTGACAGAATCTGATATAATGACTTTTGAAGACTATGGAAACATAAGACTCTTTGGAAATAGAAGTCAAGTTCCTAAAGGATTTTCAAGGGCAAGGTTTTATTTTCCTTTCCTTTATAATTCTTTTTTCTAGTTTTCTCAAACCTCACCTAAGAAGTACTTGTTCTCTGGACCTTCATGTCCACACTTTTTCTCTACTAAGCTATGAACTAGTTTCTCTGTCAGCAGCTTTTCTCTGAGGGGCTGAAAGAAGTAAATATTTAGTGTGTGTGTGTGTGTGTGTGTGTGTGTGTATGCAAGAAAGAGGATATATACACATATATGTATACGTGTGTGTATCTATATCATTTGTATATATATAAATTCTATATATGTATATAATTTCTTGGGAAAAATGAATGGACAACTTAGAACTTTTAAGCCTTTGGATGGATTTGGTAACTTGGGCTTTGAATTAGGTTCTTGCTCTAGGATTGTGATATCTATTTAAACAATGCCTGCATATAGAGAGAGTCCAAGTATTGGTTTGGGTATTCTTTGTTTATTCCTAGAAACTATATACCTTCCATTATTATTTATTTATTTATTTTTGAGATGGAGTTTCGCTCTGATTACCCAGGCTGGAGTGCAATGGCATGATCTTGACTCACTGCAACCTCCACCTCCTGGGTTCAGGCAATTCTCCTGCCTCAGCCTCCTAAGTAGCTGGGATTACAGGCATGCGCCACCATGCGCAGCTAATTTTTTGTATTTTTAATAGAGATGGGGTTTCACCATGTTGACCAGGATGTTCCTGATCTCTTGACCTTGTGATCCACCCATCTCAGCCTCCCAAAGTGCTGGGATTACAGGCATGAGCCACCACACCCGGCCCCTATACCTTCCATTATTAAATTTCACATAGAATAAAAGCAAAGCTTCTCTTTCAGATAAATATTCCCGTTTCTCATGTCCATTATTTGACTTAAAGTACCACCCCTTGCTATTAATGTTTAGGAATAATTCCTCATATTTAAATATTGTATATCAGACATTGTGCTTGATTATACATGTATTGTAGATATATCAACCAGTATTTATTGAGTGCTTGTTTTGTGTCAAGCACTGATTTAAGTGTTGAAAATACAGAGGTGTATAAAACAGGGATGGTCCTTATTCTCAAAGAGCGTACCATTTTATTTAGCTTTCCAAAATCTTTTAAAGTTTCTAAGATGACTCTCATTTGGTAAATAGAGAAACTGAAGCTCAAAGGGGTTTAATTTTTTTTTTCTTTGAGACAGTCTCACTCTGTCACCTAGGCTGAAGTGCAGTGGTGAGATCTCTGCTCACCGCAACCTCAGCCTCCTGGGTTCAAGCAATTCTCTGCCTCAGCCTTCTGAGTAGCTGGGATTGCAGGTGCCCACCACCATGCTCAGCTAATCTTTGTATTCTTAATAGAGATGGAGTTTCACATCTTGGCCAGGCTGGTTTTGAACTCCTTACCTCATGATCCACCCGCCTCAGCCTCCCAAAGTGCTAGGATTACAGGTGTGAGCCACTGCGCCTGGCCAAGGAACTGGGTCTTGAATAAAAAATTAGTTGGCTGTAAATTCCAAATTCATTCTACCATCTTGAATAACAAATTGATGCAAAATAAAAGATAAAATAGTGAAGTGACTTTTTTTTTTAATATAGTAGTGGACTAGAGGGAAAAAAAAGAATACTAAGAAAGAATTAGAAGCTAATGAGGCCTCATCATTGAAAAATAAATATGGTGTAGTATTTCCAAGCATTCTGATTACAATTCATAACGAGAAATGCATTTTACATTGCCATCCACCATACGTACACGTGAATATTTAGGTGGGCATGTTTGTATGTATATATGTAAATATGAATATACATATATATGTACATGCCTATATAAAACCGGGAGACACAAAATATACTTTACAGAGTTCTTTCTGATACTTTCAGTTATGTTTTATTTTGTATTTCATTCCACATTATGATGTGTTACCATGTGCATTGAATGTTAATATAATCAGCAGAAAATTGAAAACAAATTATAGTTATATGCAAATAATTATGATTTGTGCATATATATACACCCATATTTCATTAGTTATAAACAGATGTTAAAGAGTTATTAAAATAATATGTTTTGTAGACTCAATGTTTCTGTGCTCCCAGAATTTATATGTTAAACCTCATCCCTAGTGTGTTGATATTTGGAGGCGGGGCCTTTGGGAAGTGATTAGATCATGGGGTGTCAAAGCCTCGTGAATGGGATTAGTGTCCTAAAGAAAGAAACCCTAGAGTTCCCTCAGCTCTTCCACCCTTAAAGTCTCGGGGAGAAAACAGTCATCTGTGAACCAAGAAATGACCCCTCACCAGGCACTGAAGCTGCCCATGCCTTGATTTTGGACTTTGCAGTACCCAAAACTGTGAGAAATAAATTTCTATTGTCTATAAGCTACCTTGTAAATGTTATATGGTGTTTTATTATAGAAAATTAAACTGACTAAGACACTATGGGTAAAAATATGGAAATATCAAAAAAACTTTAGCGCTAAGGGCAAGGTACTTAGACATTCTCAGTTATTTGATCATTTTTTGAACAAATTTGTTGAACGCATGCTATACATCAGATCTATTAGCTTGTTATAAAACACTCACAGCCCCTGACCTCATAGCTTAAAGACTAGTTGGAAAACGAATATTTAAAGAAGATTTGTATGTTAAATATATAATTGCAGTTCATGTAAAATGTTGGGAAGGGAAATATAGAATATTGAATTAAAATATGAGAGGGATCTAAATTATTTTATCCATGCTAAAGAAAATTTCTAAGTAAACCATAAGTAGAGATTCATGGGAGGAGTTGGACTTAATCAGGTGAAAAGTGGCTAAAGAGAATTAAAAACTGTTAAGGCAACAGATAAAGAAGGCCTGAGGCTGGATGGAACTTGATGTGTTAGAAAAAAGTCAGATAATAAGGCCATCAGATAGTCTAGAGAGAGGCAGAAAATGGGTAGGCATGAGGCAGAACATATGTTGTCTAATAGATTCAGTTAAGGATATTTTACTTTATCTTCAGCACAGTCGGAAAGTGTTGGGTCTTTGTCAATAGGGATATGTCATGATTTGATTTGATTTGAAGATGTTTTGCTGCTGCTGCTGCTGCTGAAAAATAGAGTGAGAAAAAGTAGAATGAAGGCATTGTCAGATGGTCCCTGAGGCCACTGAGGGTCAGGGAGTCTGTTTTTCTGTTGTTAAACATGATCAAACATCTAAATAATCATCTAATCATTTCAGACAGCTTCTTTCTTCTGTTTTGTCTTCTTGTTGATTTGGTTTTCAATTGCTGGTTTACTTCCTTAGAAAAAGACATCTGGTCATCTTTGAAGCCATTAGCATGGCTCAGTGGGATTAAGTTCATGGAATGCAAAATGCTGACTGAGCAAGGCTGGGCCCTATGTCTCATCCTTCTTCACCCACTCAGCTGCTGGAATTGGGTGGGATTTACCCAAACCACATAGACTGAGAGAGGTACAGTCGCCACTTCTTTTATATGACACAATGTGATTGGCTGGTGCTATATCTTTTTCTAACTTATTTTTTACCAAACTATACATGACAGGGGTCTATCTAGCTTTTAGGAAGTTGAGGCATGGGTGGGGTCACATTGTTTAGAGGAGAGATTAGATTAATTGTAAACTAGCTTTGCTTAGCAAGAAGATAGGCTTTCAAGAACTATTAACAAAACTGCCTCTGTTCCTACTGTTCAGAAAAGCTATTTATCCATTATATGTTGATGTATAAACATTTTTTAATCTCTTTGATTATTATAGAAAATGGAAAGTGACTAGAAATAAATTCATGCCTGATATTTATTTTAAAATTCCTTTCTTCTAGGGCTGCTTCAGAACTTAGAAAAAAAATGGAGCCAATCTTCTCCTCTTACATCTATGAGTTTGAGATACAGGATTTTCACCTGTGTAACATCCTAACTTTGTAAGAAAATGTATGATATTAATACTTAATATGGCAGCAAAGTATAAATCTTCACTTAAAAATACTTTAAAGAAAGATAAAAGATAAAATTATTTTAGTTATTAGTCAGAATTTTTCTGCTTTCAATGAACAGATTCCCCTCCTTCTTCTGGCCCAAGGGAAAATATAAAAAATAAAAATCCACTGTCTCATAATTTAAGAGACTCAGGGTTAGACACAATGTCAGCTGAATCTATGGACTCAAATAGCATCATAGCGATTTTTCTATATCTTTTTACCCTGGGGTGTGTGTGTGTGTGTGTGTGTGTGTTTTAGATTCTTCTTGGGTAGTCTCTTTCAATGTGGGGGCAAGATGGTGACCGGTTGCTCCAAGATTACATTTCATCATCCTCTTATGCAGCCAGTTTTCCAAAAGTTTCAGCAAAAGTTCTAAAATGAGTACAATTGCCTGATGTGGGTCATATGCTCATCTGTGAAGCCATTAGTATGACTATGGAATAGAAAATGCTGATTCGGCAAGGCTGGATCCCATGTCTTATCTTTCTTCACTCCCTCAGCTGCCAGAAGTGGGTGAGAATTACTCAAACCACATGGACGCAGAGAGGTAGAGTAGCCACTTCTCAAGGGATAATCAGTTTGAAGTAACCAAAGTAGGAGTAATTCAAAGAAGAGATGCCTTCCGGAATAAGTCTCCATGCAAGCAGGAAACGGATCTCGAGTTCTTTACTGGGTAGCACCTGTCAATACTGTAACACACTTTTAAAATAAACAGTGTGTAAGATTTCTCTTACATAAAATAAACTTTCTTTTTCCAATGGATATTATTTAATTGAAATTTGAGTGCAGTTTCGTTCTAGCAGAAGTTTGATGGGAAGGAATATTGAATCTTTTTACAAATTATTTATTTATTTTTTTAAAATTTTACTTTAGGTTCATACTATATCCAGCATTCATCCCCATGTTATCCCTCCCCACCCTCCCCACCCCCCACTATCTCTCCCCTACCCTCCCAACTGCCCCAGTGTGAATCTTTTAATCATTTAGCCTAATATAAGGAATTTTGTCTGATGAATCACAATATGAATCTAAACAAATAGTGGCAGTGATTAATAAAAGGGCAGAAAGCAGTGAGAGCCAAATGCAGTCTCCACTTCAGTGTGGCCAAGGCCTTTGACTCATTGTCATTGACCTTCTCAGGCTTTAGTCAATCCAGTTGGAAATTCTGATAAAAATCAGTATGTCACCACTAAGCAGACATTGAGTTTGAAGTGACCTTTTTTGAGTAAATAAATTGGAAAAGACAACAAAATTAAGCAGCAACCTTGAGACAGCCAACATAGAAATGTGTATAGAGGATTATATGACCTTCCAGCTTCTGGCCTTTATCCCATTGTCCTCCAGCCACCAGATAATTTCCAGCTTCTGTTTCTATGCTGTGTGAGGGCTCCACATTTCAATCACATTTGGGGATGTAAGCCTCTGAGTTTAACTGTTGCTGATCTTATTAATGCTTCTAGTCTATGATGGTTTCGTGTTATAGTGTCCATGGATCTGGAAACGGGAAAGGACATAAAGGGTAAAGTGATGAAGAAACTAGACATTGGATCAGGCATGCCAGGTTCAAGTCATGCCTCCACCACTTCCTCCTCCTCCTCCTCCTCCTCCTCCTCCTCCTCCTCCTCCTCCTCCTCCTCCTCCTCCTCCTCCTCTTCTTCTTCTTCTTCTTCTTCTTCTTCTTCTTCTTCTTCTTCTTCTTTTTTCTTTTCTTTTAAAGACGGAGTCTCACTCTGTCACCAGGCTAAAGTGCAGTGATGCCATCTTGGCTCACTACCACACCCAGCTAATTTTTGTATTTTTAGTAGAGACAGGGTTTTACCATGTTGGCCAGGATGGTCTTGATCTCTTGATCTCGTGAGCCACCTGCTGTGGCCTCCCAAAGTGCGGGGATTACAGGTGTGAGCCACTGTGCCCAGCTGCCTCTGCTACTTTCTTACTGTGTCTTTGAGCAAGGGAAAGATTTTTGAATCTGTTTCCTCATTTATAAAATGAGGATTTCTACAGTCTTTACCTTAGGGTGTTGTTGTAAGTGTTATATAAGACAATTGACTTTAATGCTCAGCCAAGTATCTGGCAATAGTAAATGCTCAGAAAATGAAAGTTGCTATCATTAGAGTATGATGCACTGCTTCCTATTAACGGTGTTGTCAACCTCTCTTCAATTAGAACTGCTAGATAGACAACCCAACTACTAGTTATCATGTGAGCCATAAAGTCACGTCATCACAGTCTTTGCACCCTATTTCGTTTTGGTTTTTCATTACAAAGACGTGAAGGTGGATAGAAGTCAGGAAAGGCATGATTTCCATAATGAGATGATAAAGAAAGACAAGAATGGCAAATCAGCTTTATCAATACCATGGATGATAGGGATATAGGAATATTTCTTTAACTGTCTTTTTAATATGAACACTTAGCATAGAAAGTGAAAATGTGAGAATTGAGTGCTTTATTCCTCCATTTATGTTCATACATACTCAAGGATGAAATGAAGATTAAATGTAGCTTTCATGTATCCCTGCCAGTGGATAGCAGCCTGCAAGCCTATATCCTCCACTAAAATCAATACTTGGTTGTGGAATGCATTATTTAGTTTGACTGTTTTGTTTCAGCACACTCACCTAATTATAACTTGCTGAGGCTCATGCTGAAACAAGTGTGAATTTCCTAAGTGTATCCTAGTCAGCAGTGGAGGAAATTGGCCTAGAAAACTGTTTGGCAGAAGGATAATGGCAGACTGGGATAACGAATACATCAAAAATTATTTGCATATGGATAATTGAGTCTTGACTGTGAGCAGCAGTCATTTATGCTCTTTTGCCAGAATACCCAAATATTTAGTCATTTTACCAAACTAAAAACAGAACAGTAAAATCTCTGGGGGAACCCACCCAAAAAATAGACAAATTATTGTTTGACGAGGTACATAGATGGCAGATAGTTATTTGAGTTTTTTTTTTAACCTGGAAAATATTAGACAAACCATTATTTAAGATTATTAAACATGTGTTTGATTAGACAATTATATAATCTATTTCAAATTTTTTGAAATTAAAATAAATTTATATATGTTGGTATAGATAATAAATATTATCAATTACATTGGAATTTTCATAAGTTTAAAATTTAATTGACACTTTGTATTCCTTTTGTCAATAAGCAAGGTAATTTGTATTGGTTTAAAGCTGGTGGCATCACACTACCTGATTTCAAACTATACTATAAGGCTACAGTAACCAAAACAGCATGATACTGGTACAAAAACAGACATACAGACCATGGAACGACATAGAGAAGCCAGAAATAAGACTGTACACCTACAACTTTCTGATCTTTGGCAAATATGACAAAAATAAGCAATAGAGAAAGGATCCCTATTCAATAAACAGTCCTGGGATAACTGGCTAGCTATATGGAGAAGATTGAAACTGGGCACCTTCCTTATACTATATACAAAAATTAACTCAAGATGAAATAAAGTCTTTAAAGTTAAACCCCAAACTATAAAAGCCCTGGAAGACGACCTAGGCAGTACCATTCAGGACATAAATGGGCAAAGATTTTTATGACAAAGATGACAAAAGCAAATGCAACAAAAGGAAAAATTGACAAATGAGCTTTAATTAAAGAGCTTCTGCACAGAAAAAGAAACTGTCATCAGAGTAAAGAGACAACCTATAGAATGGGATAAAATATTTGCAAACTATGCATCTGACAAAGGTCTAATATCCAGTAGCTGTAAGGCATTTAAGCAAATTTACAAGAAAAAAACAAGCATAAAAAAGTGGGCGAAGGATATGAACAGACACTTTACAAAAGAAGACATATGTGAGGCCAACAAACATATGAAAAAATGCTCATCATCTCTGGTCATTAGAGAAATGCAAATCAAAAGTACATTGAGATACCATCTCATGCCAGTTAGAATGGCAATCATTAAAAAATCTGGAGACAACAGATGCTGGAGAGGATGTGGAGAAATACGAACACTTTCACACTGTTGGTGGGAGTGTAAATTAGTTCAACCATTGTGGAAGACAGTGTGCCAATTCCTCAAGGACCTAGAAATAGAAATTCTATTTGACCCAGCAATCCCATTACTGGGTATATATCCAAAGGATTATAAATCATTCTACTATAAGGACACATGCACACAAATGTTCATTGCAGCACTGTTTACAATAGCAAAGACCTGGAACCAACCCAAATGCCCATCGATGATAGACTGAACAGGGAAAATGTGGCACATATACACCATGGAATATTATGCAGCCATAAAAAATGATGAATTCGTGTCCTTTGTAGGGACATGGATGTACCTGGAAACCATCATTCTCAGCAAACTGACACAAGAACAGAAAATCAAACACCGCATGTTCTCACTCATAGGTGGGTATTGAACAATGAGAACACATGGACACAGGGAGGGGAGCATCACACACTGGGGTCTGTCCAGGGGAATGAGGGGAGGGACAGCAGGAGGTGGGGAGTTGGGGAGAGATAGCATGGGGAGAAATGCCAGATATAGGTGATTGGGAGGAAGGCAGCAAATCACACTGCCATGTGTGTACCTATGCAACAATCTTGCATGTTCTTCATCTGTACCCCAAAACTCTAAAATGCAATTAAAAGAAAAATGCAAATCAAAACCACAATGATATCTCATCTAACACTGGTCAGAATGGCTATTACTGAAAAGTAAAAAAATAACACATGCTGGGTGACATTGTGGAGAAAAAGGAACACTTATTACACTGTTGGTAGTAGTAAAAATTAGTTTGACCATTGTGGAAGACAGTGTGGCAATTCCTTAAAGACCTAAGGACAAATGGTATTTGACCCAGCAATCCTATTACTGGATATATATGAAAAAGAATAGAAAAAATTCTATTATAAAGACACATGCACATTTATATTAACTGCAGCACTGTTCACAATAGCAGAGACATGGAATCAACCTAAATGCCCATAAATGATAGACTGGACAAAGGAAATGTGATACATATACACTATGGAATACTAGCAGTCATAAAAAGGAACGAGATCATGTCCTTCACAGGGACATGGATAAAGCTGGAGGCCATTATTCTTAGCAAAATAACACAGGAACAGTAAACCAAAACCCACATATTCTCACTTATAAGTGGGAGCTGAATGATAACACATGGACACAGAGAGAGCAACAACACACTGGGGTCTTTCAGAAAGTGGAGGATGGAAGGAGAGAGAGGATCAGGAGAAAGATCTAATGGGTACTACACTTAATACCTGGGTCATGAAATAATCTGTACACAAACCCCCATGACAGAAGCTTACCTGTGTAATAAACCTGCACTCGTACCCTTGAACTTAAAAGTTAAAAAAATCACTTTTTAATGTTTTTGACATATTAGGGTTCTGATATACTTTTTTTCCTCAGGAATATATAATTTTAGTGATGCTTGAACTATCATGATTTGGTTTCAAACTTTTACTTTATGTTTGTAATTCTATATGGCATACCAAGTATATAGCAATTTCTTTCTCTGGATATATAGATATAGCTGTATACATAGATGTCTGTTACTCTCTCTGTCGCCCCATATATATGTATGTATATGTATATAAATGTGTGTGTACACATATACACACACACATAGATGTGCGTATCTATGTATATATACACATACAGATGTGAATATGTACATAGATATGCACATCTATGTGTGTGTGTATATATAAATATATACACATCCATGTGTGTGCGTATCTATGTACATATATGTATCTATGTACATAAATGTATATATATGTATACATATATACACACACATGTATATATATACACACACATAGAATAAGACACAGCTGTTTACTTGGATGTCTGCCTCTCTGACACTCTCTTTTATATCTCTCTTAATAAATATATATTCTCATACATATATATGAGACAAAGCGGGGGAGGGAGAGATAGAGAGAGAGAGAGAGAGCAAGTGTGCAAAGAGCTATCTTTTGTAGGAGAGTTTAATAATTTTCCCAGGAGTTGTTTAGTTATTTTATTATAGGGCTGGAATGTGAATCTAAGTTGGCCTGCTTCTGTAGTTTGATTTTTTTCAAAGTATGCCACTAGTATCTTTGGTAAATAGGAACTGCATTTTCATGGCACACAGACATAACATTAAGTAGCATTTAATGATGATAAATTTATTTTTTTGCCAAGGACAAACTCTCCATTTGGTACCAGCAGGTATTTTAAAAATGTTTTACTATCAAATAATTTTATGTATTTATGGGGTTCAGTGTGAATTTTTGACATATGCATATACTGTAGAAAGATTAAATCAAGCTAATTAATATATCCATCACCTAACGTACTTATTATTTTTTGGAACCTGAAGGGATTAATCCCTCTTTATCTCTTAATCTCCATTTTTAACATTGATGATTGAGCTTAGGCAGTCAACACAACCTAGGGGGAATTTAATCACGTTGCTTTATTTCAGTTTAATTTTATGTCTATTTTCTATTTGTGTTAAACAATACAGATATTTTTGTTTGTAATCGTTTAAAAATGTAGTTACAAAACCAGTTAATGTATCAAAAATATCATGTCAATAAAAGGATGTTGATATGCAAACTTTATAACAGTGGCCCAGTATGAATGAATAATGGGAAATCATTATTTCGCTTTTTGGCTTTTGATGAATGCTGCTCTCCAGACACAATGTGTACTTTTCTCCATGGGATTAATACACTTCGCAATTGACCTGCCTTACCTCACTGTCTTCTTTTTCTTCCCCCATGTCAACATAACTAAATTATAACGTCATAAAGGTCAAATTGACACAACCTGTCCATAAAGTTTTCCTTTATCTCATAGCTAGAAATGTTCTCATTCTGTTTCCCTGGACAATTTTGTACGATAAGTCTTCCCCTATTTTTTATATTTCCTTGTAAAGAGATACTTGTTTTTGCTTTTTACTGTTCCTTCACATCTTGAGAGCAGTATCTGTGTCCAGTACAGCTGTCTGAATGGACCAACCCCTGGAATAGAGATTTAGGCATAGGAGATACTAAACAGACATTTGTGGAACCAATACATTCATATGTGAATGAACAAAGGGAGTTGAATTTAACTCATCAGGCACTTCACTGTTTTGCAAGGACTACATCTCAACTTCAGGAACATTCAAAATTTGCTTTCTTGGGTATGAAATAAGTAAATAACCAAATTAAATTTTTATAATTTATTAAAAGGAAAGATAAACTAACTCAACTGACTTGAGTTTTCTGGTACCAATACCAGCTTTCTCTACCATTCACTGTAGTTTCTTAAAAAAAAAAAAAAAAAAAAAGTAAAGAAACAGTTTTTCCCGAGTGTGATGGTCTCACTGTGCTCCCTACAAGGAGATACAGCTGAGGGAAGAGAATGAAGAAAGATGTAGCACAGCTTTGTGGAATTGCAAAGTTTCTCTGCTTGCTTAGCATTCGTGATGCCAAAGGGCATACTGCAGAATATAACTGTTCTTTAATAATCCTTGAGAGGATGTGACTGCCAAGTAGGGAAGAAATGCTGTTCCTCCCAAGTCAACTGCTCTCTCTTGTAGCCTCTCCTTTGTTCACCACTGCTTCCATTTTTTTCTCTGCTGCTATATCTCCTTTCTTTTCTGTCAGTAAGATGATTCCCAAAATACCTTGGGGTATAGTCACATTTCTGGATGTTCATTATCTCTAGATGCCCTCAGCTACAGATATTTATTTTCTGCAGACCTCAGTCCGCAAACAAACAAAAAATAAACTCTGCTACTTGTTACAGTGGCAGAGAAATCTAAACTGTTTTTCTGTTTCTGAGGCGGTTCAGAGGCCTCAGTGTCTGTATTATTTTTTCCCTCTAGGTTTTCTGCTTCTCAAAAGTGAAATTATATGCCACTGACGATATTTCATGCCTTCCCACTTTTCTCAATAATCTGGACCATTGGATATTCTAATCTTTCCTTGAATTTATGGAAATTGTTGGTTTTGAGTCAAAGACGCTTGAAAAGTAACGAGGGGCATTTTTAAAAAACTGAGAAATTACTTGAATGTGCTACCTTTTGAAAACCTCACAGTCCTTTTTACAAAAAATAAACTTAAGAACCAGTTGAAGTTATTTGAATTCAAATCAGATTATGTCTGAGATTGGGGCTGCACGGTTTGCATTTATTCCATGGATATTGTCAAAATCTTAGTCTCTACCACCTCCATTTTTATTCTTAGGGCCGCCGTTGTTCCAAATAACTGATCAATAGCAAAACTGTCTGAATTCAACTGACAACATTTTATTTCTCTAGCGGTAATTTAGTAAAATGTAGTTAATAGCAAAATCCCCAGAAGGAAGAATGCGTAGTAGTAGAAAAAATAGGGAAAGCAATTTATGTTATCTTTTTTGTTGCTGTTGGGATGTAGTTGCTTAATATATATATACCTCATACTTTATTACAGTTTTGCCCATTTGCTATAAATGGGCCAGGCATATTGTCTCTCACCTGTAATCCTAGCACTTTAGGAGGCTGAGGTGGAAGGACTGCCTGAGGTAGGGAGTTCAAGACCAGCCTGGGCAACGTAGTGAGAACCTGTCTGTAAAATTTTTTTAAATTAGCCTGGTGTGGTGGTATGTGCCTATAGTCCCAGCTACCCAGGAAGCTGAGGCTGAGCTGGGAGGATTGCTTGAACCTCGGAGTTCAAGGCTGCAGTGAGCCACCATCATCACTGCAGTTAGCCCGAGTGACAGAGCGAGACCATCTCACAAATAAAAAGTTACTATAAATGCTCAATGGTTAGAGTAAGTTGTTCACTGAGCAGGAATAAATGACATCAATAATTTCTCTTTGAAAAGTAGTTTGTTATATATGATTGTTTTCAGGTAAGACAAACTCTACTATAGTGGATTAGCCAAATGGGCATTTATTTTTTCTGAAGAAATCCAATAGTGAAAAAGTAGCTCCGTGATTCTGGCATAGATTCAGTTGCATCTGTAGCTTTGCTTTGCTTTCCTCTGCCATGTGACTTTTGCCTTTGGTCTCAGCACAGCTGTTGAAGCTACTGCCATTGGGTGTGCATTCCAGGCAGGAAAAAGGAGAGAGGCAAAGGGAGCTTACCTTAAATGCTACCCAAGTCTATCTCTTTCCTTCAGGAAAATGATAGCGTTTCATAAAGCCTGCAATAGATTCACATTTCCTTTTATAGATGAGAACATCATCATGGGTCTATGCCTTATTGCAAAAAGTTTCAGGAGGTGTATCTTTAACCTAAGCACATTACTACTTAGAATGAAGTCAGAGAAAAAATACTTGCACATACCTAACCATGCCTGCTTAATGTATAAAATCAACATGATGTTGATCAGGGCAGAAAAAAATGCTAAATTATTTCAGGTTATGTTCCTGATATACTTTTATTTGATAAAGAAAATGTCAACGAATAGAGGAAGCATAGGAAAAGCATGTTCATGAAAAATATTGGCAGTTCCCAAGTGCTGCTCTGGAGGGAGGAGATCTGAGTTCAAGGGCCCTGTGCATTTCTGCGAAGATGATGATGAAGTGTGTGTGTGTGTGTGTGTGTGTGTGTGTGTGTGTGTCTGTGTGTCTGTGTGTGGTGGGGTAGGATGAGAGAGGGGACCAATTCCTATGGCATTATAGAGAGTGATTTCCTAGCTTTATTATTGACTGGCTGTGATGTTAAGCTAGTTAATGATTAGGATAACATCTACCTCATTAGGTGGTTGTAATAATTAGCCAAATTAATATTTGCAAAACATTTAGTACAGTGTCTTTTACATAAATCTTTATTAAATAAGCAAAACAATACCTGTCATGGAAGGAATTGATTTATGCTTTGTGAAACATCAGGTTATATCTTTATCAGATTTAGTATGGCCTATTGCATACCATAGTATCCCCCAGCCTCTGCATATTGTTAGAGTTTAATCAATGCTGACTGAATTAATAAATGAATCTTAGCTGATGCTAAAGCATTCTTGATTCGGTTAGCTCTACATGTTTGTTGCATATTTATGAATGATACTATGATTCCTATGTAAGCAGTTGAAGACTCAACAAATGGTCTATGATTAATTCCAGTTTATGTAAGAGTATACACTGTATATGAAAACTAAATGTATATGGTATGAATACATATTTAAATATAAATATGTAGACACTAAATATACATGGGATATTCATACAATGTTTTCTGAATATGATTATTTTTATTTTGACTTGATTTTGCATGGAGCTTGACTTTTACTTGATAGCAAAGGTAACATCTCCTCAGTATGCCGACCAATGTATTTATTGTTCAGCTGAGAGCTGGATTATTTTCTCCGAAATTAATAGATTTTCATTCTGCTATCTGTCCTGGCCATCCCTGCATTTGACTGCATAAGTAGTAAGATGATCAATTCACAGCACAACTACATTCTCTCTACATATATCAAAGCATCACACTGTACCCCATGAACGCATACAATTATAATTTGTCAATTAAAACATTGTTAACAAAATATAAATTAATAGATTAAATAAATAAATGAGAAGAAAAATTCTCAATGCAGAATCAGATTTTGCCCTTTGGGTTTCAGATAAAGGATTATAGACTTTGCTTGGAAGACACTTATACATGTAGTAAGGTGGTAGTATGGGGTGGTTGTTAAGAATTGGACTCTAAACACAAAAAGCCAGCTCTACCACTTGTTTACTACCTAAGACCTTCTGAGAAAGCTACTGAGCCTCTTTATGCTTCAATTTCATCCTCTGTGAAGTTAGGCTAATAACAGCACTTAACTCATTCATGAAGGGTTACTGCGTGAATATATACATAGTGCTTAACAAAATATATGAAGAAGTCCTCAACAAGTGATGAGTTAAAGCACATAATATTTTCCAAATTTGTTGAATACATGGATGAAAAGTGATACTCAGAATTTATGCTCTACATCGGATTTGTTCAACAGACAACTACCAATAAGGAATAGAAAAATGTTCTAATAATTTATCTTAAAATCCAGATGTTCAAAGTATACACCCTAGACCAATAACTACTTTGCCTCTCTGAACAAATATTACATCTCCAGGTCAGCAAATATTCAGAGATTATCCCCAAATAATTACTCTTATAATTGGGACTTTATAAACTGATGTTCAGTTTAGATGAGTACAATAATTTAGTAATAAATATTTGAAGAGGAAAAACCAGGCCAATGTAAGATGACACTATAACATATCCAAATATGCTTGTTCCTTATTAAACATGCAACACCAAATGTTCCTTGTTAAAATAAAATATTTCATTGAACATCTTAGTGTATAAATTATTGATGGGCTCATTTTAACAGTTTCCTATTGGAATTCTAATCTGATTTTCATCTGTAGGGCATAGTATCCTTTTTCTGAATAAAACCATCTCTAGGTAGTCAGTATTTCCTCTAACTATTGGTATTGTAAGACCCCTCCATGGCGTTTATATTGGCTTAGTTCTCTATTTCCCAAGTACTTAAAAAAATCGGATGCAATCTTGTTTCTTTGCTGATGATTCAAGATGATTGTTTTAAGAAAAAAACATTTTAAAGGCCAATCTTCTAAATGTGTTTTTAAACACCTACTTTCCATTATTTTCACTGCTCAAATTCTTAAATGTATATTCTTTTCTGAAAATAAGTGAAGTATTTGAGACATCAGTTTGTTACTCATTTTTTAAAAAGTATATAATATTATCTCCCTTGCAACTTTCATAAATTGGACTTGAAATATACTTATTTTGACCAGGTATTTATTTGTCATTTTCTGTTTCAGGATAAATTTGCAAAAAATATAGGGCAGCAATAACTAAAAGCCTTGGGAGAATTAATTTAAATATCTCCATGGGAGAAATGTAGTTTTTTTCCTACTCCATAGTTACTTTTTCAAAGAATGACTTAATGAGTTTTACAAAGATTTCTGGTATGATAACATTCAGGTTTCAATAAGAAGGTTGTTAGTGGACTTCAATTATATGTTCTTACCAGCTTAATAGTATCCCAAATAGTCACCAATAATGCCACTTCAACTGGTCAACTTAAAACTGACATTTTGACTGAGTTAAGCCACATGTTAACTGATAGAAAATATCAGTGTCAGATAGGTGTGTCTATAAATAGTAATGCTACAGGCTATTTATGATCACTTCTGCTGTGACTGCATATCGATTACCTTCTTCATCTCTGTGATCTCAAGTAGAGTGTGTAATAAATACTTTTAATTGGGTTTACCTTTTCCAAAGAGTTATATTCTCAATTATATATATTTTTTCTGACTAAAAATACTTCAAATTTAATGAAAAAAATTTTCTGTTTCAAAAGACACAAATCAAGAAAGTGAAAAAACCTCACAGACTGTGAGAAAATATTTTCTAATCAATATCAAAGGGATGTGTATACAGAATATAGAAAGAAATATTACAACTTCATAATGAGAAAACAAGCAATCCACTTCAAAAATAGGCAAGGGATTTTTGAATAGATACTTCCCTAAAGAAGATATAATAGACAAATGACCAGTAGGCACAGGAAAAGATGCTCAACATCATTGGTCATAGAGAAAATTCAAATCAAGACTGCAGTGAGATACTACTTCACACCTACTGGAATAATTACAATCAAAAGACAGCCAATAAAAAGATTTGGTAAAAATATAGAGAAATTGGAGCCCACATACACTGCAGGTAGGAATGTAAAATGGTGGTATCACTTTGGAAATCAGTTTGGAAGTTTCTCAAAATGTTAAAGTGGAATTACCATATGACTCAGCAATTCTACTCTTAGGAATATACCCACAAGAACTGAAAAATAAAAGGAACAAAGTACTAATATATGCTACCACATGTACAGACTCCCAAGACATTAGGCTAAGTGAAAGAGACCAGGTATACATATTGAATGATTCTATTCATAGGAAATAAAGGCAGATCTTTAAAGGTATAAAGCAGATTATCAATTTTTTAGGACTGGAGTGAGAATGAGAAAAGAGTGTCTATTTGAAGTGATGCAGTATTTTCTAAAATTAGATTAATGTAATGGTTGTATAACTCTGTAAATACAATATAAATTATTAAGTCATGCACTTAAAATTAAATATTTTATGGGTTGTAATTTATATTTCAATAAAGCTGGTAAGGAAAAATGCCTGAAAAATTAAAAAAAAATACAGAAAATTTCATAGAAGAAATATAAAGTCCCCCACAATCATCCTATTTCCCCAGATTGTTACTAATACCAAATTGCTGAATTTTATGTCATTTTCCCAAAATGATTACTTCTTTCATACAGGCTTTTTGCACTTGATGTTCCTAATATTGTTATTATATTTACACATTATTTATAATGACTATATAGTATTACATCTTAGTATCTCACAATTTATTTATTTTCTTTTTTTATTGCAGTGTAACTGCAATTGCCTGATGCGTTCTTCTTGCCCATTGCACAGGTAAAGCCAACTAACTGACACTGTGGTGTTGCAGCAGAGAAACAGTTTAATAATTACAGTGTCAGCCAAGCAGGAGGACAGCAGACATTTCCCAAATCTGCCTCTCTGAAAGTTCAGAGGCTAGGGTTTTAAGAATAATTTGGCAGGCAGGGGCTAGGGAATGGGAGCTAAACATTGGTTGGGAATGAAATCGCAGGTGTGTACAAAGTGTCTTTGCTTGCTGAGTCGGTTTCTGGGTGGATGTTTCTAGCTGGTATTCAGTTCCTTGGTGTGAGTCACAGGTCTGAGTGGAGCCAGTCAGTTGCCAGAATGAAAATATCTGAAAAGTAACTCAAGGACCAATCTTAGGTTTTGACAATTGTGATGTTATCTATGAGATCAATTGGAGATGTTACAAATCTTGTAACCTCTGGCTACATGACTTGAGCAGGAAGGGATTATAGAAAAGCAAGCTAGGGAGCAATGGCTGGTTATCTTTTAACTAAACTTACATTTTAGTAGAAATCAGGCCTCTCCCATAATCCTAACCTTGTGGACTTAGTTAGTCTTACACAGGTGGCTTCAGTCTCCCAGTAAGGAGGGCATTAGTTCTGGGAAGGGACTCTTATCATCTTTGTTTTAAAGTTAACAAAGGCAGTTAGCTTGTGACATTAGAAACAAGATGGAGGCAGCTATGTCAGATTTCTCTCACTGTCAGAATTTTTGCAAAAGGTGGTTTCATAACGTATATATAGTAAAATATACACATATCAAATGTACGACCTAATGCATTTTTTTACCTGTTTACTGTGTGTGACTGCCAGACAGAGTTAAAACCCTCTGGTGGGTTCCACATGCCCCTTGCCTCATGCCCCTTGCTTGCCCAACACCAAGCACGATTCTGAACTCTGTTGTGACAGATTAGTTTTGCCTACTTTCAAACTCTATATAAACGAATTCATACAGTATATGATCATATGTCTATCTTATTTTACTCAATATCATATTTATGAGATTCATACCTGTTTTGTTAAAGTAGTAGTATTTTCTTCATTTTCGTTGCTGACTAGGATTTTATAGTATAAATTTATTACAATTCTATTATTGATAAACATTTGGAAAGATTTCCTCTAGCTTTGGCTATAGTGAGAATTCTGTTATAAACATTATTGAACATTTCTTTAGGTGGATGTATGCACTGACTTAACTACATATCCATGTGTTAGACTGTTTTTGCATTGCTATAAAGGAATACCTGATATTGGGTAATTAATAAGAAAGATTTAATTAGCTCATGGTTCTGCAGGCTGTACAGGAAGTCTGGTGCTGGCATCTGCTGGCATTCTGGTGAGGCCTCAGGAAGCTCCCAATCATGGTGGGAGGTAAAGGGAAGCAGGCATGTCATACGGCATAAGTGGGGACAAGAGAAAGAGCAAAGGAGTTCCTAGACTCTTTTAAACAACCAGATCTCATGAGAACTAACTGAGCAAGAATTAACTTGTCACCAAGGTGATGGTGCAAAACCTTTCATGATGGGATCAGCCTAATGATCCAGTCACCTCCTACCAGGCATCACCTCGAACACTGAGAATCACATTTCAACATGAGATTTGGAGGGAACAGCCAACCAAACCACATCACTCATGAAGGGAGATCTTAGCTTGCAGAATATGTATGTTTACCTTAGTAGAGCTCCAAATGGTTTTCCAAACTGTACAGTTTATTTAATTTCTGCTATATTTGTTTATTTTTTTAATTATAAATAACCCTGAAAAAAAATCCAGATTGAGCTATATAAAGGGATATTTGTTTGGACAAAAGCAATTATCTTTAAAAAGTTTGTGATAAATTTCATCAAAGTCTCCTCTAAAACGGAAGTCAGTTTTTCACTCCAATCTGTTTTGTACTTTCAGTACAGTATTAAATGAATTACACGAGACATTCAACGCTTTTCAGTAAAACAGGCTTTGTGTTTGTCCATCTACATAACTAAGAGAGAGGCTCTCTAAAAGAAAAAGATTCTTATTCAGAAGTAGAGTGTTGCAATGAGAATACTCATGCCATAGTAAACTATATGTGTTTTCAGGAAGGTGAAGGAAAACAATGGTTTTTAAAGAAAACATTGAAGAGGATTACATAATTGTTTTGAAATGGTTATCCTTGGCTACAAATACCAATAACAGGAATTATGGCAGTCTAAGGTTGGACAGGCAGTTGCTGGGCAGATGTTCTTGCAGAAGTATTTTTTTGTGCAAGGTTTTGCTGGCCTTTTTGTAAGATTGCAATTTTTGCAAAGTCTTTTCTGATAGTTTTTGTTATCAGGCATACAAGCAGGAGAATGCTTTCTGCATGGCCTTTCCTGAGCTCCATTTGTCAGGGATTTGTTTTTTTTAAAACACTAGTTGCTCCATCTTGATTCTGATAACTCTCACATGTTAGATGATTTAGCATAAGTGTAGGCTATTGTAAATTTTCTGAGCATGTTTAAGAAACTGTAGGGGACAAGGTAAAATTTCCCTTTCACCGTCTGGAGATTTGCTTGAAATCAACGGACAAAAGACAGATTAAGATGGAAAAACCCATACAAAAATTTATTTTCGTGTACACAGCATAGAGGAATCACAGGAAAATAATTATCCAATAATCCAACATGATACAGAAGTTTCTATACTCTTTCTTGTATGGGAGTTGGGAGATGGGGAATACAGATGATTCTTTGAAGGAACAGTAAGTTCTTAGGGAGTCAATGGTCTGGGGAGGTGGGAGCCAGTCATTAAGGGAAGATGAGGGATGCAGCTGCACAGGAAGAAGATTGTCTTACCATGTACATAAAGCCCCCCAGGTAATCTCTTGGTGCTACCCTCTGAAGAAGAGACAAAAGGTCTGTATGTATGAAATGATGACTCTCAATTACTTCTCTCCTCTGGTGGTTATCTTTCCTGGTAATTTGATGAGATCCAAAGGGAGGGTGTTTAAGGCAATTGCATTTCCTTTGGAAGAAAACCTTTTTGGTCAGATAAGGAAATTTCAGAGAGAGTCCTTCCTTAAACTTGGTTGGGGTAGGAACAAGACCAGGTTAAAGAGACCTTAATTCTGAGGCAGATTCTAAGACATCTCAGCATGTGCCAGTCCTTGGGTATCACTTTCTGAGCCCCAGTAGTACACTAGGCTAAGTGCTAATGTTTCAGTAGGTTAGGTGTATTAAATGCATTTTTGACTTATAATATGTTCAATTGATGATGGTTTTATTGGGATGTAACCCCATCATAAGACAAGGAGCCATCTGTATTAGAGAAGTTCTGATTTCCTGCATCCTAAATGTATTTGGCTATGAGAAATAAAAGTATAGTAATAAGCCTTCCAACTGACTGAATGGACCCACTCATGGCCAAGAAGACACCAGATAAAGCTTGAAAGCTGAGTTCCCAGCCACGATGGTATGGGAGGTCAGACAGATCTCTTTATTCCTTCTCTCTCGATAACCATGACTAGACTTTCTTCCCTAAGGGCCAAACAGAAACCAGCCCTTTTAAAAGACTCTGCTGCAGCTATCAACCAACAGACTAGTGCTGTCCCTCTCTTTTATGGTTTCAAGACTGTGAAATTGACTAGCATTTCTTCCTGATCAGAGGCCACCAATCACAGGGTGGTTCTGGCCAATCTCCATGGGCTCATGAAGCTCAATTGCACATGCAGACATTTCTCCTTACATAAATATTCATGACTCCATCTATAGATTAGTGTATTAGTCTGTTCTCACACTGCTATAAAGAAATACCTGAAACTGGGTTATTTATAAAGGAAAGAGGTTTAATTGGCTCACAGTTCTGCAGACTGTACAGGAAGCATGGCTGGAGAGGCCTCAAGAAACGTACACTAGGCAGAAGGTGAAGGGGATGAAGGTGTGGTGTCTTAAATGGCCAAAGCAGGAGGAAGACAGAGAGAAGGGGGAGGTGGTACACACTTTTGAAGAACCGGATCTCATGAGAACTCACTATCATGAAAATAGCAAAGGAAGACTCTGCCTCCGTGATCCAGTCACCTTGCACCAGCAGGCCCTTCCTCCAACATTAGGGATTACAATTTGACATGAGATTTGGGTGGGGACACAAATCCAAACCATATCACTTATTAAATATGTACATTAAGCCGTTCCACTCAGCAAAAATCTCTGTTCTCTTTGTCTTGTTCTCAAAGTGTGTTTCCAGCATCTGGTTGGCAGCTGTGCTTCCCAGCCTGTCAGAATGGCCACCTTGCAGGCTGCAATGCTTTGTGAGAAATAAAGCTCTTCTTTCCAAATTTATGAACCTCATCATTCTTCAGATGACAAAGTTATACTTTGATGAACATAGTGATTGAAAGTACAGGGTGCTAAGATATTATACACCAGGGGTAACCTAGCCTGCCGCATCAAGTGAGGTTTCACTGAAGAAGCCTTTTTCAGTTTTTAATGTGTGCATGATTTTCTTTTTTTTTTTTGGAATTTTGAATAGTGTTATGTGTTGAATTGTATCTTCCTCCAAAAAGTATGTTGGAGTCCTAATCCCAAGTACCTCAGAACGTAACTTCGTTGAGGTCTTTACAGAGGTAATCAAATTAAAATGAGGTTATTAGACTAGCCCGTAATCCAGTACAACTGGTGTTTTGGACACAAGTCTTCGTAGAGGGAAGATGACCCGAGGACACAAGGAGAAGGCCATCTACAAGCCAAGGAACACCTCAGGCTACCCGAAGCTAGGAGAGGGGCTTGTGATAGACTCTTCCACATAGCTTCCAGATGGACCCAACACTTCCAGAATCTGGATTTTGGACTTCTAGCCTTCAGAACCGCAAGATAATACATTTCTCATTTTTTGGTCAAGTGTGGTGGCTCACACCGGTAGTCTAAGCACTTTGGGAGGCCAAGGCGGGCAGATCACCTGAGGTCAGGAGTTTGAGATCAGCCTGGCCAACATAGTAAAAGCCCATCTCTACTAAAAATACAAAAATTAGCTAGGCATGGTGGCAGGTGCCTGTAATCCCAGCTACTTGAGAGGCTGAGGCAGGGAGAATTGCTTGAACCTGGGACGTGGAGGTGGCAGTGAGCTGAGATTGCATCACTGCATTCCAATCTGGGTGACAGAGTGAGACTCCATCTCAACAAATAATAATAAATTTTTAGTTTTTAAGTCACCCTTTTTGTAGTATCTTATTGTGACACCACTAGAAAACTACTGCAAATATCTCAATTTCTTGAAATCACATTGCTTTAATGAAAACTGCAATTCTTACCCTCACTACGTTTGCAAAGTTCCTAAGCAAAGGATACTTTATTTCTGTTATATAATTTGATGTTATTCCTGTTGCCTTTTAAATTTTTTCTATTTATTTTGAAATAATTTCAGACTCACAAAGCACTTGCAGACTTCTACTAGACAGATGAATTGGATATACTTTTTACTATTTTTGTCATTAAGTACAACTAAAAACTTTGGGCATTATATATGAAACATACGCAAAAAACACTGCAAGGTAGAGAAAGAAACATAAACGTTGGGAACTTGGGGCCAAGAAATGACATGGTGGTGAGTTCCTTGGATTATCTGAGCAAGTCAATAAAGGAAAGATAGTCTTTTCAGCAGGTGATGCTGGGATTGAATGTCCATATGCAAACAATTATCTAGGCACAAACTTTATACCTTTCACAAAAATTAATTCAAAACTTGATAATATACTTAAATATAAAGGCAAAACCATCAAACTTCTAGAAGAAAACATGAGTAAAAAGCATTTGACTTGGGTTTAGTGATAAATTTTAGCTACAACTCCAAAAGCCCAATTTGTGAAAGGAAAATATTGATGAATGGACTCTATTAAAACAAAAAGCCCTCCTCTGTGAAAGTCACTCTTAAGAGAACAAAAAGATAAGCCATAGACTGGGTGGGAGAAAATAGTCACCAAAAACGTATCTCATAGAAGATGTGTATCTAAAATACACAAAGAACTCTTACACTTCAATAAGAAAACAATTTAAAAAATGAGCAAAAGATCTGAATAGACACCTCACCGTAAAAGACAGACACATGGCAAATATACATATAAAAAGATAGCTAATATTGGTTGTCATTTTAAGTTAAATTGTCATATCAAGCTAAAACAATGTCATATCATCACATGCAGTAGAATGATTAATATCCAGAAAAACCGAGGGTACCAATTGCTACAGAGGAGATGGAGGAACAGGAACTCTCTATTATTGCAGATGGGTATGCAAATAGTACAGCAACTTTAGAAGTCAGTTTGGCAGTTTCCTTAAAAGCTAAGAATACTCTAAGTATACGATCTGGCAATCTCGCGCTTAGGTATTCAGTCAACTTATAAGAAAACTCTGTCCATATGAAAACTTTTATGTGAATGTTTATAGAAGTTTTATTCACAGTTGCTCTTTTCTCTCCTATTTCTCCTTTCATTTCTAACACACATTTTGATGCTTTATTGTTAGGTGTATATATTTAGGATTGTTACATGTTGGAAAACTGACTCCTTTATCATTATTTAATGATCCTCTTTATCCCTGATAAATTTCTTTTTTCCGAAGTCAGCATTTTCTGCAATTAATATAACTATTTCTGATTTATTCTGATTAGTATATGTAGCAGGGTGTACCTTACCTTATCGCTTTGCTTTTAACTCCGGAGTCTTTACATTTATAGCAGTTTCCTTCTGGACACCACATAGGGAGTATTGTTTTTGTTTGTTTGTTTCTTCTCTAACCCACTCTGAAATCTCTGACTTTTAATAGGTAGTTAAACCATTCACATCCAAAGCCATTATTGATATAGTTGGATTGGTATTGGCTGTGATTGTAACTGCTTTGTTACATTTGTTCTTTGTTTCTTTTTTTACCCTCTTTATTTCTGCCTTCTCTGGTTTTACATGGATATTTTGCAAGATTCCATCTTATTTTTTCTGAGTAGTTCAACTATTCTTCTTTCTAAATTTTCAGTGACTACCCTAGAATTTGAAAGAAATATTTAAATCTAAGTGCCTCCTCAACACTATACCGCTAATGATATTACACATATCTTACAACAATGCATTTCCAATTCTTCCCTCCCATTCTTAGGGGTGACTGACATTTCGTTTCACTGCTTCATATACTATAATCATCCAATACATTGTTACTATTATTATTTTAAAAGGGAATTATCTTTTAATTATGGATAAGAACATAAAATATTTTATCATAATTTATTCCTTCTCTAATGCTCTTTTTTTTTTTAATGTATGTCTGAGTTTCTGGCCTATATGATTTTACTTCTTTCTGGAGAACTTCTTTTAACATTTCCCTCAGGACAATTTTCCTGGTGACGAAATCCCTTGAGCTTTTGTTTATTTGAAAACCTTTCTTTTTCATTGATGAAGGATAATTTCACTGGATCTAGAAGTGAGGTTTTTTTTTTGTTTTTTTTTGTTTTTGTTTTCAGTACTTCGAATATGGCCTCTGATGAAAAATCTGCTGATTATCTCTACATTTTATTCTTTTATAACGTAGGAGTTTATCTTTTGGCTTCTTTCATGATTGTCTCCTTGTATCTGGTATTCTGCAATTTTGATATGACGTACCCAGGTGTACTTATGTTTTTGAAGTTTAGTTTGTTGGTTTTTCCTGAATTTCTTAAATCCATGGTTTGTTGCCTATCACTAATTTTGGAAAGTTCTCAGCCATTATTACTTTAACTATTTCTTCTCCTCCATTTTTATCTTTTGAAATTATTCCAAAGTTTTTTGATTTTCTGTTCTGTTTATTTTATTTTTGTCTTTTGTACTTTAGTTTGGGAGGTTTCTGTTGAGCTGTTTTCAGTGTCACAAATTTTTTCCTGGTTTATATCAAGTCTTCTTGTGAGATCATCAAAGGCATTCTTCATTTCTGTTACCTTTTTTATTTCTAGCATTTCTTTCGGTTTTCTGTTAGAGTTTCTGTCGTTCTGTTTACATCATCCATCCGTCCTTGCATGTTGAACACTTGCTCTCATTGACATAATTATTTTAAATTCTCTGATAAATTCAACATCTGTGGCATATTTGAATCTAGATTTAACACTTGTTTTGGCGTACTTTGTTCTGCTGGCTTTTTTTTTTTTGTCTTTTGGCATACCTTTCCATCTTTTTTTTTCTTTTTTTTTTTTGATGGAAAGCCAAATATCTTGTA
The DNA here is from genome assembly GCF_049354715.1 of Callithrix jacchus. NCBI lineage: Eukaryota > Metazoa > Chordata > Mammalia > Primates > Cebidae > Callithrix > Callithrix jacchus. The sequence continues at coordinate 50,336,057 of NC_133506.1, forward strand.
TTTGGTAAAAGAAACTGTGGCAAATAGGCCCACGGTACAAAGTTTTATGTTATCTTTTCTACTAGTTGAGTATTTTTTGCTGTATCTAAATATGTCAGAGACTTTAAATTCCCGTGGTTTCCTTTCTTCCTTTGTTTTTATTTTCCTTCTTTCTTGACGCTGGGAATCCTAAACACTTCCGCTCCGAGAGAGTCTGCCTCTTCCATCTCTTTTAGTTTTATGCCATTCTTGTTATATGGAGCCCTCTTGACATTGCTCCAATGCCTGCGAGAAGGGAAGGGTTCAGTAATCTTATGGTGGTGTCTCTGGGATGTGACTTCTATAGATGTGTCTTCAGGTTTCTGTTGCCTTACATGAGACCCAGAGGTTGGGGCTTGAGGGTATGTGGGTAAGTGGAAAAATCCCCTTCTCCCAGGTGAAAGAGTTAAAGCCTTTTCTCCTGTTAAAGAGGAGGCTGTAGGGGTATTTCCCTATGATTAACATTCTTCCCCTGCCAGAGTCACAGGGGATCTTTTTTAGTTCTTCATCATGAAAACTTGCGAGGGTTACTGAGGCAACATCCACAAAATTATAGGCTCCTGTCCCACTCCCTGTGCAAAACTGTGGCATGTAGAATTTTTCATTTTCAGAGTACCCCCACGCTCAGCTACCAAAAATTCATCAAAATAGCTATTTAAGTGTTTCTATCAGTTTGTGACTGCAGTGGCTTCTGCGGTAAGTAGGCAGATCCCAGCTGTGACTCTTTGGATTCATCTGTATCTGTAAATTTTGTAGTTGTGGTTTGCCCTCAGAACTCAGTTCTTTGGTTCAGTGAAGGTTGTTCATTTACAGTTTATTCAGCTTTTTCTTGCTGTAAGTGTGGAATTGATATGTTCCAAGATCTTTACAGATCTGAGAGGAAACTAGAAGTCCTTACCCAACTGATTTAACAAACATAAAAAACAAATTTCTCTAGGGTTGCCTTTTTAACCAATAGTGCTACAACAATTGGACAACCATATGCAATAAAATAAATATTCACCCAAGCCTCATATTTATACAAAAATTGACTCCAAATAGATCATGGGATTACATGTAAAATGTTACACTATAAAACTTTTGGAAAATATAGGAAAAATCTTTAGGATCGAGATCTCAGCAAAAAGTTCTTAGACTTAACACTGGAAAAGCAATCCAGAAAAAAAAGTTGATAAATTGAACCTTACCAAAATTAAAAATATTTCTCATCAAAATTACCTGTTAATTTTAGGGATGGCATTTCAGAAAGAGGGAAACTCCCTTGTCTGAAAAGATCAGACAAGTGGGAGAAAATAATTTCAAATCATATATTCAGCAAAAGAGTAGTATTAAGAGTCTAAAAACACTCAAAACTTAGTAAAAAAAAAAGAAAAGAAAACCATCCAATTAGATCACATGCAAAAGACATGAAGAGAAATTTTAATAAAGAAAATATACAGATGGCAAATAAGCATATGAAAAGATGTTCAACATTACTCCTTAGGGAAATGTAAGTTAAAACCACAATGAGATTCCACACATACAAAAATGTGGCAATACCAAATCCTGGCAAGGGTGGGGAGAATCTGGATCACTTGTACGCTGCTGAGGGAGATATAAAATGGCATAGCCACTCTAGAAAAGAGTTTGGCCACTAAAAAAAACAACTTGCAGTCAGGCATGGTGGCTCACACTTGTAATCCCAGCTCTTGGGAGGGCTGAGAAGAGAGGACCACTTGAGCCCAAGAGTTTGAGACCAGCTTAGGCAACACAGCGGGACTTTATCTCTATAAATAACAAACTTAGCCAGGTGTGGTGGTGCATGCCTGTGATCCCAGATAGTTGGGAGGCTGAGGCCAGAGGATCACTTGAACCTGGGAAGTTGAGGTTGCAGTGAGATGTGATGGTGCCACTGCACTCCAACCTGGACAATAGAGCAAGACCCCATGTCAAAAAGAAAAACAAAATAACAACAACTTGCAACTACCATATAACCCAGTTATTATACACTCAGGTATTTATCCCAGATAAATGAAGACCTGTTTATTGCAAAAACCTGTACACTTATGTTCATAGCAGCTTATTCATAACAGCTCCAAACTGGAAGCACCCAAATGTTCTTCAATGGAGGAATAATCTAAGAAACTCTGGTTCATCCATTAATCTATATTATGGAATACTACTCAGCAATAAAAGGGAACAAATTATTGATACCAACTACAGCCTGGATGAACCACTGGAGAATTATGCTAAGTGGAAAAAGCTCTTACAAACTGTGTAATTTAATTTATGTAAGATTATTGAAATGAGCAAAGTAGACATGGAGAACAGCTTAGTGACTGACAGGTTTAAAGAGGAACTGAGTGAAGAGGGGTGTGGCTGCACAAGGGCACCGAGGGATCCCTTGTCGATGGAAGTGCACAGTCTCTTGGCTGTATCATTGTCAATATCCTGGTTATGATACTGTAATATAGTTTTGCAAGATACTACCATTGTGGAAAACTGAGTCAAGTGTGCAAGAGACATCTCTGCTATTATTTCTTGCAATTGCTTGTGACTCTACAATTTTCTTGAAATTTTAATTAAAAAAAGCTGCAGACCTCAAACTTTTTATCTGATTGTGATAGCTCATATTGAATAGAGGAATATAGGTAAAAATGGAGAGAGAATTTTCAAACCTGTGGAATAACCGTATAAACAGTGAAGACCCTGTTTTACTCCAAAGATGAACCCAGTGTTTGAGTTTACATGGGACATTTTGGGAAATATCCCCTACCACTCTTATCTGGTTGATTACACTGGTAAAAAAAAAAAGGCTAAAGGTTAAAATATTAAAAACAAGCCAATGACAAAAGAAAAAAAAGCTGCAAAAACAGAGCAAAGAATTCCCATATACTCTTTGCCTAGATTTCCTAAATATTAACATTTTATAGATCTTCTTGCTTGGTAATCTATCCCCATCCCCATAGTGTGTATGTGTGTGTACACACATATATTTATTTATTCTATTTTTTCAAATGTTTGAGAGTAAATTGCAAACATGATGCCTCTTCACTTATCAGTATTTCAGTATATATTTTCTATAAAATGAGGATGTTCTCTTATATAACCAGAGTATACATTATGGAATCAAGAAGTTAATAATAGCAATACTGTTATCTAATCTGCAGACATTTTCAGATTCTTCCATTTTTTTTCATTAATGCCCTCTCTTGGTCCAGGATTCAATCTAGAATTCTGCTCTGCATTTATTCGTCCTGTGTTTTTAATCCCCTTTAATCTGGAAGAGTTCTTCCATCTTTCTTTGTCTTTCCTGTCTTTGCTCTTTATAGTGAGTCCTGGGTTTAGACCATCCCTTCCTTTGGGTTTGATGCACGTTTGGGGCAAGGATTGTGCAGAGGCCATGCTGTGTCCCTCTTGGTGTGTGCTCTCAGGAAGCTTGGGCACTTGATTAAAGAGGAGCATGTTAGCCACTGTAGTGTAAAGTTTCTATTTTTCCCATTTTAATAAGTATGTATTTTGTGGGCAGATATCTTGATACCACATGTATATCCAGAATGTCAACTTTGAAATGAACAGTGATGGTTAGTTATGAGAATAGTGTTTTGGGGGTAAACATAGCATTTCAGAAGGAAGGAAACTGTAGGAAATCCCCAAGGCTGAGAATCTAGAATTTGAAAAGAGGGAAAAATTTTAGTCTCACATGGCCCTGGAGGGGAGAGAGAGAGAAGACAAACTGAGCTGGAGGGCTTGGCAGGCTTTTAGGATATGCTGAAAACTGAGGGCTAACACAGTTAGACTTACCAAACTTAACCTGCCTTGCTTGTTTTTTACTTGCTTGCTTTTAGTCGATTAAAAAACCCATATAGGTAAAGGCCATGTAGCTAAACACTATATAATTATATTCCCACCAGTCTCCTTATAGATAATATCTTTGATGTATGGGTCACCTTGGTAATAGTTGACTAAGTTTTTCAGGAATTTGTGGTTAGCTCTTGTCCAGTTCAAGCCAGTTGAGACCACTGACCCTTCAACTGGTCCTGTGTGAGCATCCAGTGGGTGACCTTTTGATGTCAGAGGGCCAAAACTCCACCCTTAGATTATAATAATGTCACCATTTTGTGAACTTGCATCCTATGAAAAGGCAGGAAGTTTGACTATGCTTACACAGGTCACTGAGTACGTCACTTTTCCTTAACCCCAGCCGTCTTTCCCCAAGCCTCAGACCACTCTGGTTTTTTAGTCCATAATGTTTTGAAATCTTATATTCAAGGAGGCAGTGTTGAGGACTGTTTTCCTGGCTCCTTGCTTGGTTGCCTTGTAAGGAAACCCTTTCTCTGCCGCAAAACTCATCTTCTCAGTGATTGGCTCACTGCATGATGGGAAAACTGGCCTGGTTCAGTAAAATGCTGAGTGTTTTTAACATTTTAAACTTTAATTCCAATGCAGTTGGACACCCTTAAAAGTTTTTAAACAGAAGAGTGATCAAATCAGATATGTGTTGTAGAAAGATCATTCTGATTTTATTAGAAATAGATTAGAAGTATGACAAAGGACTTATACTTTATATCCAATCATTTTATCTATCTGTAATTTATTTTGGCAAATGGTGTGATATAGATATTCAACTCTTTTAGTCTATAGATGAGAACACTTAATTAAAAAATAGCCTATTTTGCTTTGATTTACATTACAAAAAAACCCACACACTAATTCCTCAAATATAGGTGTTAAGTAACTACTGTAATTCAGGAACCCTTCCAGAAATTGGAATAGAAAGTAAATAGACAAAAGTCCCTGCCATTATGAATTCTCTGTGACCTGTAATAATTATTTTAGAATAATTATCTAATTATTCTAAAATTATTTAGATAATTATTTTAGAATGATAATTCATTAGATAAATTAATTTAATAAAAATTAGATAATTTTTCCCAGGATTTACCTCTGCATGCAATTGTATGTATGTATTCATGAATATCTTTTCATAGTTTAAAAAAATCCCGTAATTCCACAATGCAGAAAATACTATCAAAAACTTCGATATATATCATTGCAAACGTCAATGGAGCTTAAATTTTTCCTTTGAAATGGTGTAATAATTTTATTTTATTTTTGTAAACTTTTTTCCTCAATTTATCTTGAATATCTTGCCAGACTCTTAACTGTTATCATATAATTTTGATTTGCTCAATAGCATTCCCTTGTATTACTATACCATAAATTATTTAACCAATCCCACAGTCTGTCTAAAAGGGAGTGATTAAATTGATGGAAGTAAATTGTTCTGCACAATAACGAAAGCAATTTTTTTTCCCTTGGTAGCCCTAGAGTAACAGATATGGGGCAGTTATTGAAAGTCAATTCAGTCGGGAGCGGTGCACTTTGGGAGGCCAAGGCCAGCAGATCACCCGAGGTCAGGAGTTCAAGACCAGCCTGCCCAACATGGTGAAAACCCATCTCTACTAAAAATACAAACAAACAAAAAAAAATGAGCTGGGTGTGGTGGCGGGTGCCTGTAATCCCAGCTACTTGGGAGGCTGAGGCAGGAGAATTAAGTACTTAAGTGCAGGAGGTGCAGGTTGCAGAGAGTTGAGATTGCGCCAACTGCACTCTAGCCTGGGCAACCAGAGCAAAATTCCTTCTCAAAAAAAAAAAAAGTCAATTCACCTACTGGTCTATTCACTGAAAGTGGGGGCTCTGTAGATGACAATATAAGAAGAAATGACTTGATATGAAAGGAGATTTTTCTAGAAGTAGGGTGGCATTGTGACCCAAGAAGAGAGATGACTGCTGGGGCTACTGTGTGGATCACCAGTAAATTGTAGTAGATTTGGTAACTGGTGTTTAGTTTCACACTGTTCTATTGCCTCAAAAAATCTCCAAAGTATTGAGTGAAAAATAAAATTTCTGCAAAGAGATGTGAACCAAAGGCTCAAGTTATATAATTTTAGTTAAAAGAAAAAGGACAAGCTACATTTTGGAGCATATAATTATTTTCTCTAACCTAATTACTAGAAGAGGTAATTTGCAAAATCAAAGACAATGCATTCTCTTGTCCATGTAGAGTCACCGTATCATAGTGGTCAGGAGTTTGTGTTTTAAATCAGAAAGGCCTAGGTTAGAATTTTGGTTCTGCCACTTGCATGCTGGGCAGTTTGGTACCTGGGTTTCTTTTTGAGAATATATTTTTCTTGCATAGAAGCATGAGAATAACATGAGAATCTAGCAGGCAGGGCTGTGATGAGGGCCAAATGATGCCTATGATGTACTGGGCACAGTGCTTGGCATATCAGCTAAAAGGTGTTGGGCTTACATGGCAAAGATGGTGGTGGTGATGACGAAACACACACTGGCTGAAAGCTTTTGATACATACCAGCCAGTTGCTCTTTGTAGAGTTTGTATCAAGCTGTATTTCCACCCTGGCATTTAAGCAGTCATTCTTTTGCATTCACATGGGAATGATAGTGTGTAAATCATGAGTAATTTGGATTAAGTGTAATGTTTCTATTCAGTGACTGTTTTCCTTTTCTTTTTTTGCCTTTCTATAAAATAACTATTTCATCCAAAGTTGATTTAAAAATAATAAAGTTTTATCTAATTCAATTATACTGCTAAAATCACTTTGCTGAAACTAAATTCTATTAACTCTATGAGTTTGAACTTTCTTTGGCCAAGACATTTTCTGGCAACATTGCCCTATGTTTTGGTAAATGTCTAGTTTTATTTAGGTAATATATGCTGTAGAGAAATCTTAGATTTCGCATAGTTTTCTGTCTGTTGCAATTCTCAGCCCCTAGAAGATGTCTTGTGATCTTGCCTTACTGCTCACTGAAGTTGTCTTCTATGAAAGGAAGCTCACATCCTCCTATTAAAGAATGTCCAGCCTGCCACACATTTTGTAGCATTTTTCTTTTTCACAGGATGGGAGATTGCAAGTGGGCCCTCTATGACTTTATCTAACTGGGCCCCTCTGACCTCTGTGTGGTTTTGATTTGCATTTCTCTAATGACCAGTGATGATGAGCATTTTTTCATATGTTTCTTGGCCACATAAATGTCTTCTTTTGAAATGTGCCTGTTCATATCCTTTGCCTACTTTTTGATGGGGTTGTTTCTTCTGGTAAATTTGTTTAAGTTCTTTGTAGATCCTAGATATTAGCCCTTTGACCTATGGGTAGCTTGCAAAATTTTTTCCCATTCTGTTGGTTGCTGGTTCACTCTAATGATTGTCTCTTTTGCTGTGCAGAAGCTTTTAAGTTTAATTAGATCCCATGTCTCTATTTTGGCTTTTGTTGCCATTGGTTTTGGTGTTTTAGTCATGAAGTCCTTGCCTATGCCTATGCCCTCAATGGTATTGCCTACATTTTCTTCTAGGGTTTTTATGGTGTTAGGTCTTATATTTAAAACTTTAATCCATCTGGAGTTAATTTTTGTATAAGGTGTAAGGAATGGGCCGAGTTTCAGCTTTCTGCACATGGTTAGCCAGTTTTCCCAACATCATTTATTAAACAGGGAATCCTTTCCCCATTACTTGTTTTTGTCAGGTTTGTCAAAGTTCAGAGGTATCATTAACTGCTTCCTTCTCTTCTTGCTTTAATAGTCTACTACATTTGGCTTTCCCATATTACATATGTCACAGAGAATAGCTGTCAGTTCTTCAGGGATAGGACTTATGTGAAAATTCATCTTTGTATGAACAGCATCTAATACCGATATTGGGTATGAGTCAAACTATATTTATTGCAATAAACTGTTACATTGCTTTTAAATTATTTTGATTTTGTCTTTCCCACTGAACTAGGAACAACTTTATGATTAGACTCTTGTATTAGTAATTTTTGTATCTTCTCCCTCACATGAGTTTCCATCATAGAAGTTTGAGTTAGATATTTGTCTTATATAATAATTAATGAAGGGCTATGCAAAGTAAGCCCCTTAACTAGAAACTTCTCTTTTGGGGTCATATACCCAATTGACCTTTTAAAGAGTTAAAATTGGTGGCAGAATTATTTGTTGTGTTTTGGTATTATTTATCTTTTTTAAAGTTCTGTTTCTTTTAAAATTTTTGACTTTTAGTCTCAGGGGTATATGAGCAGGCTTGTTATATAGGTAAACTTGTGTCATGGGGGTTAGATTGTTTCAGCACATGGGTACTAAGCATAGTACCCAATAGCTATTTTATCTGCTCCTCTCCCTCCTCCCACTCTCTACCCTTGAGAACAAAAAACACTCCAGTGTTTCTTGTTCTCTCTTTGTGTTCATTTTTTTTCCCCCACATAATACCTGCTCTACTAGCCAATATCTGGTCCCTTAGAATCTACTATTCTTGAGCTAGTTCTCTGTGTTATGGCATGTTCTTCATTTATTTAAAATGAACACACACACACACAAACGCACGGGTGCTAAGCAATGTCAATGCATTAATTATAACCAAATTATTTCACATTCGTGTGAATCAGTTGCAGATACCTAAGTTTAACTTGTTTCCAGCAGGATGGGGATAAGCAGGAAAACAATTCCAAAGTGCTTCTTATGGATATAAATTTAGGATGAGGGACCACGTGCAGCAAAAGGACAGTGTGTATCTAGCAGAAGAAGAGGTGATGTTAAAAAGGGAAGGACACTTTTTAGAATTGAAAATTGGTGTCTATAGTTGATATTTATTCATGTTGGTTTATACAAAACACTTATTAGAAGTACAATAATTCTCAGGTGAATGAGATTTTAAGACTGCCATTGTATTCATTTATGTTAAGAGTATGCCAGACACTGTTCTTGGTTTTTCACAAATTATCTCATTGTACACTTACAATACCCCTAGGAGGAGTATCTTTTATTATGCCCATTACAGATGGGAAGACAGAAGTGCAGGGAGGTAAAAGGTTTTCCAAGTGTCACACAGACAGTGGGTAGTGAAGCTGGATTTCAATCCAGCCAGTCTGGCTCCAGTGCCTGAGCTCTTAGCCATTACTCTATGAGGTCATATGTATCGGATGGATGAAACAGTCAGGGCTTAGGTTAGGGAGCCTCTGATAAAATAATGCTTCTAGCCAACCTTCTCAGATTTGCAATGAAGCCTCTTTTTATTTTATTGTATATTTTTTGTATAAAAATGAACAGAAAAAGTATCTAAATGTATTTATCAACTGCCAGGGACTATGTAGTTTAGCTTGCTTTTGATGGCAAATATGAAAGTATCCATTCAATTCATTTTAAGCCAAAAAAGAAAGAAATTGACTAGATCACACAACTCAATAGAACAGGACAGATCTAGCTTCAGGTAAGACTGGAAGCAGGGACTCAAACTGTCAGAAGGTGCTGCTTCTCTTCCTCCGTTGCTCAACTCTGTATCTTCTCTGTTAACTTCATTCCCAGACAAGCTATCCTTTTTTATGTGCACCAGAGCTGTCAGAACAGTCTGGGGCTGAATCCTTCTAAGATCAAATTAGGTGGAGAAGAATGAAGATCTCTTTTCCAATATTTCTCTAAAAAAGCCTCAGTGTCCACTTTGATTGGTCCAAAAAGGTAACACGCCCATTCCTGAACGCTCTCAGGGCAAGTGGTTGGGCTGATTGGTTCAGTCCTAGGATTGAGAATGGATTTCTCCTCTCTATCATGCACAGTGAAAATGGGCAGTGGAAAGATGTCCTTAAAAATCCATGCATGTCTAGGAAAAGACATGAATGCTGCAGAGACAAGTTGTAGGTATCCATTGCAAATTCTGAATTTAATCTCGGTGGCAGCATACTCCGGCTGCTTTTTAAACTTTTCCATCCTATTTGATGAGTAGAACTTCATCATGAAATGTCATTATTCTAGTGAGCAATATTTAGGCCTGCAAGATTAATAAACCCATGGATTGATTTGAGGACAGGTTGGAGAGATAAATTAATGCAGTTCTTCAGTGTGACACCTGTAGATTGTTTTTCTCATCCTCCTACAGCAGAGAATACAGAACTGAGGTTGTGACTGAGACAGGCAATGCTACATCAGTTAAGATTGCCAGTGAATTATGGAGGACAGATACAATGTACCTTGGCCGAACAGGTGAATCACTTTTTCACCTTGGGAGCCAGAGCAGTAAAAAGAAATACTTCTGAGATATATGAAATTCATGAATAACCTATGTTCATCTGGATGACACCCTCTTCCTACTCCCATTTGTAATCATTATATTTTAGTCTTTCTGACTTTAGTGGTTCGCATACTTTTGTTCTTCAAAGTTCACTTAGGTGTATCTGTTTATTCAAATGCAAATCATTATGGGATAGAATGATACTGGTAGGATTCATCTTTCTCCTTTGCAACAGTGTTAGTCCTAAATTAGAGCTGGGGGAGAAAAGAGAGGACAGTCTCCTTAAGGAAGTACATCATTTGTCAGGAGTAAAGGTGAACATCTTTCAACTGAAGCACACAGTGACTTTAGGAGCACGTATTTTGTAACTTTTGTTTTGAAGAACATATCAGATGACATGAACAGGGACTAGAATTGGGAAGAAGCCCAAGTCTCTCCTTTTTTTTTTTCTTAGATGGAATCTTGCTCTTGTTGCCCAGGTTGGAATGCAGTGGCACAGTCTCAGCTCACTGTAAGCTTCGCCTCCCAGGTTCAAGTGATTCTCCTGCCTCAGCCTCCCAAGTAGCTGGTATTACAGGTGCCTGCTACCATGCCTGGCTAATCTTTGTATTTTTAGTAGAGACAGGGTTTTACCATGTTGGCCAGGCTGGTTTTGAACTCCTGACCTCGTGATCTGCCCACCTTGGCCTCCCAAAGTGCTGAGATTACAGGCATAAGCCACTGCACCCAGTCGCCTCTCCCTTTAAAAAGAAAAGGAAAGAAAAAAGAGAGGAAAGATGGGTGTTACTTACAGCAAAACACAATCTTAAAACACAACCTGGGACATACCTTGCTTATATCATAACCTAATAATACAGGACACCTACTGTTAGTAGAAAGGCCTATTCTCTCAGGGGAAAAAAAAAGTGCAGGAAAATCAAATCTTTGCCAAGAAGCAAAGTTAGGCAAAGTGGGCAGGAAGAGAGGGGAGGGGGCCGTGTTGTGTTTGGTAAGAGTTGGCTCTGGTATTGAACTGCTTCTGTTTGAATCACTCATGATCTGGAGAATACTGGGCAAGTTACTTGTTCTCTTTGGGGGCTGGTGGCCCCATCTGTAAAATGGGTATAACCTTTTGTAGTGGAAGTTCAATGGAGTAATATGTAAATAAAGCTTTTATTTCAGTGCCTAAAACATAGTTGATGTTTATTAAATGTTTTCTATTATATTATTTATTTGACATGAATATTCTGTGCCAAATATTGTGCTAAAAACCATACTGGCGTTATTTCATTAAAATACATTCATGTGGCAGATATTATTAATCTCCCAATTTTCCAGATAAGTGACCAGTGGCTAGGAGAAAATCATTTTCTAAAGGCATGTAACTTGTGAGTTATAGAGCAGCCAGAATTAAACTCAACTTTCTTTGATTAGAGATCTTCTGGAAATTTTAACATTAAGAAAAGAGCTTGGAAATCTTGACTGTGGTAGGCTGTGCCATGATCACTGTCGAATTCTTTATTTGAACACCAGTTTTCTACTATGAACTGAGAGAGATGGCAAGAAATAAAGAATTGGTACTTTCTTAGGCTGGGTAAATGAGAGGATTGTGTAAATCACAATAGACAAAACCTAGGAATTACTGGCATTTTAAAGAAACTTGTGCTTACTTGAAAGGGTAATTAATAGCTTAATGAAGCTATTAACTACTAAATGCTCATAATCATTCTGTGCTTAATACTTTATTATGTAGGGAAAAAAATAATACAACCAGCACTATCGAAAAGTATAGACAAGTTATGATATAGCTCAGCTCTTGTCAAATCCCCCTCCCAAACTCTATAGCTAAAAAAAAAAATGTGTTATCTCAAGGTGGGAGCTAGAGCAGGATGCCAACAGCTCAACACATAAGAAGATGCTAGCTTTCAAGACTGTGAAAGTACTAGAATCTGTAGAATCTGTGTTCATTATTTTTGTGTGTCAATTGCATTTTTTTAATTGCATCCTAGGTTTTGGGGTACATGTGAAGAACATGCAAGATTGTTGCATAGGTACACACATGGCAGCGTGATTTGCTGCCTTCCTGCCCTTCACCTATATATGGCATTTCTCTTCATGCTATCTCTCCTCAACTCCCCAGGCCCCACTGTCCCTCCCCATTTCCCCACAACAGACCCCAGTGTGTGATGCTCCCCTCCCTGTGTCCATGTGTTCTCATTGTTCAACACCCACCTATAAGTGAGAACATGCAGTGTTTGATTTTCTGTTCTGTGTCAGTTTGCTGAGAATGATGGTTTCTAGGTTCATCCATTTCCCCACAAAGGACATGAACTCATCATTTTTGATGGCTGCATAGTATTCCATGGTGTATATGTGTCACATTTTCCCTGTCCAGTCTATCATCGATGGGCATTTGGGTTGGTTCCAGGTCTTTGCTATTGTATACGGTGCTGCAATGAACATTCGTGTGCATGTGTCCTTATAGTAGAATGATTTATAGTCCTTTGGATATATACCCAGTAATGGGATTGCTGGGTCAAATGGAATTTCTATTTCTAGGTCCTTGAGGAATCGCCACACTGTTTTCCACAATGGTTGAACTAATTTACACTCCCACCAACAGTGTAAAAGTGTTCCTATTTCTCCACATTCTCTCCAGCATCTGTTGTCTCCATGTGTTCATTTTCTGTTGCAGCATAACAAGCTGCAGCAAGCTGAGTGGTTTAAAATCATACATACAGCTCGGCATGGTGGCTCACATCTGTAATCCCAGCACTTTGGGAGTCTGAGCTGGCGGATCACTTGAGGTCAAGAGTTTGATACCAGCCTGGCCAACAGGGTGAAACCCCATTTCTACCAAAAATACAAAAATTAGCCTGGCATGCAGGTGTGTGCCTATAGTCTCAGCTACTCGGGAGGCTGAGGCAGGAGAATTGCTTGAGCCTGGAAGGTGGAGTTCATGCCACTTCCCTCCAGCCTGGGCAACAGTGTGAGAGTTCATCCTCTCCAAAATAATAATAATAATAATATAAAATTATACATACTTATCACCCCATAGTTTCCATGGGTCAATCGTTCTAACACAACTTAACTGGATACTTTGTAAGGCTGCAGTCGAGGTGTCTGAAGCTCTGGATTCATCTGGAAGCTCAGCTATGGAAGGGTCCACTTCCAATTTCACACCATTGGCAGAATTCATCTCCTTGCATTCATAGTACTAAGAGTTTCAGTTTCTTGTTGGTTGTCATCTGGAGGTCACTGTGAGTGCCTCGAGGCCTCTCGTAGTTCCTTGTCATGTGGGATTCTCAGCCATGGTTGTGTGCTTTCTCAAGGCCAGAATAGGAATGAAGAAATCCAGCAAAATGGGTGCTGCCATCTTACGTAACATAATCTTGGCCAGGCACGGTGGTTCACCCCTGTAAGGGGAGGCTGAGGCAGGCAGATCACTTGTTGTCAGGAGTTTGAGACTGGCCTGGCAAACGTGGTAAAACCTCATCTTTATAAAAATACAAAAGTCAGCTGGGGATTGCCACACGTGCCTATAATCCCAGCTACTTGGGAGAATTGCTTGAACCTGGAAGCGGGAGGTTGCTGTGAGTCAAGATCACTCCACTGCACTCCAGCCTGGGCAACAGAGTGAGACTCCATCTCAAAAAAAAAAAAAAAAGCCACAAACAAAAACATAATCTCATCATTACATTAGTAGAGGTGGTTGTATCCTTTTAATTTTTTAGGTGAATAAAATGATTTTAGTGAATCACAAGCCAGTGTCACCTACAAATAGTCTACGACTATAGGCTACAAATAGTCATAAGTGAGAAGGAGGCAAAGAATGTAAATCAATAAATATTTCATGCACTGGAGTTCTCAAGTGCAATAAGGTATCAAGGGTGTCTTTAGAAGTCTCCAACCACAAGCCACATGAGACTCCATTTACAATGAATAAAGAAATGTATTTTTCAAACAGTAAATCCCAAGTGGGAGCAGCACCAAGCTTGTCTAGTTTAGAGGCTCAGTGGTGCTCACAAGAAGCCAGGTCCTTTCTGTCTGCTGAGTCATCCTTGGCATGCCTCTTCCCTCATGGTCACACCATGGCTGCCGTAGCTCTTGAACGAACATCATTGTTTAGAAGCAGAAAGGAGGGCCTGCTTCTCCCTTGCATGTTTCTTTCTCTTTCTTAAGAGCTAAGAAACATTTCCAAGAAGCGCTGGCAGTGGACTTTCACTCTATCTCATTTACCAGAGCTGAGTCATAGACTACATCTCAGGCCAGTCAAGGAAGGGGGATAAAATTGTCATAATTGGTTCAAATGAACCAATGCTTATCCCTGAAATTCTGGCTGGAGTCACTTTCTTAGAACTCAAAAGACAAAGATAAACAAAATTAGAGCGCTGGTGGCAGGGAAGTGTGTGGGAGCACATTCATATGTTTGGATCTGCATGTGTGTGTGTGCATATGTGTATGTGGGTGTGCATGCAGGTGTGTGTAGAAGGGAAGGGTTTGAGCTGGGAAACAGCTATTCTGCATCTATATATTTTATATGTGAAAGGATCTCCTCTCCCCAAAAGGTTTGCAGAGTCAGAAACTTAGGTTAAATGACTAAGACACAGACTAGCTATCTGATTAGTGCCTTGACCTGCCTGAAACTTGCAAAATGAGGTTAGTAATATTACCCACTCTCTCAGATTTTTGTGTGATTTAAATGCAACGTGTTTGTCTCCATGTCTGTCACTTATTAAGTGTTCAATAAATGATGCTATATGAAGATGGGAAGATGAGAATTATCCTAATTATGTTCTACCTTGAGTTTTGTAATAGAGTACACCTTAGAGTACTTTCAACTTTGCTCCAATGGAATGAATACAATAATAAATTAAGATTCTTTAGCAACTTTCTCAGTCATCCATTATGCCGGAACTCTCTTTTAACGCAAAAAGCACATCTGCAGAGTTAAATTCTTGGACATGGTGGCATTTCTTCCCCATTTAAGGCTTTCATAGAACTTTTCCAAATCTCCAATATAAGTTCAACACAAATACTCCTTCACCAATATCAGGATCGTTTTTTACTTTTATATGTACTATTTCTCCCTTGACAGTCTCATCTCCCAAATCGAGTGCCATGGGCAATTGTTTGTTTACGACACCTCTACGTCTTCCTTTCTCTCTCACTTCTTGCCCCGGAAAGATCATAAAATATTTGACTGTGGTGGGTGGTTAAAGTGCTTTAAAGGGAGTTCATGAAGTTTAATTAAAAGCATTGGAAAACTCTTATCTGCTTGATATTTGTATGGGATAATAGAGAGATTATATTTGAACGACTGCTGAGCGTTAAAAAATATATAGCAAGAAAAAAAAAAGGCAAAAGAGCTCTATCAGCCATAGAGCAAGCAGTCAGCAGGGACTTGCATGAGATGCTAAAAATAATGACCCATTAGTGAATCAACACTTTCAGAAAGTCAAAATGGGATGGGGACCCTTAAGGGAGGGCAGTTATGACTGAATGGAAGCTGAGCTTGGATAAGGAGGCCAGTGGAAATTCTATAGAAATGAACCAAGCTTTTTGGTCAGAACTTTTGCAGCGTATGTGACAAAAACCTGACTCAAAGAGGATTGAGCAAAGAAAATGCATTGACTCTTATCTACATGATTGGGTTAAGGGATCTAAATGAGCACGCCGTCTGGTTCCTGTTTTCTCTCCCTTCCTTGTCTTCTCTCACGGTGGCTTTATTCTCAGGCAGCTGTTCCTCAAGGTGGTGGTTGACTCTCTTCTTCTTCAACTGATCCCTTCAGCAGCCTGAGGGGGGAAAAAAGCAAAGTCCTTTAGTCCTTTTTTCCCCCTCAATTAATGTTTTTAATGTTTGCCAATTACGACAGCTTAAAATCGTCACATATCTATCAATAAATCTAATAAAACATGTAAGACCTCATTAATGCAAAATGGCATATTATTATTGAAAGAGATTAAAATATAAATAAATAGAAGGCTAGACCACATTCATGGATTGGAAGACTTAAGACTTGCAGAGATGTCAGTTCTTTCCAAAGTAATCTTCAGATTCAATGCAATTCTTTTCAGAGTACTAGCATTATTTATTTACTTATTTTAGAAACTGACAGGCTAATTTCCAGAAAGCATGGGAATACAGAGGGCCAAAAAGAGTAAAGACAGTCTTGAAGAAGAAAAAGAAAGCTGGAAAATGTACATCAGAAGAATCAAGATTTACTATACATTTATAGTACTAGGATAGTATAGAGTTCTTTTATTTTGAGTTTTACTTGTTTGTATGGTTCTAAAGGCTGGGCGCTCCTAGACAGAGTGTGGAAAGCACTTGAGGTCCCAGTGCACATCTACCAGTGTGGGTCGGGGGTGTCATCTTTGTATGTGAAGGACAGGACATGGACCCATTCTTTCTGGTAAGCCAGAGAGCTGCTTTGTTCTGTGAACCTGATGTCATATCTTGCTGGTTGGTTATAGCAGGAAGCCATCTGATAGTCTAGCCAGCAGTGACATGGATACGGCACTGTATCCAATGAGAAACTTTAAAATTGCCATAGGGTATTGACCCTAGAGGCTGCATTTGCTGTCAATTTTGTGTGTTGGCATTGCATAAACTAGGCAATGTATTTATGCTTACCAATTTCCTTGTTCAAATAGCTTTTCATTATAACAAAAGAATAAATCTTAGGTATTGAAAATTTAGAAAATGCAGATGGGAAAAAGGACATAAAAAGCAGTTAATTCTAACACTCAGAAATCAGAGCAGACTTACCCAACAGACACAGAAAACACAGTGCCCAAGGCTTATAGAATTTTTGTTTTGTTTTTACTTTTTAAAAAACTTTTACTTTAGGTCCAGGGGTACATGTGCAGATGTGTTATTATAGGGAAGCTCCTGTCATGGGGGTTTGTTATACAGACCATTTCATCACTCAGGTACTAAGCATAGTACCCAATAATTATTTTTTCTAATCCTTGAGAGAGAGATTCTTTATCTTAGTTAATTCAGGCTGCTATAATAGAACACCATAGACTGGGTGGCTTCAACAGTGTATGTTTATTTCTTATAGTTCTAGAGGCTGGAAAGTGCAGGATCAAGGTACCCATTGGTTTGGCTCCTGGTAAGGGTCTTCTTCCTGGTGTGCAGATGATTTGGTGCTATATCTTCTCATGATCAACAGAGAAAAAGCTCTGGTCTTTTCTTCTAGTTAAGGGCACTTGTCCCACCATGGGGCTCTACCCTTAACGCCTCATGGAAATGTAAGGGTCCACTTCCAAACATCATCACCCTGGAGATTAGGAATTCATCGTATACATTTTGGATGAGTACAAACATGTATTCTGTAACACTCTTACTCATATAGATTCATAAGCATCTAGCGGCGGGGTCTCTGGGTGTGAGGCTGTGGTCAGGTGAGGGAAAGAGAGAAGAGAAAGTGGAAGATGATAAGCTCTCAAGTCTTTAGCCAGGATTGGGACTAAGGTCTGAGCCTTGTGGAATGAGAGAGCTTAAAGTTAAGGTTGCCAGGGCTGCTTTTCCTGGGAGCCCGGCTTATGTTTGGCATAGACAGCAGTTCTCAGGCCCTGGTGACTGAGGGATTCATAGACTTGTGATGAGAAGTTTCTCCCATTTCTCATTTCTGTGAAGAGGCCAGTGAGATTCTGTCCCAGGGATCACTGTAGGAAGCCAGACTGGTTTACCCCTTCAGATGCTCTGCAGCTCCAGGAGATGCCACAGTGAGCACAGAATAGCATTCTCAGGGAGGAAGTTCTCCTTCAAGTGACTATGGGTTAGAGACTGCACGAGTTTTCCGTGTTGCATAAGTCACCACACCCTTAGCAGTTTAACATAACACTCATTTATTATCTCACGGTTCTGCCAGTCAGAAGTCCAGGAGGTTACAGAGGACGAGTAATCTCCATAGGTGCTTAGTGGGAATGGACCCCTGTAATGAAAGATAGATTAGCAAGAGAAAAACAGAATTTACGGACATGTGTATTTCACACATATAGGAGACACCCAGGGAATGAGTAGTTATCCAAGAGCTGGCCTTTAATTTTAATGTATTCAGCATCTTCAGTGAAAAAATAGAAGCTTTTTAGAGAAATGACAAGACAAAAGACAGTAATTTGAGTCTCTAGTGGTAGCAACTTGGGAGAAGGCGGATAAATAGCAGATAAGGCAAGTTAGTAAAGTTTCTTAATGTAGATTTCTCTGAGAAATCTCCAGACCACTAAGGGTCCAAAGTTGTTCTCTTCCTGTGGCCTTGCTCCTCTTTGAGACCCCTCCTGCCACCATCTGTAAAATCTCGGATTCTAAAGCTTACCTGACTAAGTCAGGCCCACCTGGATTCTTCCCAATGTTGAAGTCAACTATGCCATATGTGTAATGTAACCTCATCACAGAGATATACAGTATATTCAGCCAAGAGATCATGCAGGCCTTGAAGACCAAGGAGTTGAGAAATCTTAGTGGATGTTTTAGAACTCTGTCAACCTCCGTGACACCAGCAAAGAGACTGATATAGAAGAACCTTAGACGACAAACTCCAAACTTAGATGAAACACTTCTAAGGGCACCTTAGTATTTGTGAACATGTGAGAAAGGGCGGAGGTGGAAGTCCACCAAGGTTCTAATTCTACTTTAATGTGGGTAGCTAATGTTAGTGACAAGTGGCATCGCACTGTGCCAGTTGTTCTGGAAACCAGAGGTTGCTAAGGTTCAAAACCCAATTCTATCATTAACTAGCCTGCTACGTTGGGTCAGTTACTAACTTTTGTGCCTCATGTAAAGATTCCCCAAGATCAGATACTGAAAAGATTCACAGGTCATATTTCTGTAAAGCTTTTCCTCAAAGTCAAATGGTATAGTGCAGCAAGAGAGAATACAGGCAAGCACTGTGGTCCATGAGACATCGAGGCACAAGCTCTCAGTGCCCTCTCTCCAGGTCAAGTCACCAAGACCTGTGTGTAGAATCTTGGTTTGGAAGAGCTCAAAGCAGAAATTCCCAGTGAGGTTTTAAGTCAAGCCAGCTTAACTCATTTGGCTAGCTGCAAAGCACCAGGGAAAAACTGGCTTTAAAAATTGCAACTCAAATTTCTGATTTTAAGTTAAACATCCCAAAGCCCACTGCCCCTATCTTGGCCAAGAAGCAAAGCCAGACATCCATGTACCCTAGAGAGAAAGGTTAGAACTTTTCTCATCCAGCCATAAATCAATGCTATCTTTCATAGATCAGTTTTCTTACTGGTAAAATGTGGATAAGTAATACCTATCTCATAGGATTAAACATTTGTAAAGTACCTAGATGAATGTCTAGCACTCAGAAATCAATACAGAGTTTACATGTTTTTAGAATATATATGTGATCTTACTTATTTCTACATGTCAGTGAAGCCCAGAAAATTCATGTTCTATGGACACACAGGTTTTTTCCTTTTGCAAGCCGTTTTCTGAAGGTATACAAACTTATATTCCTGTTTGTCTATATAATTTGGTGGAAAGGGGTCAAATTCATGTATGATAGATCTGACTTAAATGAATGTCAGTTAAATGACGTCTCTTATGAAAGTTTCCTAGGAAGCACAAAATTCAGTAAGTCAAAAGCAATGATTTCATCCTGAGTCCAGGTTTGTTCATTTTCTTCAACATGAGACAGATTTTTAGGTAGTTTTACTCTTCATGTGTTTTCAAACACTCGGTGTGTATTTATGTCTGAGGAACATATTCTTTCCTGTTACTTCCAGAACCTTAACTGTGCAAGCAAAGGTCAACAAGCCTTCCTGACCCCCTCTCCATTATATTGCTAGTTAGTTGCTTTATCTTGTGCTATTCATAACTTTAATTCTGGGTGGAATATTTTGCCAACACTTGTATAAAAGAGAGTACTTGAAGCTTAGTTACACTGTCAACAGGAATATGTTTAAGTTTTAACTTAATTATTTTAAGCTTGGCTTTCATTAGTTTATAGTCCTTCAATTGGGCACTGAAATGATGAATCAATTACAGAAGCATAGAGGAAGAGTCTATATAAAAGAAAGAAAACGAGATGGGTGTTTGTTAGCATTGCTGAAGATGTGAAGGGTTTTTGATATGCACACTACAGAAATGTACAAACTGGCAGGGCTTCCACCCACTCTTTTATGTGAAATGAGATCGAAAAGAGACTTATCAATTATTGCCAGTCATTTAAAAGTCCTTTTGAGCAGCCATCAATACTGAGGGATTTACCTTTTTTTTTTTTTTTTTTTTTTTTTTGAGATGGAGTTTCGCTCTTGTTACCCAGGCTGGAGTGCAATGGCGCGATGTCGGCTCACCGCAATCTCCGCCTCCTGGGTTCAGGCAATTCTCCTGCCTCAGCCTCCCGAGCAGCTGGGATTACAGGCATGCACCACCATGCCCAGCTAATTTTTTGTAATTTTAGTAGAGACGGGGTTTCACCATGTTGACCAAGATGGTCTCGATCTGTTGACCTCGTGATCCACCCGCCTCGGCCTCTCAAAGTGCTGGGATTACAGGCTTGAGCCACCGCGCCCGGCCTGGGATTTACCATTTTTTAAGGAAGGCATACTGCATGCTGAATTAACAGAATCAGGACTATGGGTAATTGATCAATGATGTCTCTGCCATTCACTGTTTCCCAAATTACTTTTTCTGTATTAATCTTTGCAATAATTATTTTTCCTTTTTATTTTTTGTGGGTTCATAGTAGCTATATATATTTATGGGGGTACATGAGATGTTTTGATACAGGCATGCAATGCATAATTATCACATCCAGTAAAAGGGGATATCCATCCCCTCAGGTGTTTATCCTTTGTGTTGCAAACAATCCAATTATACTCTTAATTGTTTTAGAATATGCAATTAAATTTCTTTTTGCTTCTCAGACATGTTATGTCCAACCATTTTGAAGCTGGGATTATGAAGTCATTAATAAAACGATAATTTGGAGCATTCTGTCATGTTGAGACACGTGGGCTGGTTGTCAGAGAGAAAGCTGATAAGAACAAGGGAGGCAGAACCGTGAATTGAAGACCCTAGATTTTGTTGGATGTTGAGAAACTCAATGGGACAGTGTGATTTGGAAAAAGGAAAAGTAAAGAAAGAATGCCTTATAATAAAGCCAAATTCCAACAAGTCTTAGATGACACTCTGTAAAATCTACAGCCTTACTTCATGTGCCACTAAGAAATTTTTTTAAAATGTCAGTAATAAGGAAAAATAATTATAAGATATATTACAATTGTTGGATGTGGAAATTTTTTCTGATATATATATATCTATAAATATATAAGAAAGAGAATTCTAGCGGGTGCAGTGATATCTCATTATGCTTTTAATTTGGATTTCCCTGGTAAATGATGGAGCTAAACATATGTTTATATGCTTATTATTCATTTATATGTTTTCTTTTTTGAAATATTTGAGTCTTTTGACCATTTTTATTGGGCTAGTGATTTTAATATATTGAATTGTTTTAGTTCTTTGTATATTCAATGTTAAAGTCCTTTGCAAATATAAGTATTGAGAAATCCTCACAAATGCATTCATTTTTAAGAGGAAATACTCAGTCTTTTCAACGAACCATACTGGAACAATTGGATATACATGTGGAAAATTAATGAGCCACAACTCATATCTCATACCATATCTAAATATTAATTTTAGTTACATTATAGGCATAAATATAAAAGTTAAAACCCTCTAGATGAATACAGGATATATATCTATGAATTTGGAGCATTTACAAGTTCTTAGATAAGACAAAAACCGCTAACCAAAAACACTGTTGAATTTTAATCCAAATTATTATTATTATTATTATTATTATTATTATTATTTTGGTTAGATATGGCTCCTGTACATTCTTGAATTTTTCACCTAAATTTTAATGGTGTATGTAAATTTCTAAAAATAAATCTAGTGGGATTTTGATTACAGTATAATTTACTCTATAAATATAGGAAAAATGGAATTTTAGTAATGTTGAATTTTCTAATCCAGAAACATGGCATATCTCTCCATTCAATTGGATCATCATGAGTTTCTCTCTGCATTTTCATATGTAGGGCAGAGGTTTGGCACATATTTTGCTAAATTTATTTCTAGGCATTTTGTTTTTTGATGGTATTATAATTGGTATTTTCTAAATGTCACTTTTATTCATTTTACTAGCAAATGATATACTTTTGAAAATTTAAAGTTGTACCCAGCAATACTGATCACAATTTTAAAATTCACATCATAATTTTAAAATTTTCAAAAAGTTATTTTGTATGTGAGTATGTCATCTGGGAATAAAGATAGTTTAATTTCTCTGATTCTAAATTTTATAATATGTTTTGTTTTACTTTTTTGGCTTATTTCTGTTAAATGGAAAAAAGCAGATAAGTTTAACTGAGTTTGAGAAAAGTAAAACAAAACAGAGCAAAACAACTCTTGAATCAGTCAGCCCTCTTAGCCAGAGCAGGTTCAGAGACTGCCAGCCAATGGCATGATCTGCAAACATTTATAGGAAAAGGAAGTGCAGTGTAAGCTAACATTATTGGTTACAGCTGAATTGGTCAACTGGTTACAGCACCTCCTACAATGAATGAAAGGGTAACCACCGTAGTTAAATTCTATACTGGGTTAGTCTGTTGAGCTTAGTGCAGGAGCCTCATCCAAATCAACGACCTCATACAAAATTTTATTTAACTTTGTTATAAATAAGACTTTTGGGAGAAAGTTCAATAGAAGTGAAGTGATCATAAGATGAGTTGGGAAGCATTTCCTCCTCATCTATTTTCTGAAGAGTTTTGAAATGAAGTCATTTGGTCCTAGAGTTTTCTTTGTGGGAAAGTTTGTTGTTACAAATCTAAATTTGTTAGAGATAAAGGATTATTCAGATTGTTCTATTTCTTCTTGTGTTAATTTTGGCACATCTATTTTTCAAGAGAAATAGAATTTACGGAAGGGAAAATTGCACTTAAGTCATCAAGTTTGTTGGTATAATGTTATCTAGGGTGCTCTTTATTCTCTATGTACAGTCTAGAGATTCTGTGGTGCTGTCATTTCTTTTATTGCTGCTATTTAATAATTTGTATTTTGTTCTTTATTCTTGATCACTCTACCGAGGCATTGGTTGACATTATTACTTATTTCAAAAGAGAAAATTTTGGCTTGTTGGTTTTCACTATTGTTTGCTTTCTAATTCATCAGAGTCTGCCCTTAGGTTTATTGTCTCCTTCCTTGTAACTACTTCCTTGAACACTCTTAAAAAATTCTTTATGGGAGACAAGATTGTTGATTTCAAACCTTTCTTTCATTTGAATATGAATATTTACACTACAAAGGGCACCCTATGTAATGCTTCTGCTGCAGCCCAAGATTTATACCATGCTTTTTTCATTATTCAAATGGAAATATTTTCCATTTTTCTCTTAAATTATTCTTTATGGATTATTTACAAGTGTGTTGCTTAATTTTAAAATATTTGGGGATTCTCTTGTTATCTTACTACTTTCTAAATCACATAAGTTGTGGCTAGAGAACTATTTGGTTTCATTCCAACCCTTTGGGATTTACTGAGACAAGTTTTATGAATCAACATATGGTTTATCTTAAATATTTCATATGCTCTTGCAAAGCATCTGTATTGTTTTATAAATTCCATAGTTGTTCTTCTAACACTATTAACACAAATATTCTATAACCTTATTGAGATTTCTATTTGTCCTATTCATTATTGAGAAATGAATGTTAAATATGTTTAGGATTGTAATTGTTCTCTTTCTCCTTTTAGTTCTTTCAGCTATTACTGCATGTATTTTGCAGCTCCATTAGTGGTTGCATATATATTGAAAATAATTTTGTTTTCTAGATGAACTGTCTCTTTAATCAGTATAAATGTGTCACTTTGCCCCTTTGATTACTTTGTCTTAAAGTCTTTCTTGTCTGCAATTAATCTAATTAGAAAGATTTTTGTCTTCACCTACTTTCTAATGCTACACATTTGCATGGGATAATTTTTTCTCTGTAGTTTTACTTTAAAAATTGTGTGTCTTTACATTCAAATATGTCTCTTCTGAAAGTTATGTCTCTAGTGTATAGGTGATTCTTTCTTTTTAACTCAGTTACAATTTCTGAACATTCCAACAAGTTGAAGTGTGTAATTTAATTACATGGAATGCAATAATTGATATAGTTCAGTTTAACTATCCTGTTTCCGCTAGTTCCAGCTCTGTGTTTGTTGTTGTTTTGCTTCTTCCTGCCTTTTTTGGTTAATGTTTTTGAGCATTCTGTTACTTTTTTTAAAACTTTTATTTTAAGTTCAAGGGTACATGGGCAGGTTTGTCATGTAGGTAAACTGCATGCCAGGGGTTTGGTGTGCAGCTTATTTCATCACCTAGGTAGGGAATATAGTACCCAACAGGTAGTTTTTTGATTTCCTCCCTTTTCCCACTCTCTACTCTCAAGCAGGCTCTGGTGTCTGTTGTTCCTCACTTTGTGTCCATGTGTTCTTGTTTACCTCTCACTTATAAGTCAGAACATGAATTATTTAGTTTTCTGTTCCTGTGTTAGTTTCTGTTCCTGTGTTAGTTAGTTAATTGCCTCTGCCGCTATCCATGTTCCTGCAAGAAGCATGATCTCATTCTTTTTTATTTTTTTAAAAGAAAATATATAATGTTGCTGCAAATGATATGATCTTGTTCTTTTTTATGAATGTGTAGTATTCCCTGATGTATGTATATAACATTTTCTTTATCCAGTCTACCACTGATGGGCATTTAGGTTGATTCCATGTCTTTGCTATTGTAAGTAGTATGCTGCAGTAAGCATATGTCTAGTGTATGCATGTGTCTTTATGATACAATTATTTATATTCCGTTGGGTATATACCCAAATGGGATTGCTGAGTCAAATGGCAAGTCTGTTTTAAGTTCTTTGAGGAATTGCCACATTGCTGTCTACAATGGCTGAACTAATTACATTCCTGCCAGCAGGGTATATGCATTCCCTTTCCTCCACAATCTTCCCAGCGTCTGCTATGTTTTGACTTTTTATTAATAATGACTGCCATTCTGACTGGTGCGAGATAGTATCTCATTGTGGTTTTGATTTGCATTTCTCTAATGAGTAGTGATGTTGAGCATTTTTTTAAATGGAAATTTTTAAATAAAAACAGGAAAATGTACATGTTATAATATCAATATTTAAAAGAGTAACTCAACATTACATAAAATTTGTTGAAAAACTGGAGGAAAATATGCCAGGATGTCAACAGTAATTTCCTCTGACTCATTTGTTTTCATATATATATTTCTGTACTTTCACAAATTTCTTTTTTTAATATTAATTATTTCTTATTTTTTTATTGCATTTTAGGTTTTGGTGTATATGTGCAGAACATGCAAGATAGTTGCATAGGTACACACGTGGCAGTGTGTTTTGCTGCCTTCCTCCCCTTCACCCACATTTGGCATTTCTCCCCAGGCTATCCCTCCCCAGTTCCCCCCACTGCTGTCCCTGCCCTATTCCCCCCCAATAGACCCCAGTGTGTAGTGCTCCCTTCCCTGTGTCCATGTGTTCTCACTGTTCATCACCCGCCTATGAGTGAGAATATGTTGTATTTCATTTTCTGTTCTTGTGTCAGTTTGCTGAGAATGATGTTCTCCAGATTCATCCATGTCCCTACAAAGGACACGAACTCATCATTTTTGATTGCTGCATAATATTCCATGGTGTATATGTGCCACATTTTCCCAATCCAGTCTATCATCGACAGGCATTTGGATTGGTTCCAGGTCTTTGCTATTGTAAACAGTGCTGCAATGAACATTCGTGTGCATGTGTCCTTATAGTAGAACGATTTATAGTCCTTTGGATATATACCCAGTAATGGGATTGCTGGGTCAAATGGAATTTCTATTTCTAGGTCCTTGAGGAATTGCCACACTGTCTTCCACAATGGTTGAACTAATTTACACTCCCACCAGCAGTGTAAAAGTGTTCCTATTTCTCCACATCCTCTCCAGCATCTGTTGTCTCCAGATTTTTTAATAATCGCCATTGTAACTGGCGTGAGATGGCATCTCAATGTGGTTTTGATTTGCATCTCTCTGATGACCAGTGATGATGAGCATTTTTTCATATGTTTGTTGGCCTCATGTATGTCTTCTTTTGTAAAGTGTCTCTTCATATCCTTTGCCCATTTTTGAATGGGCTTGTGTGTTTTTTTCCTGTACATCTGTTTGAGTTCTTTGTAAATTCTGGATATCAGCCCTTTGTCAGATGGGTAAACTGCAAAAATTTTTCCCCATTCTGTTGGTTGCTGATTCACTCTAGTGACTGTTTCTTTTGCCGTGCAGAAGCCATGGAGTTTGATTAGGTCCCATTTGTCTATTTTGGCTTTTGTTGCCAATGCTTTTGGTGTTTTGGTCATGAAGTCCATGCCTACTCCTATGTCCTGGATAGTTTTGCCTAGATTTCCTTCTAGGGTTTTTATCGTGCCAGGTCTTATGTTTAAGTCTTTAATCCATCTGGAGTTAATTTTAGTGTAAGGTGTCAGGAAGGGGTCCAGTTTCTGCTTTCTGCACATGGCTAGCCAGTTTTCCCAACACCATTTGTTAAACAGGGAATCCTTTCCCCATTGCTTGTTTTTGTCAGGTTTATCAAAGATTGTATAGTTGTAGATATGTTGTGTTGCCTCCAGTACCTCTGTTCTGTTCCATTGGTCTATGTCTCTGTTTTGGTACCAGTACCATGCTGTTTTGATTACTGTAGCCTTGTAGTATAGTTTGAAATCCGGTAGTGTGATGCCCCCCGCTGTGTTCTTTTTGCTTAGAATTGACTTGATTATGCGGGCTCTCTTTTGGTTCCATATGAAGTTCATGGTGGTTTTTTCCAGTTCTGTGAAGAAAGTCAATGGTAGCTTGATGGGGATAGCATTGATTCTGTAAATTACTTTGGGCAGTATAGCCATTTTCACGGTATTAATTCTTCCTAACCATGAACATGGAATGTTTCTCCATCTGTTTGTGTCCTCTCTGATTTCGTTGAGCAGTGGTTTGTAGTTCTCCTTGAAGAGGTCCCTTATGTTCCTTGTGAGTTGTATTCCAAGGTATTTTATTCTTTTTGTAGCAATTGTGAATGGCAGTTTGTTCTTGATTTGGCTTTCTTTAAGTCTGTTATTGGTGTAGACGAATGCTTGTGATTTTTGCACATTGATTTTATATCGTGAGACTTTGCTGAAGTTGCTTATCAGTTTCAGGAGTTTTTGGGCTGAGGCGATGGGGTCTTCTAGGTATACTATCATGTCGTCTGCAAATAGAGACAATTTGGCTTCCACCTTTCCTATTTGAATACCCTTTATTTCTTTTTCTTGCCTGATTGCTCTGGCTAGAACTTCCAGTACTATATTGAATAGGAGTGGTGAAAGAGGGCATCCTTGTCTAGTGCCGGATTTCAAAGGGAATGCTTCCAGTTTTTGCCCATTCAGTATGATATTGGCTGTTGGTTTGTCATAAATAGCTTTTATTACTTTGCGATATGTTCCATCGATACCGAGTTTATTGAGGGTTTTTAGCATAAAGGACTGTTGAATTTTGTCAAAGGCCTTCTCTGTGTCAATTGAGATAATCATGTGGTTTTTGTTTTTTGTTCTGTTTATGTGGTAAATTACATTTATAGACTTGCATATGTTGAACCAGTCTTGAATCCCCGGGATGAATCCTACTTGATCATGATGGATAAGGTTTTTGATGTGCTGTTGCAATCGGCTTGCCAGTATTTCATTGCAGATTTTTGCATCTATGTTCATCATGGATATTGGCGTGAAGTTTTCTTTTCTTGTTGAGTCTCTGCCGGGTTTTGGTATCAGAATGATGTTGGTCTCATAAAATGATTTGGGAAGGATTCCCTCTTTTTGGATTATTTGGAATAGTTTGAGAAGGAATGGTACCAGCTCCTCTTTGTGTGTCTGGTAGAATTCGGCTGTGAACCATTTGTACCTGAGCTTTTTTTGTGTGGTAGGCTCTTAATTGCTGCCTCAACTTCAGACCTTGATATTGGTCTATTCATAGTTTCGGCTTCCTCCTGGTTTAGCCTTGGGAGGACACAAGTGTCCAGGAATTTATCCATTTCTTCCAGGTTTATTAGTTTGCATGCATAGAGTTGTTTGTAATATTCTCTGATGATGGTTTGAATTTCTGTGGAATCTGTGGTGATTTCCCCTTTATTGTTTTTTATTGAATCTATTTGGTTATTATCCCTTTTCTTTTTTATCAGTCTGGCTAGTGGTCTGTCTATTTTGTTGATCTTTTCTAAAAACCAGCTCTTGGATTTATTGATTTTTTGAAGGGTTTTTTGTGTCTCTATTGCCTTCAGTTCTGCTCTGATATTAGTTATTTGTTGTCTTCTGCTAGGTTTTGAGTTTTTTTGATCTTGCTCCTCTAGCTCTTTCAATTTTGATGATAGGGTGTCAATTTTGGATCCCTCCACTCTTCTCATGTGGGCACTTATTGCTATATATTTTCCTCTAGAGACTGCTTTAAATGTGTCCCAGAGATTCTGGTATGTTGTGTCTTCGTTCTCATTGGTTTTGAAGAACTTTTTTATTTCTGCCTTCATTTCATTGTTTATCCAATCAACATTCAAGAGCCAGTTGTTCAGTTTCCATGAAGTTGTGCAGTTCTGAGTTAGTTTCTGAATTCTGAGTTCTAGCTTGATTGCACTATGGTCTGAGAGACTGTTTGTTATGATTTCAGTTGTTTTGCATTTGCTGAGCAGTGCTTTACTTCCAATTATGTGGTCAATTTTAGAGTAGGTGTGATGTGGTGCTGAGAAGAGTGTATATTCTGTGGATTTGGGGTGGAGAGTTCTGTAAATGTCTATCCGGTTTGCTTGTTCTAGGTCTGAGTTCAAGCCCTGGATATCTTTGTTAATTTTCTGTCTGGTCGATCTGTCTAATATTGACAGTGGAGTGTTAAAATGTCCCACTATTATTGTGTGGGAGTCTAAGTCTCTCTGTAAGTCATTAAGAACTTGTCTTATATATCTGGGTGCTGCTGTATTGGGTCCATATATATTTAGGATCATTAGCTCTTCTTGTTGTACCGATCCTTTTACCATTAAGTAATGTCTTTCTTTGTCTCTTTTGATCTTTGTTGCTTTAAAGTCTATTTTCTCAGAGACGAGAATTGCAACTCCTGCTTTTTTTTTTTTGCTCTCCATTTGCTTGGTAAATCTTCCTCCATCCCTTTATTTTGAACCTTTGTGTATCCTTGCATGTGAGATGGGTTTCCTGGATGCAGCACACAGATAGATTTTGGCTTTTTATCGAATTTGCCAGTCTGTGTCTTTTGATTGGTGCATTTAGCCCATTTACATTTAGGATTAATATTGTTATGTGTGAAGTTCATACTGCCATTTTGATGCTAGCTGCCTGTTTTGCCCGTTAGTTGATGACGATTCTTCATTTTGTTGATGCTCTTTAGTATTTGGTATGTTTTTGGAATGGCTGGTACTGGTTGTTCCTTTCTATGTGTGGTGCCTCTTTCAGGAGCTCTTGTAAAGCAGGCCTGGTGGTGACAAAATCTCTGAGTACTTGCTTGTTCACAAAGGATTTTATTTTTCTTTCACTTCTGAAGCTCAGTTTGGCTGGATATGAAATTCTGGGTTGAAAGTTCTTTTCTTTAAGGATGTTGAATATTGGCCCCCACTCTCTTCTGGCTTGTAGGGTTTCTGCCGAGAGATCTGCTGTGAGTCTGATGGGCTTCCCTTTGTGGGTGACCCGACATTTCTCTCTGGCTACCCTTAGCATTTTCTCCTTCATTTCAATCCTGGTAAATCTAATGATTATGTGCCTTGGGTCGCTGTACTTGTGGAATACCTTCGTGGTGTTCTCTGTATTTCCTGGACTTGAATATTGGCCTGCCTTGCTAGGTTGGGGAAGTTTTCCTGGATGATGTCCTGAAGAGTATTTTCCAGCTTGGATTCATTCTCTTCGTCACATTCTGGTACACCTATCAAATGCAGGTTAGGTCTCTTCACATAGTCCCACATTTCTTGGAGACTTTGTTCATTCCTTTTTGCACTTTTTTCTCTAATCTTGGCTTCTCATTTTATTTCATTGAGTTGATCTTTGACTTCTGATATCCTTTCTTCTGCTTGGTCAATTTGGCTGTTGAAACTTGTGCATGCTTTGCGAAGTTCTCGTGTTGTGTTTTTCAGCTCCTTCAATTCACTCATATTCCTCTCTAAGTTGTCCATTCTTGTTATCATTACCTCAAATCTTTTTTAAAGGTTCTTAGTTTTTTTTTGCATTGATTTAGAAAATGTTCTTTTACCTCATGGAAGTTTCTCATTACCCACCTTCTGAAGTCTGATTCCGTCATTTCATCACATTCATTCTCCATCCAGCTTTGTTCCCTTGTTGGTGAGGAGTTTTGGTCCTTTGTAGTAGGCGAGGTGTTCTGGTTTTGGGTGTTTTCCTTCTTTTTGCGCTGGTTTCTTCCCATCTTTGTGGATTTATCCACCTGTTGTCTGAGTGGTTGCTGTTTTTCTGATTGGATCTCTGAGTGGATGTCCAGATTGTTGATGATGAAGTATTTCTGTTTCTTAATTTTCCTTCTAACAGTCTGGCCCCACTGCTGTAGGGCTGCTGAGGTCCACTCCAGGCCCTGCTTGCCTGGGGAACTCCCATTGCAGCTGCAGAACTGTGAGGGTTGCTACCAGATTCTTCTTCTGTTATCTTTGTCCCTGAATAATGCCCGCCAAATGTCAGTCTCATCAGTTCTTTGTGAGGTGACTCTTTGGATATACGGGGGTCAGAGAGCTACTTGAGGAGACAGTCTGTACTTTATAGGAGCTCTAGTGCTGAGCTGTGAGCTCCGTTGTTCATTCAGGGCTGCTAGGCAGGTACTTTTAAGTCTGCTGCAGCAGACCTCATAAAGCCCCTTTTTTTCCCTCAGGTGCTCTGTCCCGGGGAGTTAGGGCTTTATTTATGAGTATCCATTGCACTTTCCTGCCCAGTGAGGAGGGAGTCTATTCACTGCCTGCCTGTAGTGGCTATCATGAGCTGCCGTGGGCTCCGCCCTGTTGCTGTGGGCTCTGCCCTGTTACCATGGGCTCTGCCCTGCGGCTGTGGTTTCTGCCCAGCTGTCATGGGCTCCGCTCTGCTGCCGTGTGTAATTCCCTGTAGTCCTGTTTATATGGGTATGGTTAGAACTGCAGTGGTGATGGTGGCCCACCTCTGTAGTGGCGGACTCTGTCTGTTATGGTGGATTGCCTCTGCAACGGCAGGCTGCGTCAGCAATGGCAGAGTACCTCCGTAGGGGTCACGTGCCTCGGGACGCCCCTCCCCCACCGAGCTGCACTGTCCTGGGTTCAGCTGTGCTTTCCATGAAACTCTCAACCCGGAGCATTTCCAATTGCTGTTTTGTTTGTTTTTGTGGGGGTGGGACCCGCTGAGCCTGATCACCTGGCTCCCTGCCTCAGAGCCCTTTTTTTTTTAAGTTGAACAGTTGACTCTCTCCCAGGTGTTCCAGTAGCCTGCTGCAAGGGTGCTGGGAACTGTGTGATTTCCCGTGCAGTGACCCACTGTGCTGGCTCAAACCACGTTGCTGCCCAGGAATCTTCTGGGCTGGCTTTCTGTTTAAGTCCCGTTTAATCAGATCAATGTGCTAATCTGCCTTCCAAAATCTCCAATTGCCGGTTTAACAGGGCAACCAAACCAGTGTATTTTGTATGGAGTGTCGCTGTGCTGCGGCCTTGGCCCAAACAGCCGCGCCAGCCTAAACTGCCGTGCTGGTGGCCCGTGGGGCTCTTACACCTGGGAATCTCCTGGTCTGTGGGCAATAAAGATCCATATGGAAATGCGGCGTCTACTCACCCTCTGCGGATTCACTGGGAGCTGCAATCCTGAGTTGGTCCTACAGCGCCATCTTCCCAGTCTCCACTTTCACAAATTTCAACATGTTTTCAGAAGTTTTTGAAGTTCCAGTATGGTGCTGTCATGGTTGGTGGGCTGTCTGTCCTTGATCCAGTGATCAAGGACAATGATCGAGTTTCTCACCCTTTCTCCCTGCCTTCTTATGGGCTTGGGAGCAAGAGAGGAGGAGCTGGTCCCAGCGCTGGTCACTGCCACCTGTTGAGCATTTTTTCATACTCTGGTCAGCTGCATGTATGTTGTCTTTTAAAAAAGTGTCTATTCATGCCCTTTGCCCACTTTTTAATGGGATTGTTTGTTTTTTGCTTGTGGATTTGTTTAAGTTTCTTATAGATGCTAGATATTACACTTTTGTCAGATGCATAGTTTGCAAATATTTTCTCGCATTTTGTAGGTTGTCTGTTTACTCTGTGGATAGTTTCTTTTGCTGTGCAGTAGGCCTTTTGTTTAATCAGGTCCCATTTGTCACCTTTTGTATTTATTGCAATTGCTCTTAGAATCTTCATTATGAAATCTTTTCCAGTTCCTAAGTCCAGAATGGTATTTTTTACCATTTATCTAATTGGTCTTCAGTGGTTTTAGTCTCCAATGGTTTTACATTTATCTAATTGGTCTTCAGTGGTTTTAGTCTCCAATGGTTTTACATTTATCTAATTGGTCTTCAGTGGATTTTAGTATTTTGTGTAAGGAAGGGGTCCAGTTTCAATCTTCTGCATATGCCTAACCAGTTACCTTGGCACAATTTATTGAATAGAGGATATTATTTTCATTGCCTGTTTTTGTTGATATTGTTGAAGATCAGATGGTTGAAGGTGTGCAGCATTATTTCTGGGCTCTCTATTCTGTTCTGTTGTACTTTGGGTCTATTTTTATACCAGTACCATGTCATTTTGGATACTGTGGACTTGCAGTATAGTTTGGAGTCAGGTAATGTGATGCTTCTGGCTTTGTTATTTTTACTTAGGATTGCCTTGGTTATCTGAGCTTTTTTGGTTCCATATGCATTTTAAAATTTCTAATTTTGAATTTTATTTCTAATTCCATGAAGAATGTCATTAATAATTTGATAGGAGCAGCATTGAATCTATAAATTTCTTTGGGCAGTATGGCCATTTTTATAATATTAATTCTTCCTATCCATGAACATGAAATGTTTTTTCCTTTGTTTGTGTCATCTCTGATATTTTTGAGCAGTGTTTTTTAATTCTCATTGTAGAGATGTTTCACTTTCCTAGTTAGCTATATTCCTAGGTATTTTATTCTTTTTGTGACTATTGTGAATGGAATTCCATTCTTGATTTGTTGCTCATGTTGAATATTGTTGGTAAATAGAAATATCACTGATTTGACCAGGTGTGGTGGCCTATGCCTTTGGGAGGCCAAGGCAGGCAGATTGTTTAAGTCCAGGAGTTAGAAATCAGCCTGGGCAACATAGTGGGACCTCATCTCTATTTAAAAAATTTAAAAATAATAAAAAAAATCACCACTAATTTTTGTCCATTTATATTGTATCCTGAAACTTCATTGGAGTTGTTTATTGGATTGAGGAACTATTATGCAGAGGCCATGGGGTTTTCTAGGTATAGAAACATATTGTTTCCAAACAGGGTTAGCTTGACTTCCTCTTTTCCTATTTGGGTGCCTTTTATTTCTTTCTCTTGACTGATTGCTTTGGCTGGGATGTCCACTATTATGTTGAACAGTGGTGGTGAGAGAGGGTCCTTGTCTTGTTCTAGTTTTCAAGTGAAATGCTTCTAGCTTTTGCCCATTCATTATGATGATGAATGGGTTTGTCATAGATGGCTCTTATTATTCTGAGGTATGTTTATTCAATGCCTAATTTGTTGAGGGTTAAATATGAAGGGATGTTAATTTTTTTGAAAGTCTTCTTTGCATCTATTGAGATAATCATGTGGTTTTTGTTTTAGTTCTATTTATTTGCTAAATCACATTTATTGATTTATGTATGTTAAACTAAACTTGCATCCCAGCATTAAAGCCTATTTGATTGTGGTGGATTAGCCTTTTGGTTTGCTAGAATTTTTTGAGGATTTTTGCATCTATGTTCATAAAGAATATATTGGACTGAAGTTTTCTTTTTGTTATTGTTGAGTCTCTGCTAGGTTTTACTGTCAGGATAATGCTGGCCTCCT
Source organism: Callithrix jacchus (assembly GCF_049354715.1). Taxonomy (NCBI): domain Eukaryota; kingdom Metazoa; phylum Chordata; class Mammalia; order Primates; family Cebidae; genus Callithrix; species Callithrix jacchus. The sequence continues at coordinate 50,370,196 of NC_133506.1, forward strand.
AGAATAAGTTAGGGGAAAGTCCCTTCTCCTCTAGTTTTTGGAATACTATCAGTAGGAATGACACCAGCTCTTCTTTATATATCTAGTTGAATTTTTCTGTGAATCTGTCTTCCTGGGCTTTTTCTTGTTGGTAGGATTTTTATTACTGATTCAATTTTGAAACTTGTTATTGATCTGTTCTGAAATTCAATTTCTTCCTGGTTCAGTTTTGGGACATTGTGTGTGTCCAGGAATTGATTCATTTCTTCTAAATTTTCTAGTTTGTGTGCATAGAGGTGTTCATAGTAGTCTCTGGTAGTTATTTGTATTTCTGTGGGGTCAGTGGTAATGTCCTCTGAAGCATAACCATTTCTGATTATGTTTATTTGAATCTTCTCTCTTTTTTTCTGTATTAGTCTTGCTAGCAGTCTATCTTACCAACTTTTTCACAGAACCAATACTCAATTTGTTACTCTTTTGTGTGGTTTGTTATGTCTCATTTTCCTTCAGTTCAGCTCTAATTTTGGTTATTTCTTGCCTTCTGCTAGCTTTTGGGGTTGGTTTGCTCTGTTTCTCTAATTCCTCTAGAAGTGATGTTAGGTTGTCAATTTGAGAATTTCTAACTTTTTGATGTGGGCATTTAGCACTATCAATTACTCTCTTAACACTGTTTTATCAGTGTCTCAGAGATTCTGGTATTTTTTATATTTATTCTTATTAATTTCAAATAATTTTTAATTTCTTCCTTAATTTTATTGTTTATCCAAAAAGTTTTTAAAGATTAGATTGTTTAATTTCCATGCAATTAAGTGGTTTTGAAAAATTTTCTTAGTATTGGTTTCTGTTTTTATTGTGCCATGCTCTGAGAGTGTGGTTAGTATGATTATGGTATTTTTTAAAATTTGCTGAGGATTGTTTTATATCCGGTATGTGTTTGGTTTTAGAGTATGTGTCATGTGGTGTTAGGAAGAATTTGTATTCTGTTGTTTTGGGGTAGAGAGTTCTGTAGATGTCTATTAGGTTCATTTGGTCAAGTGTTGAATTCAAGTCCTGAATATCTTTGTTAATTTTCTGACTTGATGATCTGTCTAATACTCTCAGTGAGATGTTGAAATCTCCCATTTTTATTGTGTGGTTTTCAAAGTCTCTTTGTAGGTCTCTATTTGGTTTATGAATCTGTGCACTCTAATGCTGGGTGCATATGTATTAATGATAGTTAGTTCTTCTCATTGAATTAAACCCTTTATTATTACACAGTACCCTTCTTTGTCATTTTTGATCTTTGTTGTTTTAATGACTGCTTTCTCTGAAATTAACATAGAAACTCCTGCTTGTTTTGTTTTTAATTTGCTTGGTGGAATTTTCTCCATTTTTTTTTTTTTTTTTTTTACTTTTAGCCTATTGGTGTCATTGCATGTAAGGTGTGTCTCTTAAAGACAGCATACCGTTGTTGGGTCTTGCCTCTTTATCCAGCTGTCACACTGTGCCTTTTAATTGGGACATTAGCTCTTTTACATCCAAGGTTAATATGAATAACCTGCCATCATATAATTAGCTGGTTATAATGCAGACTGTTTGTCTGGTTACCAAATGGAATTTGATCCTGCCATCATATTATTAGCTGGTTATAATGCAGACTTGTTTGTCTGGTTACCGTATGGAATCAATGGTACTTAAGTGTGTTTTTGTAGTGGCTGGTATTGGTCTTTCCTGTCCATATTTAGCCCTCCTTTCAGGACTCCTTGTAAGACAGGTCTGCTAGTAACAAATCTCCGCATTTGCTTGTCTGAAGAGGATCTTATTTCTTCTTCACTTATGAAGCTTAG